>NC_138978.1:22964552-23427879 GCF_964341445.2 Mesoplodon mirus | reverse complement strand
ATCGGCAGGCGGACTCTCAACCACTGCGCCACCAGGGAAGCCCAAAGATGGTAATTTTTTAAGTGCATCTTAGATTCAGTAGAATATGGTAAGCAGTTTATACAATAAATGATCACCTTTTAAAATCCACCTGCAAAGTTCAGACTGGTTTTTAACTGTCCTTTGTTTTTTGAACAGATTGTGTTTGCAAACCATCTCTGAAAAATAAATGGTGACTTGTCTACCTAAAAAAAATAAAAGGCAGGGAAGGGGTTCAGGAGTGACTGTGTGACCCATCAAATCCCTCAGCTCAAGAGCCTGCGATCCTGTGATTCTAGTCATCATCCTTAAAGTCCTCGCCCTACCCTAAAGGGCTTTCAAGGGCCCTGGTGCTCCAGCCTCCACCCACTCCGAAGTCTTGGGTGCAGTCTCACCAGTTGAAGCTGGAGGGCTCCAGCCAGGGCAGGCCTCTAGCAGTTCACAACTGTGCTAGGCTCACTCTCTCTTCTGGGCACTTATTTGTGCTCTTTCCTCTTCCTGGCACCCTGTTCCCTTCCTCTCAGCCTGCAGACTTCCTTCAGGTCTCCCTAGCTGAGCTGCCCCTTTCCCTAGCAGGCCTTCCCTGCTGTCCCTCCCCTGCCTGCCGTTGCTCCCTGTACCCTCTCAGTACTCTGAGCTGATTGCCATTTACTGTGAACTCTTGGGACCAGGGACTTGCCTTCCTCATTACTGTACTCCCAGGGCCTAACGCAGGGCTGCCCCCTGGTAAATGAATGTCCAATTAGGATCAAAAGCAGCAAACTCTTCTCGGGCTGTTTCCTGGTATTCATTCTAGAGACTCTGAAACTCTGGGGGTTCCACTTGCATAAGGTAAAGGGCAGAATGGGCTTCCCTGGTGGCACAGTGGTTGAGAGTCCGCCTGCCGATACAGGGGACACGGGTTCGTGCCCTGGTCTGGGAAGATCCCACATGCTGCGGAGCGGCTGGGCCCATGGCCGTGGCCGCTGAGCCTGTGTGTCCGGAGCCTGTGCTCCACAATGGGAGAGGCCACAACAGTGAGAGGCCCGCGTACTGCAAAAAAAAAAAAAAAGGGCAGAACCAGTATTTGAACCCAGACTATGGCCCCAGAGCCCACACTCTTAACCACTATGCTTTAAGCCCCTGATGCCTCAATTTGTTCATGAACCAAATACGTACTGAGAGCCTACTATGTGTCAGGCACTGTTCTATAGTAATAATGAAAACGTAATAATGTAAAACACAGCCCCGATTCTCACGGATCTTACATTCAAGTTGGTGGTGGGGGAGAGACAGAAATAAATAAGTATATAATTTGCCTATTTGTGATAAGAGGGAGGGAATATACAGGACAATGGGAGGAACAGGTTGGAGGGTGGGGGAAGATCAGGAGTTCAGTTCTGGACACACTTAATTTGAAATACCTAAGAGACAACCAAGTGAAGATACAGAGTAGGAGTTGGATAATTGTCTAGAGCCCAGGGTGTAAGCCTAGGCTAGATAATACAAATTTGGAAATCAGCAGCATAGATGGTATTTAAAACCATAGGACTGGGACTTCCCTCGTGGTCCAGTGGCTAAGACTCTGCACTGCCAATGCAGGGGGCCCAGGTTCAATCCCTGGACGGGGAACTAGATCCCACATGCTGCAACTTATTATCCCATGTGCTGCAACTAAGACCCGCCACAGCCAAATAAGTAAATAAATAAATAATTAAAAAAATAAATAAATGAAAATAAAACCATAGGACTGGCTGAGATTGCTAGGGATGTGATTGCGTGTAGAGAAGAGGTCCAAGTACTCAGTCCTGCCATACTTAGAGGTGAAAGAAATGAAGAGAATTAGCAAAGGAGACTAACAGGGAACAGCCAGGGAGGTAAGAGGAAAACTAAAAGAGTGTAGTACCCTGTAAGCCAGGGAATAAAGTGACTCAAGGTCAACAGCGGCAAGGATGAGGTGAACATGGAGTCGGCCATTGGGTGTGGTAACGTAGATGTCATTGGTGATCTTGACAAGCAGTGTCTGTAGACAGAGGTGCAGCACACATCTGTATGAGGAGGGTTTAAAGAGCAAAGGCAGAGAGGAGTCGGAGACAACAAAAAAGACGGCCCTTTTGGAGAATGTCGTTATAAAGGCTGAGCAGGGAAATGGGGGACTCGGGAAGGAATTGTCGTTAGGTTTAAGGCGGAATGAATAGCAGCCTGGAAACATGCTGATGCAGGGAAGACTGATGCAGGAGAGGGATGTGAGACAAGTATGGGTCCTAGGTCCTCCTTTTCATACTTCTACCCCTCCTCTTTCTCCAGCTTTGTTTCCCTGGGTTTTCTCCTGCTTTCTTCTCCTTGCCCCACTCTCTCTTCTTGTCATGAGCCACCATAGTCAACTTTATCTCTGCGAGCATGCAGTGCAGCAATTTGCTCTTTCTGGAAAGTTAGCCAGGTTTTATCTTGACCTTTCTTCCTAAAAAACAGTGCTCCATGAGACCACTAAAACAGGATCTTTTCTGTCCCACATGAGGATGACCACCAGAGGCCCCTGGAGCCTCTCCTTCTGCCTGTTGTCCTATACCACCAGTATGGTTGGCTTTTTCTTTGGTGTGTATCTTGTGAACCCAGCTGAACTGTAAGGACCTTAAGGACAGGGACTCCACATGACGCTTCTTTGGGTCCCTCATGATACCTAATTGGGTGTTGTGCAGAGTATTCATTTACTCAACATTTCTTGAGTACCTGCCGTGTGCTGGGCTCGTGTGTGCTAGGTGATCCAGATCGACAGTCCCTATCCTCAGAGAGCTTGTGGTCCAGACAGGGGGCAGACGTGTAATCAAATAATAGCAAATAAAATGTTGTGTGCTGTACTAGGGAAATGTGGGGTGCAGTGGAGGCTTAGAGAAGGAAGAGGTTAACTACATGGGGGATGGACAGGGAAGACTTCAGGGCGTCTTCCCTGGGGGTGGCAATGAGAAAGCACTTGAAAGATGGCCAGGAGTTTCCTGATCGACTGGAGGAGAGAGGGCATCAGGCAGAGGGAGAGTGCAAAGTCACAGAGGTGTAGAACAGCACTGCATGTTTGGAAAAGGACAGGTCTTTTGATATGATGGTACGGTGGGGAGGGGCACTGCAGGAACAGTGGTGGGAAAAGGATCCTGGAGAGACAGAAAAGAATTGGATTGTGGAGGGCTGTGTGTGCCAGGCTAAGGAACTTGGCCTTCATCCCATAAAAGGGAAGGATGGGATCAGACTTTTAGAGAGAACCCCGTGGTGACCGTGGAGTAGAGGTTGACTTGCTTTTGGCAGTCATGGTATTAGAAACAGTTTACTTATTATCTAATTAGATGCCGATATTTAAAAATCAGGCGGTTTCACAAGAAGTCCTAAATTCCAGCTTCTCTAGCCACACATTGTTCAACGATAGCCATCAGCCAAAGCTAGGTGGGAGCCTTCTGTTATGGATTGAACTGTGTCCCCCCGAAGATGTTGAAGTCCTACCTGTAACCTTGAAAGTGACCTTGTTTGTAAATTGGGTCTGTGCAGATAGATGATCAAGTGAAGATGAGGTCACCAGGATAGACCTTAATCCAGTATAACTGGTGTCCTTATATAAAGGGGAAATTTGGACACAGACAGATGCACGTAGAGGGAGACAATGTGAGGACGTGGGGAGAATGCCATCTATAAGTCAAGGAACAGCTGGGACTACTAGAAGCTAGAGGAGAGCACAGCACATTCTCCCTCCCAGCCCTCAGGAGGAACCTGCTGTCATCTTGATTTTGGACCTCTGGCTCCCAGAACCGTGAGATGATAAATTTCTGTTGTTTAAGCCACCCAGTTTGTGGCACTTTGTTAAGGCAGCCCCAGGAAAGTAATGCTCTCGCTTAGATGGGGCCCGCACTCTCCAGTGATTTGAGTTGGTAAATGCCTATGCTGGGAATGGATTCGAGGAAGGGGACGGACTGAAGACCATTTAGTAGGTGGTCTGTGGTGATCCAGTAAAGTGGTGGGGAAGGAGGAGCGGTCTGTCAGAGCTCCACAGTGCTAGTGCTTACTGATGGATGTAGGGCTTAGCAATAAGCCCAGAAGGTCTGTAAACCAGCTCTGAGTTCCAGAGCCGCATCATCTGCTTTTCTTTCCCTCGTGTATTTTCTCTTCCACAGTATCCCACCCTTCTCCACCTGACGCCTCAGCCAGCTCCACCTTCCGGGCTTGAATTCTACTCAGTGTATAACTTTCACCCTGCCTCGGAATGGGTGTGATTTCAGCAGCCTTGGTTTCAACTTCCTGTGACAGCTGTAACCTCAGTTCTCACTGAATTACTAAGACTGCTGATAAATGCCAACTGCTTGGAAGTTTTTATAAGTAACTAGGAACATGTTTTGTGCCAGGCCATGGGAAAATGGGCTATGGAATGGCCCAGAAATTTAATGAATTAAAAGTAACGAGTCAGGAATTCCTTGACAGTCCAGTGGTTAGGACTCAGGGCTTCCACTGTGGGAGGCCCGGATTCCAACCCTGGTCAGAGAACTAAGATCCCGCAAGCTGCGCAGAGCGGCCAAAAAAAAAAAAAAAAAAAAGTAACTCCCTGCTGTTTTTAGGCCCATATGTGTCCATTCAAGAAAAAGACTAGATCTAAGATGAAAATCATCCCCCCAGCCCCATGTGGGAAGAACGGTTCATTTCCCTGTTCAAAGTCCCAACAGCCCAGCAGAGGGTGAGTGCTTCTACGTCACCATCCCCATGCCATCGCCATCTTTCGTGTCATATTTTGATTATTTGGAAAAGGTTGATTGGAAGGAACAATAGAAAGCGACCTGCCTACCCCTCCACCCCCCACCCCCCGCCAAGCCTCCCCACTAAAAGAAATGTCACTGGCTAAGGAAACAGGATGCTACCTGCGAGGCGGTATCCTGAATAGGATCCTGAAACACAGAAAGGACCCCAATGGAAAAATGGGGAATCCAGTTAAAGCTGGCCATTTGGTTAATAGTGCTGTACCAGTGTTAATGTTTTAGTTTGGATAAATGGACCATGATTATGTAAGATGTTAACATAGCGGGGAGCTGGCTGAAGGGTCTATGGGAACTCTGTTTACTACCTTTGCAACTCTCTGGAAATCTAAAATGATTTCAAAATTAAAAGTTTAAAAACAAGTTAAATATATATATATTTAAATGTCTCTGCGATAATACTGGTCCAGAATATACCCTTAGTTATGCTGTCTGACCCTCAGCCCTAAGTGTTGTTTAATGGCCAAAAAGACATCAGCCAGATGATTTGACATTTGCCGACTGTCTATTCATGGCACTGTAAGGATACCAAGACAAAACCATATAGAACCCTGCTCTGAAGGAGTTTACTCTCTAGTGAGGGTGACAAACATATGTATAAATAGCTACAATACAAGGAGAGTGTGTGGGGATCGGAGAGATTGATCAAGACCCTGAAGGTGGAGAGAATTTCAATAGAGACAAAAGCCAAGGACTCAAGGCTGGGGGTTGGTGTCAGCAAAACGTATAGATGTGTGACTTTCCAGGGAGATGGGAAGAGTCCAATAAAGCTGAAACTCGGAGGCATGGGGGGAAGTGGGGACAGAGGTCTTAGAGACGTAGAAGGACCTAAGGTCAGTGAGGAGGACAAAACTCCTTTCTATTTTTAATATATAATTGTTTTATCATTAATAAAAGGAATATATGTTCACTTCAAGAATGTTGGAAAATCCAGACTAGTACAAAGAAGAAAACTAAACTCAACTGTTGTTTTGCCCTCCCAGAACAAATATTTTGGTGCATTTCCTTCATTATATTTTGCTCCTTGTAGTTGAGCTCATATTGTACACACAGTTGGGTAGCCTTTGTTCATTTGTTTCATTTAGCTTAATATCACGAGCCTTTCCCCATCTCATTTAAAAAGAATCTTAAAGCACGAAGGGAGGTCACTTTCCTCTTAATGCAAGAATCCTTCTTCACCATCTTGGTGGCTGGCTGACAAATCTTTGTCTGGACACCTCTCCTAGCCAGAATCTCATTCATTCTTTAAGACATCCATTCTATTGTTAGCTAAGTCCAGTGACCACAGAGTTCTTCCATGCATCTTAATTGTGCTTCCCTACAACTAACCCTTTTTGAGATGACAGATCAAGAATCAAAGAATCAAAGAATTTCAGGGTTTAACTGATCTTGAGGTAGGTTGCAGTTACCTCAAATGCCATGCCAAGGACCCTTGGACTATAATCTAAGGGAGTCATCAATTTTTTTTTTAGGTTTCAGGAATTTTAATTTTTCTCATATAATGTGCCCCAAAGTTTAATTCATCAAATGTTTTCAAGCAGAAAATTCGTGTGGTCAGAGCTTTGCTTGATGATAGCTGTCACTTATTGAAGGTTTATTAGGTATCAGACATAATGCTAGGTACTTTACACATATTATTTCATTTAGTCCTGACAACAACCCTATGAAGTAGGGGAATCCTCCCCATTTCACAGATGATGAAATGCAGGCCCCAAAAGAGGACGTCACGTGCCCAAGCTCACACAGTAGTAACTGAACAGTACCTACAACATCATTTAAAGCACAGATTCAAATTCCTGCTTGTGTGACCTTGGACAAATGTCTAAAGTTCTCTGGGCTTTCCTCCCCCCATTCGTAAAATAATAGGGTTAGGCTGGTAAAACAGTTTACAGTGACAGCTAAAAACACAGACTTGGAACCTGACTGCAAAACGTCTGTGCTTCTCTGTGTGTGGACTAGTTGGTTAAGTGACAATCTCTTTGCAGGCCTGCTGCTAACATTTGCCAGACCCAAGTCAGGAGTATAAAAGGGAAGCCCACATACCTTACGTCTAAGCATTTAAGAGTTATAAATCAAGCTAACAAACCATTTTCTAAAAATATATGCTTTACCCTTGTACTTTGACAAGTATACCTCCAAAGTAACTTAGAAAGCCAGGTTTTGAGTTGAGAATTCTTGGGTTCCTTGGAGTTCCAGGTCAGACTGTGGCCGAGCTAGATCCCTTCTCTTCCTATTTCTGGCTCCTGTGTGCACCCCCTATCCCCCAGCCCCCACACCCCTTACGAGCAGCAAGCCTACAGGGGTGTACTCATTGGCAGGGAAGTTTGCCTTTGGGAGGATAGACCCAGGGAAGGGGCTGGTGCAGTTGCTGAAAGTGGACTCTGGCCATTTGGACAGGGGATTCTGGAGTCCCGGTTCCCAGAGTATGGTCTAGAAGGGTGCCCAGGCTCAGGGTGGGCAGGGCTCCTTGGCCCCAGGGGACCCCTCGCCTATGAAAATGGGCACAGCTGGAGGAGGGTCAGAGTGAAGCCCTTTAAAGTGCAGAGCCTAGCACAAGGACCCTGTTGACAAGTCTAGGAAGATACTGTCTCTTTGTGCCTCAGTTTCCTTTAGAGTGACCAACTCATCAGGGTTTGCCTCGAGCTTTCACGGTTGTAGCACTGAAAGTCCTGAATCCCAGGAAAAACCCTTAGTCCCAGGCAAACCGGGACAGTTGGCCACCCTCACTTCCTCATCTTTACAATTAGGTTAATAAATCTCATAAGATTGTTCTGGAGATTACCATGAGTTAACAAACATGGAGTGTTTAGACCAGTGCCTGCCCTGTGGTAAGCAGTCTATAAGTATGTTGGCTATTATCATTTTTTTTTCAAATTTCTTTATTGTAGTAAAATATATATAACATAAAATGTACCATCATAACCATTTTAAAGTATACAGTTCAGTGATATTAAGTACATTCATAATGTTATGCAACCATCACCACCATCTATCTCCATAACTCCTTTCATCTTATAAAACTGAAACTCTATCCCCACTAAACAATAGCTCCCTATTCCCCCTCCCCCCACCAGCTCCTGGCAAACACACTTCTACTTTCTAGCTCTAAGATTTTGCCTACTCTAAGTATTTCATAAAAGTGGAATTAGGGACTTCCCTGGCAGTCCAGTGGTTAAGACTCCACACTTCCACTGCAGGGGGCACGGGTTCGATCCCTGGTCGGGGAACTAAGATCTCACCGCCGCAAAATGTGGCCAAAAAAAAAAAAAAAAAAGAATAAAAAGAAAGTGGAATCAAACAGTATTTATCTTTTTTTGACTGGCTTATTTCACTTAGCATAATATCCTCAAGGTTCATCCATGTTGTAGCATATTTTAAAATTTCCTTCCTTTTAAGGCTGAATTATGTTCCATTGTATGTCTATACCACATTTTGTTTATCTATTCATCTGTCAATGGATATTTGAATTGCTTCCATGTTTTAGCTACTGTGAATAATGCTGCTATGAACATGGATGTATGAATATCTCTTCAAGACCCTGCTTTCAATTATTTGGTGTGTATACCCAGAACTGTACTTGCTGGATCATATGATAGTTCTATTTTCAATATTATGATGAACCTCCATACTGTTTTCCATAGTGACTGTACCATCTTACATTCTCACCAACAGTGCACAGGTTTCCAATTTCTCCACATCCTCATCAACACTTATTATTTTCTGTTTTTTTGATAGTAGCCATCCTAATGGGTATGAGGTGATGTCTCATTGTGGTTTTGATTTGCATTTATCTCATGATTAGTGATGTTGCTTATTTGCCATTTGTACAGCTTTTCGGGAGGAATGTCTATTCAAGTACTTTGCCCATTTTCTTTCTTTTTGAAAAAACTTTTCATTGAGGTATAATTGACATATAACATTATGTTAATTTCAGGTATACAACATCATGATTTGATATTTGTAGTAGCAAAATTGTTACCATAATAACATCTAATTAACATCTGTCACCATACATGTTACAAAAAATTTTCTTCTTGTGATGAGGACTTTTTAAGATATACTTTCTTTGCAACTTTCAAATATGCAATGCATATTACTAACTATAGGCACCATGCTGTACATTACATCCCCATGACTTATTTATTTTATAACCAGAAGTTTATACCTTTTGACCTCCTTCACCCATTTCACCCTCCACTCTGGCAATCACCAAGCTTTTCTCTGTATCTGTGAGCTTGTTTTTTGTTTTGTTTTGTTTTGTTTTAGATTCTACATATAAGTGAGATCATACAGAATTTGTCTTTCTTTGTCTGACTCATTTCACTTAGCATAATGCCCTCCAGGTCCATCCCTTGGCACATTTCAAATCAGGTTGTTTTGTTTTGAGTTACAGGATATTAATCCCTTGTAAGATATATAATTTGCAAATATTTTCTCACTTTCTGTGGGTTGCCTTTTTACTCTGTTGATATTGTCTTTTGATGTACAAAATTTTTAATTTTCCTGAAGTCTAATTTTTCTTTTGTTGCCTGGTGTCACACTAAGAAATCATTGCCAAATCCAACATCATGAAGCTTTTGCCCTATGTTTTCTTCTAAGAGTTTTATAGTTTTAGGTCTTCTAATTAGATCTTTGATTCATTTTGAGTTAATTTTTGTATATGGTGTGAGGTAAGAGTCCAACTTCATTTCTTTGCATGTGGCTATCCAGTTGTCCCAGCACTACTTATTGAAAAGACTATCCTTTCCCCCATTGAATGGGTCTTAGCACCCTTGTCAAAAATCATTCAACCGTATATGCAGGAGTTTATTTCTAGGCTCTCTATTCTATTCCATTAGTCTATATATCTGTCTTTATGCCAGTACCACACTGTTTTGACTCCTGTAACTTTGTAGCAAGTTTCTAAATCAAGAAGTGTGAGTCCTCCAGCTTTGTTCTTATAGCTACAATCATTTTAAAGGTTCCATTCTATTAGAAAATGCTAAGTTTCTATAAGTGGAAGCTTGGGTGAGAAAGAGGGAAGAGTTGGGTTTGACTGAAGTTTTAAATCTGGAGGGCAAGAGTCTAGCAAAGCCTCTAGCAGAATGGGGAATTGAGATATGGTTGGTGGGAAGATGTTAGTTCAATGTGGGTCATACAGAATTCGAGGACCTTATGGGGCAGCCACGAGGAGATGTCCTTTAGGCAGCTGGAAATGTTTTTTAAAGTTCAGGGGAGAGATGGAAGCTCAAGAAGGCAAATAGGGAGTCATCCCCATAAAAGGAATTGTTGGAGGAAGGCATGGAGGTAGATAAGAGGGATGAAGGTTAGAACATAGAGTGAGAAGATGGCAGGGGCAGTGACATCTAGGCCCTGTTCCACTCACACATTTAATATGTGTGCATTTTACCATATTTTGTTGACTCACATATGCCATTTATTTTTAAGATAGCATTATTTTATATGCCACTAAGAAAATATGCTGTCAGCAGTTATGACATGGTACTTATGGACTATGAGCACACTGATTTCAAAGATACACAAATGTGGGGGAAAATACATCTTAGAATGGATTAAATAAAATATATGCCAGCCACTGTGTCAGGCATCATGGAGAGGGGAGTGGGATCCAGCTATGAAGAAGACCCTGCCTTCAATAATCTTCCAATCTCATGGTGACACCTGCAGATACTTCTACCACAAGACTGATTGAGACAGTGATACAGTGCAGGCACCAGAGCTGTTCTGAGATCAGCTGCTGCTTTTCAAGTATTGAGAGGAGTTATTAATATAGACAGAACTGACAGCCATGTCTTTCTTGGGATTTCTAGTCCTCCCCCTCCTTTTCCCTAATGCCTGAAATTTCTAGGGACAAAGCCTTTCCATCCATTTTTTAATGAACTGAGATAATGAATTAAAACACCATTGTTTTGTGGTGGGTGTTGAATTGGTACAACTCCTATGAAAGGCAATTTGGAACTATCCAAATTACAAATGTATTTGCCCTTTGACCTAGCAATACCACACTTTCAGATATACTTACCCACATGGAAAATGCCATATATACTAGCTTGTTTATTACAGCATTGTTTGAAATAGCAAATAATTGGGAATAACCTAAGAGCCATGGAAGGGGGCACTGGTTAACTAGATTATGGAACATTCATACATTGGATCCCAGATCCAGGAAATGCTTGATGTATGAACAGGGAAAAGATCACTGATATGTACTGTAAACTGAAAAAATGCTAAGTGCAGAACAGTTACAGCAGACTACCATTTTATTACGAAGTGGGGAATAAGAATACATAGCTAAAAATTTGCTTATGTACGCATGGAGAAACCCTAGGATACATAGGAAACATAACAATGGTTAAGGTGGGGGAGGGGTAAGTAGAGAATTTGGCAGATGGGGATAGAGAAGGGAGGAGGACTTTCTATACTTTATTTCTAAACTACGTGAATGTGTTGATCTATTCAAAATGTTAAATTAATTGAATTTTTAAAAATACCCCATAGGAAGAGTTAAGCCAGTGACAATGATTCCCACCAAAAGGAGAAAGTCTACTAGTCATCATTCATTCATTTATTCAGTAACCTATAGTAATCAAGAAACTTCTCTAGCAATAATGGTTAACAAGTCTCAGCACTGAGATGTGCCAGGCATTGTGCTAAGCACTTTCACATACATTACCTCATTTAATCCTTACCACCTCTATCTGGTGGAGGTGTCCAGCACCAGAAGAGGAAGCTGAAGATGAGAGAAGTGGTTGTTGCCTAAAGTCAACTGCAAACATCCAGGCCCCACCATCCGGGGCCAGGCTCAGTTCTGGGCAGTCACTAAGGATACCGAGACAAGGACACAACCCCTGCCCTCTTGGACTTAGTTGTCTGGTGAGGGAGACAGACAAGTAAAATAGCAGATTCACAGACAGGTTTTGAACAGGAAAAGGAGTGTTAGAGCACGATGCCTAAGGATTAGGGGACAAAGGGAACAGCGAGGCTGGGGACAAGGAGAAAACCTCTCCCACGACACCCTTTGGCCAAGGACAGGCCCTATAAGCAGCAGTGGAACCTGGAGGCGCCTCTGTGGCAGACAACCCTGCAGCCTCAAAACCAACAATGAACAAAGGCTGCCGGTTCTCTGTAAGAACAGAGCAGATCTGACAACGGCCCAGCTTGTTTGATCAGTGTAGACATCCCTTCTGCACTTTGAAGCCTGAAGCGCTCTCCTTTAGCTGTCTACACAGATCAAATAAGCTGGATGGCTGCCATATCTCTACTTCACTTTGTGTTAATCCATAGTCCCAGCCAGCTCCACAGCAATTCGACCAAACCATCTGAGCAGAGGCAAAAATAATTCTCATGGGCAAAGACAGACAATTCCAAGATGTGAACATTAACTCCTTGCTGCCACTTCAGGAGGGAGTGGATTTTGAAGCTGGTTTTAGGAAGCTTCCAAGAAGTGAGCTTCTGCCCCTCTCCAAAGTGAAATGGCAAAGCTGTTTCCTCTCCTTACATCTGAAGCCCTTCCTATTCCAAGGCTCATACATGAACACTCATAAGAGTTGACAATTGGGACTTCCCTGGTGGTCCTGTGGTTAAGACTCCGAGCTTCCACAGCAGGGGGCACGGGTTTGATCCCTGGTGGGGGAACTAAGATCCCGCCTGCAATGCGATGTGGCCAAAAAAAAAAAAAAAGAGTTGACAATAAATAGCTGTGGTCTAACTCTTAGAAAAGCAGCCCCATCCTAAAGAATAGGATCATCCCACCGGACACATTTTTATTCACAGGATCATTCTGGGGGAAACATTACTCCAGCCCCCTCAAGTCCTCAAGCAGCAGTGGGGATCTCAGGAAATCCTTGTCATAGAGACTGGCAGGGCGAGGCTTCTATCAACAAACCCAGGAGCCAAGTGGCATCGTTAAAAAAAGATTAAAAATCTACATGAGTTCTAACATCTTCATTCCTAGCTGTGGTTTCCATGGAAATAGACATCTGCTCCAGGGAGAAAGAAAAGGTGGGGGGAAGCGGTATAAGTGCTTTAAAATAATCAGTGTTTTGAAAGATTTATTTTTTTTTCTGTCAAAACATTAATAGTCAGAAATGTGAGATTTTTGTGGCAATTTCTTGTATTAAAAAAAAGTGTATCAAATGGGTGGGACCTTCCTCTGCAAACCTCCAGATCAAGTACAAAGACTTCAAGATAAAGGCTGGTTCAGGGGATAACAGACCTCTTGGCCTTGGGTTTCTTGCTCATGTGTGTTGCCTGCCAATCTGTCACTTTTCAGCGAGCTCTTATCCCCACTCCTCTTCCTAACGATTTCTGAGATTTTGCTCAGAAAATCTGAAAGATGGAAACACCTGGCTGTTTGGTGGCTAAGTTTGGTCTGAGAGGGAGAAGGCTCTCAGGGCTCAGAATCTGAATTATTCTTGGTCCTGCTCACATGCTAAGGGAAAACCACTTAGATCATGGGCGGGGGAGAGGCCGACCCCACACAAGGACGATTGTTGGAGAAAATGCTGCAACAAGCATATTTCAGGCATCAGTGCATTGCTAATTGTTTGCTTTGTGTGGTGTGTCTGCTGCCTGTATGATCCAGTTTTCCTTGTCTCAGGCACTCTGAATTGTATTTAACTCCAGCATATCCCTAGTGACTAGCTGGACATGGGGAGTCTTTAAATTAGGACTCCTGTTTCAGCAAACTGGGTCATGTTTGTTTTTTGGTTTGGGGAGGTGGAGCAATAAAATGAAGGTGTCCTTTTGCCTAGTCAGGACCTCAAAGCAGGTGCTTTGGTGGAATGACCACCACCGAGGACAGAGCCTTGGTCAGGGGAATGGGAGAAGGGGCTCGGGAACCATGTTCATTTTATTTATTTTTCCTCTGGCTTTTCTGTGGTAAGAATGAGGCTAGTCGTTCTAAGATAGCCAGGGTCAGACCAATTTCCTTTGTGTATCTGCTGTGCTTCTCATCTATCCAGGGCAGGGGGAACCGTGACCTTGTGGCTTCTTTTGATTCTTTAAAAGCGCCCCCACTGATCAGGGAGCACGTGCTTCAAGAACAAAAGCAACACTTAACTGCAGTCTGTGTAGTAGTCTAGAACTGCTATTGCGCTTCCTTCCCTATCATCCGGCAAAAGGCTTGGCAGAGCAGATGGGAATCTGCATTTAAGCCGAGTGACTTTGTTAGACCAAAGGAGATCAAATTCCAGAGCCTCTTGCTTTGCCCCCACAGGTCTCTGGTCGCCAGCTCAGGGACCCTAATGTGGTAGCGAGAACTCACACAGTGAGTTAAGGGCCACGCCCGTGCCCTGTTAGGGCTGAGTGGGTTAGAGATTATGATGATGTCACAATACAGGTGACAGATGGGGGCGTCGAGTGGCATTGTCCTGTCACAAGGGCTTGGGCGTCTTAGGTGGCGGTACAGGGTGGGGCACCGAAGGGGCAATGCGCTATCCGAGTGCTGCCCTTGGGGCGACGTGGGGCAAGTGGCTCAACAGACGCGGAGTCCAGGCGGCCACCTCTGAGAGGTAGAAAGGGACCCTGCCCCGCCCTTTTCCTAAGGATGGGAGAACTGGTTCAGACCCAGGCAGGGTCACCGCATCACCCTCTTCCGCGGCCAGACGACCGTCCTAGCCCCCGGCTCACACCTGGAGACACCGCCAAGAAGCCCTCACCCCTCGCATTGTCCTTCTGTCCCGCCAGCCTGAACTACACTTCCCGAGGTGCTCCGGGGTCTCCAGGGGCGGGGCCCACTTGGGCTGTGGGGGGTGGGGAGGGGCCGGCACGTGCCGCCTCTCTCAGCCAATGCGGAGCCCTGCGGGGAGGTCACGTGCCGCTGTTTGGCGCTTTTGTGCGCGCCCGGGTCCGTGGGTGCTCAGAGTGTGGCCAGGCGGCTCGGACCGAGCAGGTGGGTGAGGGGTTCCAGGAGGAGGTGGCGGCGGCGGTTGCAGGTTGGGGGCAGCGAGAGGGACGCGGCCGGAGGGAGGGGCAGGGTCTTGGCAGCGACCCCTTGCTGGAGGGCGGCGGGCGGGGCCGCGGGCCCCAGAGGGGCTGGCGGGCGGGGATCGCTCCGCTTTGTGTGTGGCTCGGGCGGAGCCTCGGCTTTGTCCCCGCTCCCCGGGGGCGCGGCTGTGGTGGGGAGGGGGCGCGGCCTGCTGGGCGAGCTCGGTGCGTTAGCCCCGGGAGGTCGTCGAGGAGACAATAGGGGGCGTAGGCCCTCGTTTGGCCCCCACCTTCCTCCTGCAGGCGCGGCCCCGCTGGGGTCCCCATTGTCTGAAGGGGCGGGGCGGCGCCCCCAGGGAGCAGCGCCCGAGAGGCTGACACCTCATGAGAGCGCTCCAGTCCTCGCGGCGTGGGGCGCGGACCGCTTGGGTGGCGGCAGATTGGAAGTGAAGGAAAGAGGTGGCGAGGTGGCGAGCCGATGGTGGGGTACCCCACGGTTTCTTTCCGGGGACTGCCCCACCCGCCCAGCTGCGGCGAGGGTGGGGGCCGCCGCAAGGTGTTTTTGGCGGCAGTTGCGGGGGGCGTCCGCACGGGGCGAGCCCGGGAAGGGAGGAGTTACCCGGATAGGACCGTTAGCCCCGCCTATCCCGCCCCTTCCCACGCGCGCGGGCTCCGGGGTGTTGTGAGTTCGGGGAGATTCGAAAAGGCGCGGGGAGGAAGGGGGCGGGGCCAGGGACCGGAGTGTAGGGCGTGCTCTGATTGGCCGGGGGCGGCCTGCCGCTTTTCCTCGCTTGGGCCAGGGCCACGCCCACCCTGAATCTGGTGCTGAGTCTAATGCTCCGCCGGGGTTAGACCGTGTTGCTGACTCGGATTTTAAGTTCCAGGTGTTGAGACCCTGTATTCCTACGGTTTTGGTACTAGTCTGGGGACTACAAGAATCATGACCTTTAAAAAAAATCAAGGAATGTAGAATTTTTCATGAAAAAATTCTACACAAGGCAGCAATTATTGTAACCTAAAACCTAGAGGTTCATGAAACTAACGTTACCAGCTGTTGGACAAGGAGCTTAAACCGCAGGAACAATGGGAGTTCGACATTATTGGTTAATATTAGCTTGGGCGTTTTGTTTTCCACATGGCAGACACAGACAAAGCAGGGGTGGGTATTTCATTTGCACAATGAGTTGTAGGCAGTGTTAAGATGGCTCCGGTCTCACTAGGCGTTGAACCTGGAATATCTTCTCACCAGGAGGAAAATATGGGGGAGGAAAAAATCTTGTGACTTAAAACTCCGTCTAATTTAAAAAATATAAGTATTTTTTGAACAGGCAAGCTCAGTTAACTTCATCTTCTGCAACCAGCGTTCTATTCAATTCAGATTTTCCAGTGTTTGAGTATTTTATGGATTTTTATAATTTTCTAGTTAATGATGTCTTATTTAATTCCACAGTAGTGATTTTTCTGACATTGATTTATATGGGTGTGATTTGAGGTCCCTTTGAATCTATGGCATGGAAATGCAAAGAAATTGATCGCATGCTTTTGAAAATCGTTTCCAGGGTTTTCCTTGCTAGTGGATTGTGTAGAATACACTGCCAGTCTCTTGTCTTCTGTTCACCATGGCTTCTTCTGGTAGGTAATCTATTTGGAAAATCCGAAATTGTGATGGGCTTCTAATTTTAGAATAGGAGATGGCTCAATTCTTAAGCTTATAATTTGGCACTTGTGTTTTGGTCTTACCAAAAAAAAAATCTATTTTATAAATCAGAGAATAATTAAAGAAGAAAAAATTATTATTACTTGAATGTACTGAGAGCTCATAATTAATTGTTTCATTATTAGATGATTTGGCTTGGTGTAAAGCAAAATGTGGAGTTTTGCATAAGTCTTTGTTTTGTTCAGGGAAATGATTGTCAAATACTGATATCTTAGAATGGTATTTATTAATCCAAAAATGTTGAGCTTTGTTTTTCTGGGAGGTGGTATTTAGATAATAATTTCTTGCCTGTAAACACAGCTGCTTCATCAGCCCTAATTCTGTTCATTAAATTGATTTGGTTTTTAGAAAATGGTAGAACAGTTTATTAGAATAGGAAAACTCCATTTTTCTGAATATATTATAAATATGATCGAATCCAGATATCCAGGTGAAGGAACTGGAGAAGCGTGCCTCAGGCCAGGCTTTTGAGCTGATTCTCAGCCCTCGATCAAAAGAATCTGTCCCAGAATTCCCTCTTTCCCCTCCAAAGAAGAAGGATCTTTCCCTGGAGGAAATTCAGAAGAAACTAGAAGCTGCAGAAGAAAGACGCAAGGTAAACATCAATTCACAGAAAATAGGATATTTATTAATGTAATATGGCAAATCTGTTTTATTTTTATAAGAGGAGGAAAACAGAATTGTAGCCCGATGGTGATTATAACTGTGAAAATTACATATGCCAGTGGTGGGAACAAAATACCAGCCATCATTTATTGAGCTCCTATTGTGTACCATCTCCTTTACTTATATTCTCCTTTTCTACAGTGACCCTAGAGGGTAGGTGTTGTCTGAGATACTAGATTAGAAAATGGTCTCAGGAATGTTGTCATTTTTCTGAGTCATATAGCTAATGAGTATTGGAGCCAGAATTCAAGCCCAGGTCTGCCTGAAACCAGTTCATGCTTCTCATGCTTTCTTTTTGAAAAATAGATTTGTTGGTGGATGATTCTTTTTTTGTCTCTTAAGGTTTTGGTTTTTTTTGTTTTGTTTTGTTTTTTGGGTTTCTGTGTATGTCTGTGTGGTTTTTTTGTTTGTTTTGTTTTTTGAGAGCTGTACAATAAAAACATTTTAAATTGCTAGTTATGTGATTGTGTTGCTCAGCTGGCATACTGGTAGTGTGGCAGCTATTATCTAAGTACTTCTATTATAAAGTAGCTATCTTTAAAAAGAACTAGTCAGAAAAGTCAACAAATATTAATATGGTTGTTATAGAAAAATTGAGAACCGCGGAAGTTTATAAGTAGGAAATTAAAAGTATCCGTTATCCTACTTCGCAGAAATAACTATTGTTAACATTTTGGTGTATTTCCCTCTATTCAACGTTTCATTAAGAATTTTACATAAATTCTCATTTAGTCCCCCTTTCCAACAACCTTGTTTGGGGTAAGTGGGTTTAGTTTTAAAATTAGAGAAATGAAGGCACAAAAAGGTGAAGTAGTAACCTGCCTACGACCAACGCAGTGTTTTGAAGTCTGGTACACATAACCACACACACACACTTTGGGCCCCTTTTCAAGCTGCTGTAGCATGTGCTGTGCACCTTTTGGTGCCGCATGTTTTATGCATGTGTGCTGACCCACTGTCAACATGGAATGATTTCCCCAGGAAGAGTGGCTGTGTTTGCAATGGTGTTTCATCTCCCACCTGCTCTTCTATTTAGCCTGAGTTGATGGAGTTTGATGGAGTTCACGTAGTTTGAGTTCATGGAAGAGATGCAGCCAAAGGCTGGACGGAGACTTTTTTTAGGAATCAGTGCTGGCCCTGTAGTCATTAGTCTGCGCTTTACATAGTAACTGGCTAAATATAGTGAAACTCTTATCACGACTGGGATTTTGAAGAAGAGAATTAACAGAACCAGTGGCAGATGCTCTGAAGTTTTCCTGCAAGTTGATGCTTCCAAACGCATTGGAATCTGTTTGGCAATAAGCTATTCTGAGTCTGTTGAAGGAGGCATACCGTGGTAACAGAGCTCCAGTGGTCTGGAATTTAATGCAGCTTCCACAGAAAAAAGCTAATAAGCCTTTCCTTGAAACAAATCCTCTGACTTAAATAGTAATCTGGAGGCTTAGTCTTAAATTTTCTATCATTGCCATGTATTTTCTTTTTATCAATATGATTACATTTTTCATAATGACCTAATTTTCTTTAGGTAGCCTTTGAAGTTAAAAAACCAAAATTCTTTACAATAAAGTGCCATTCCTAAGTGCATGTCACTCCAGTCATCTTGATACCATTAAGCAGTAAATCTTACTAATATTTCCTTAAGGAATAATTGGGCAAGAATCTCTGAACAAATATGGGCAGTCTTCCAAAGTAAATACAAACACTAGAAAAAGAATATCATTTTCACGGTATTTTGATATGGATAATTCAGGTCCTGACTTCAGTATTATTTAAAGAGATCTAATTTTCTATCTTCAATCCTCAATTAATATTTCTTTTGTGATTGTTAACTATGCTAAATAACATTTCAGAGAGCCTAGCCTGTTGAATTTTTTTCCAGTCCCATGAAGCTGAGGTCTTGAAGCAGCTTGCTGAGAAACGAGAGCATGAGAAGGAAGTGCTTCAAAAAGCGATAGAGGAGAACAACAACTTCAGTAAAATGGCAGAAGAGAAGCTGACCCACAAAATGGAAGCCAACAAAGAGAACCGAGAGGCGCAAATGGCTGCCAAACTGGAGCGTTTGCGAGAGAAGGTTGGTGTATCTTCCTGGCTTTGAGGGGCTTAAGAGCTTGAGTTTTTTGGGGGTTTTTTTTGTTTTTTTTTTTTTGCGTTACGCGGGCCTCTCACTGTTGTGGCCTCTCCCGTTGCGGGGCACAGGCTCCGGACGCGCAGGCCCAGCGGCCATGGCTCACGGGCCCAGCCGCTGCGCGGCATGTGGGATCTTCCCTGACCGGGGCACGAACCCACGTCCCCTGCATCGGCAGGCGGACTCTCAACCACTGCGCCACCAGGGAAGCACAGAGCTTGAGGTTTGATACACCAATGAAGTGGCTTGAACTCTCTGCCTTGATCACATGTGCTTGGTGTCTTTGTCATCAATTTTGGGGTTAACATGTTAAATCAGAGGCATCTTATTTTAAATAAGGAGGAATATTCACCAATTTCCAGCATAATTGCACATTCTTTGGAAGAGCAGTAGAAGGCTGAATCATTAGGTTCCATGAGTGACCCAGGAAGTTCAAAGATGATGTCTTAGAACTCTAATTATGTGATTCCCATAATATATAATTATATAATAATAGTATATTATTATACTATATGGGGTTATATATGTTATATAACATACGTACTGATGCTGATTTGGGCCTCTTGGGGGTGTGACCTGGCAGGCTTTTTTTACTTGACTGATGATATATACTGTTTCTTTACAGGACAAGCACATTGAAGAAGTGCGGAAGAACAAAGAATCCAAAGATCCTGCTGATGAGACTGAAGCTGACTAATTTGTTCTGAGAACTGACTTTCTCCCCCTCCCCTTCCTAAATATCCAAAGACTGTACTGGCCAGTGTCATTTTATTTTTGCCCTCCTGACAAATATTCTAGAAGCTGATGTAGGACTGTATAGGTAGATCCAGACTGTATGATGTTGTTTTAGGGGCTAAAGGGGAGAAACTAAAAGTGTTTTACTCTTTTTCTAAAGTGTTGAAGTCTTTCTAATGTAGCTGTTTTTCTTGTTGCATCTTTTCTACTCCAGTACACTTGGTGTGCTGGGTTAATGGCTAGTACTGTATTGGCTCTGTGAAAACATGTTTGTGAAAAGACTATGTAGTGGCTTCTTTCAAACTGTTAGATGCTGAATATCTGTTCACTTTTAAATCCCAATTCTGTCCCGATCTTAACAGATGCTACTGTACTTGAATGGTTAATAAAACTGCAGAGTGCTGTTGGTGGCAGTGACTTCTTTCTGTCCAGGTAATACATTGTCCAGTGATAGAGACCCTCCTAGTTTATATTTGTTCCAGATGGGGCCTTTAGGCTGGCGGAAATACCCAGTACACACATCACTGTGAGTTCTCTGCCCTGGAGTTTCTCGCTCCAGAGTTGTATGCATTGTCTTCTTCCACAATCGTCACTTTGTTGTGATGCCTCGGCTCCGATCAGCTGTTATGATAGTGTTTCAGATGTTTATTGGCAAACAAGCATTTTTTGTTTCTGTGCCCCCATTAAAAAGGCAAATGGTGTTTCTAGAGAACAGTTTAGAGAAATCTTAAGATCCTAGTTAGATATATTTGATGGTTTATTTGCTTTATGTTACAGCTGGGGGTGGCGTGAATCCTAATGCTTTCCTGCCATAGGAGCCATTTCTCAAGAATCAAAAGAGTAGTAAAACCTTGTGTACCACTATAACAACCCTTATGAACTGATAAAGGGAACCTTATTTTCTGGAGCAGCATTGACTTGGGTGGTGAAGGTTGGCAGTTGCTTCGTCTTGTATCCAGAGGCTACAGTATTCACAGTTGTCAAGGATTGCCTCTCAATTCCGGGAAAGCCTTTGGCAGCTTTCCTAGGCTATTTGGGAAATAGCCTTAATTACGTATGATTATTTGCTTCTCAGACATCTGTGGAAAAGCTCTTGGAAGCCACGCTCCTTGAAAGTTTCCAGGATGACTGCTAATACTGCAGTGGGGTCTGCATATTGCCATGCTTAGGCCTCTGCAGCTCTTGATTTGGGTTTTACCAAACTTATAATAATAGCCTACCAACCTTTCTTCTATGTTGTTAGGATTAAGTGAGTGAGTGTGTGTGTGTGTGTGTGTGTAGAGAGCACACTTAGAACTGTAGTATATATTTAGCACTATATATAAATAACTTTTTAACCAGAGGCTAGTGAGTGAGCTAAGTGTATACTCTTGAGGTAGAAATGACTATGAAGCTTTTGTATGCCTTGAATTGACTTATAAATTTACTAGGTGATCAATTGTAGGGGTTCTGAAAGAAGGCTGAATTTAAAGAGTCATGACCATGTAGGGCAAACAGGAAAAGGATCGAGTGTAGTTCAGTTAATGATGGCAATACCTGAACACGTAGGCAAAGGTGAGGCTTGTGTGCATATAGTAGGTATTAGAGGTTTACATGCGTGAGATGGTGCCTCTGGGAGTCTTTAAAGCACCAGTTCTGAGTAGTTGGGATATAAAGATGGCGTGAAGATAGAAATTTGGAGTAATGATACTAGATGTCCTACAGTTAGCCAGTAAGTTTTTGTTTATATGGGACATGTAGGCTAGGGAACAGAGATCTGGAAAAAGCAAGAAGAGGGTCAAGATGGGCTTGAGAGATCCCCCAGTTAGTTATAGCCAACCCCACAGTGGCCCTGACTTAGTATCAAAAAGTGGTCCTGAGCTCCCACCTTGTGACAATTGTCAACAGGGAACTGAAGAGGATGCATCTTACCCACAAAATCAGAAGCCCTGGCTTTTCTATTTTACCTCTGACCTTTGGAGAGGTACTAGTCCTGGGCCTCAGTTTTCTCCAGGATAAAATGAAAGGGTTGAACTAGGTTAAGTAATTTCCACTCAAGTCTTTGCCTATAATTTGGAGAGAAAGAGGAGTGGGTGTCCAGGAGCTTCTGGGGAGCATCTGTCTGTGCTTTCCTGGGCCCAGGGACTCTGTCCTGTCCTTAGAGTGAGTAGGGCCAGCCTCTCCTGGCAGGACTTCTGTCGTAGGTTGGGCTTGTAAGGCCAGAGTGGTTTGACTGCAGTCTGGGGGCTGTCATCATGGAGCACACTCTGTTTCCTTTGACTTGAGTGGAAAGTGAGGTGCGTCCCTTCTTCCTGAGGCTTTTGTGCTTGGACATGGTGATTGAGTGGCCTCAGCAGAAGAGAGGTTTGAGGGATGAAGAAAGCCCTTAAATCCACCTTTAACAAGCTGCTAGAGTGTGCCCCACACTGAGCTATGTGCTAGCGATGAAAAGATGAGATGGGGTCCCAGCGCACCTTGTGCTTATGCGTGAAGCGGGCAGGAGGGCTGTGGAACACTTTGCTGAGAATACGGTCTCGACCACATGCTTGTACTTGGCCAAGTGTGTTTTGGTGGTTTGGTGGAGAGTGTAACCACAGGCGTCGGTGGTCTGGAAAGCTTAACAGAGGAGGGAAGACTTGAGCCAGTCCTTTGAGAAGTCAGATGTTGACCCAAGCATGCACTGATGAGCACGCACTTTTTGAGAGCCTGCCATGATTACTGGCTCGTGGCAGGCTCTCATTCCCTTTATCCTAAGCAGTGGGGCTTTAGAACACAGGAATGGTAGTGTTCAGTGAACAGAGCCATTCTGAGGGAGAGAAAATGGAGGCAGGGGCAGGATGAATTGGAGAGAAGGCAATGGAGACCACAGCAGGAGCCTGTCTCAGCAGCACGGGGATGAAGTGATGAGTGTCTGAGCTGGAGGGGGCCACCCCATATAACTCTGTCCACCCAGGTAATGGTTTGGCCACCTTACTGTTAGTTTGGCTTCTGAATCACTGTTGAAAGTGATTTGTTTGGGGACAACAAGAAGATAAGGCCAGGCTCCTTATAGAGGAGATTCCCCCTTTGGATGGGAGGCTGGACTAGGTGCCCTGGAAATTCCCTTCCACATTCAAGACTAGTTGCAGATCTTCTCTACCTGGTTAGATCGGGGACCAGCCATATCTTGGCCATTGAGGATCCCTCCACTGAGCTGAACTTCGAGGCCCCAGAAACATTGCTGGCACTTAAGCCTCTTGCCGTCTGCCTCCCCCCTCTTTGCCCAGGTCAAATAGAAGGTCCACAGTGTCCCCCTGCCAGTGGAAGCTGGTGTTCTGCACGTCAGCGGCACCAGGAAGGTTTTCTGACTTGTTTTACACAGGCACTCAGATTTGTAAAACTTAGTTGCAGGGTTTGATAAGCTCTGAAATGCAGCAACCTCAGTGGAGGGGCTCTGGCCTATAGTGGGAAATGCCCAGCTTTCTCCCAGTGTTGTCAAGAGCAGTACCTTCCCTGTCCTTGGGCACCAATCCTACTAGGGGCCAGTGGGCTGTGGAACTGATCCAAGGGGAGAAGAAACAGGTGGGAGATTGGCCAGATGCCCGTGGCCGCTACAGCAGAATGGTGGGTACAAGGAGGGCTGAGCTCTGGGGGTGCAGCAGTCCCTGGGCCTTGCTGGGAACAAGAAGATAAGGCCAGGCTCCTTATAGAGGAGATTCCCCCACTGGACGGGAGGCTGGAGGCCTGTGGCCTCCCACTCCCCTCTCTGGGGAGAAGCTCCAGTATCGTTGGGATTGGGGGGCCTTGGTGGGATTCTCTGCGAAGCCTAGGCTCCCTCTTACGTGGTCTCACAGCTCTATATACTTCATGGCAAAGGCTAATAATTATTTGCATTATCTCAATGGATCCCCAGAACAACCCTATGACATTATCATGCCCATTTCACAGGCAAGAAACGAGGCAACTGAGACAGGTTAAGGTATTTGCCCAAAGTGACATAACTGGCTAGGTGTGGAGTCAGGAATCTAACCCGAACTTTTTTTTTTTTTTTTTTTTTTGCGGTACGCGGGCCTCTCACTGCCGCGGCCTCCCCGCTGCGGGGCACAGGCTCCGGACACGCAGGCCCAGCGGCCATGGCTCACGGGCCCAGCCGCTCCGTGGCACGCGGGATCCTCTCGGACTGGGGCACGAACCTGCGCCCCCTGCATCGGCAGGCGGACCCCCAACCACTGCGCCACCAGGGAAGCCCTAACCCGAACTTTTAACCCCCATGCTATGCTGCAGCTCCTCATGTTTCACAAATGAATTCATTATCATGCAATTATTTATTTCAAGTGTGTCTCTCTAGTTAAAAGGAAGCGTCCCCCAGAGCAGGAGCTGTGCCTGTCACATCACTGGATCTCCAGCGCTGAGCCTGGCACATGGTGGGAGGTTAATATGTGCTGAATTATGAGTGGGTGGTGACTCCTCTCGGCACCTGCTTTGTTCTTGTCCTGTGTGGACCCCGTGGGGAGTCAATCCGATTTTCTAGAAGCAACGACTGGCTCTGTCCTGGCTTTGCAGACTGGCCTTGGAGGTGCCCAATCCTAAACAGCATCCTCCTAGATCCAAAGGCGCCAACTGGTGGCCTGCAGCCAGAGTCGGTCAGCAGGCATGTTGTCTTCACTCCATGCTGTGCTTTAAATTTTTGAATTAGTTGACAATTAATTACACTTGGAAATATGATTTCAGGCTTATCTTGAAAAACCAGAAGATCTGGCCACCCTGGGCTCACAGTCCCACCGAGCAAGCTCTGGGCAGCTGCTGCCCCCTTGAGGTGGGATGTGTGCTCTATAGCTCTCCATTCCTCTGACCCACCCACTTCTGTCCTTAAGGACCGCAGCCCACAGGCCTAGAGTTTGCAGTTCCTCACATAGATGACAGCCACTTCATCAGTCAGTCAGCCACACATTTTTTTTTTTTTTTTTTTTTTGCGGTACGCGGGCCTCTCACTGCTGTGGCCTCTTCCGTTCCGGGGCACAGGCTCCGGACGCGCAGGCTCAGCGGCCATGGCTCACGGGCCCAGCCGCTCCGCGGCACGTGCAATCCTCCCAGACCAGGGCACGAACCCACGTCCCCCTGCATCGGCAGGCGGACTCTCAACCACTGCGCCACCAGGGAAGCCCAGCCACACATTTTTTTAAGGTCAAAGTCCAATCAGTACAAAAGGATATATAAAAGTGCCACTCCTTCCCAACGTCCCCCAGCTCCCGTCCTGGAGGTCCCCGAGTCTCCTTCCACAGACATGCTGCACCACTATGACCACAGTCACCAACCACTCGAGGGCACCTCTTATGGGCCAGACACCAGCTGGGCATCAGAGTCACATGGCACTTTTTCAAAATACAGAGATTCAGGACCCTCATCAGACCTTTGGAGGTAGACTTTCTGAAATTGGAGCCCAGGTGTCTAGATCTTTCAAAAGCCCACAGTATTTTCTGCTGCTCAGCCAAGCAGAGACCACTGTACTCAGATGCAACATCCCAGACATGGGCCCCTCTCTGGAGTACCCCACAGCCTGGTGGAGATGGGCCCGGAACCCCAATCATCAGCGCAGTTGCTCAGAGTTGTGCAGATAATACCCTGCGCAAGAACGCCTAGCCAACGCCTGAAATCTGGCCAGACCCGCAAACCCCAGAAGAGTAGGCACCACTTTCAAATTTTCCACGTCAGCCATTCAATGAAAATACAGGGAGATGTGAGCAGGGGGAGCTGGAGGCTCCTCAGTTCCACTGTGGGCCCAGGATGACTTCCTGTAGGAGGTGATGCTTGGGCCAAGTTTGCTATAGGGGTTAGATCACAAAGAAGATCACAGTTCTACCCTGTACTTCTCTCTCTCCCAGTTCACCCCACTCCATCCCCTACCTCACAATTCCCTATGCTTATCGGGGCCACGAACGGGGACACGTTATTAATAATGCACATCAAGAAGACCCTGGGAGACAGACTAGGGTGGAAGAAGGGGTCCAGGCATAATTCAGATCAGTGTGCCTGGCCTGGGGCTGCTTGGGGTTGACTGGCTTGGTATCCAGAGGTATCTGCCTGGGGAGCAGAAACCTTGTTCCTTCTGGAAGGTCTCCTGAGAGGCTCTGCAAAGCCAGAGTCCACCTCTCAGCACCCTGAATCAGTACTGTCAAAGAGCAGTCCTGGGGCTTCCCTGGTGGTGCAGTGGTTGAGAGTACGCCTGCTGATGCAGGGGACACAGGTTCGTGCCCCGGTCCGGGAGGATCCCACATGCTGTGGAGCGGCTGGGCCCGGAGCCATGGCCGCTGGGCCTGCGCGTCCGGAGCCTGTGCTCCGCAACGGGAGAGGCCACAACAGTGAGAGGCCCGCGTACCGCAGAAAAAAAAAAAAAAAAAAAAAAAAAAAGAGCTGTCCTGGGGCCGCTGTCAGTCCACAAAATATTACTGGTCTGCAATGAGATAAGTACAGAAATGGAAAGTAAGCATCTAGAAACCCTCATAACAATCTTACAAGGTCTGTTGAAGACTATTAAAGTTGAGGCTAGCATTTTGCTGCTTTTTTTTTTTCATTTCATCAAAAATTTTTTTATTGTAAAATATACATAGCATAAAATGTACTGTATTAATCACTTCTAAGTGTACAATGCAGTCGCGTTAAGAACATTTCATAATGTGTAACCATTACCACTATCTAGTGTATTTAATTTTACAAAAGTCTAAGTTCTTAGCAGATTAAAAACCAATTTTTTTTTTTTAGTTTGAGAAGCACTGACCGAAATCTTGACCTGTGGGCTCCCCAAAGCCTTGAAGATTTGGGGGGAAATAGGCTCCTGATTGAAGGGCTTGATTCATTGTTTTAGTTTCATTTCCCCAAACTGCTGAGCTGAGATTTGCCCCAGAAAGTGGGGGGTGCTGAGGCCCAGGCTCCCTGGGCTAGAGGTATGGAGGGATGGGTACCACCCTGGAAGGGAGGGGAGGAGGCATCGTGCTGCCCGGGGCTGGGGCAGGACGAGGGGCTCTCCCTGGGCAGGGCTGCCCTGTGTTCCCAGGGCAAGAAGGCCGCATGATAGGCTGTGGGGTATCTGGCAGGCCTTTCTCCTGACTCAGCCGGGGGAGGCTTTTGTTTAGAATTCTAAGAATGTCAGCTCCAGCTGGAAGGGCCCTCAGTGACCAGTGTCTACCTTCCTTGTTTAGAGGAAGAGCTTGAGGCCAGAGAGAAAGGATTGCCCAAGGTTACAGCCAGTTAGTGTTGGTCCCAAATCCAGGCCTTTCAATTCCCAGGCAGAAGCGGGGCAGGGCTTTTTGGAGTCACACAGACTGAGGTTGAAGTTCTAGCTCTGTTAGCTCTTCAGGGGCGTTGGGCATCTGTGCCCTCACCTGTGAAATGGGGATAATCCCTCTCAGGCTGGATGAGTATTGAGTCTGTGCTGGGTTTAAGGAAGTGCCTCCTAGCACAGGGCCTAGGCAGGATGAGTCGGTCCCCTGCCCCTCCCTGCCCCTCCCTGTCCCTTCCTGCCCAGTGATCCTCTTCTCAGTCTGCTGTGATCTGAGGGGTCACTGTGGCCGAGGGGACAGGAAGGCAGACCCTCTCCCTCTGGACTGCGGAGAACAGGAAAAGTAAGCCAGGGCACCGGCCCGTCTTTGTGGCTCCCTCCCCAGCTGGCCATCATCCCTCCGCACTTGGCTCCTCTGCCAGCCCTCTGGGCATCTCAGAGACATTTTTGTTCTTTCTGGGCCTCAGAACCTTTATAAAATGAGGGTGTTGAACCAGAAGAACTCAAGTCCATTTTGGGGAGTGGGTGCTAAAGTTTGGATGCTTTACCTTTCTGTATCTTTTGTGGGAGAGTCAAACTTCCAGCGGGTCAGACTGGGCTGCCCCTGGGTTACCAGCCACCTGCCTCTCTCTGTCGTTGCCTCTTTGCACTTTCTGACTCTCTCCTGTCTCCCTTTCCTCCTTATGGCTAAGGTGTTTTGAGCACTTACTATTTGCCGCACACCATATAAGTGTTTTACATATTCTGTCTTAATGAATCCTTAAAACTTTCCTGTGAATTAAATATTATTCTTATTCCAGGAGAGGAAACTGAGGTTCAGAGAGGTTACAGTACTGACCCCACAGCTTGTCAGTGGCCAAGCCAGCAGGGGGCGCTCTCAACATTATTCCCCAGATGTTGGCCGGAATAGAGCAGGCTCATGTGGTGCCTGCCTGTGCTCACCTCCTCCCTCCTTTTTCCCCAGATGGGCTCTCACTTCCACCCCAGAGGCACTCTGCCTGGCAGGATCACTTGGGCAGTGAGGGAGGAGGGTTTGGATGTCGGTGGAAAGTTGGTCACTTGTTGGTTTCAGTTTCTGACTTATATCTCAGGTATCACGTTCCCTACCCCCAATCTCTTCCCTCTCCTTTCTCTTTAGATGTCCAAGAGCTGGAAGTTTCCCTAAGGGAACACCCCAAACAAGCCTCTCCACTCATTCATTTATTCACTGGATAAATACTGAATCCTCCTACATGTCTGGCACAGTTTTAGACCCTGGGGATACGGCTGTGCACAAGGCAGACATGGTCCCTGCCCTCATGAGCTTACATCCTGGTGGAGGAGAAAGACAGTAGAAAAGCTTATGAGGAGTGCATGGAGAACATGAAAGGGGTGATGTGGTGCAATAATAGGCAGTGACCATGGCAGGGAGTGAGGGGTCTCCACAGATAGCTGGGCAGGGGGCAGTGTGTTCCCGCCAGAGGAAAGAGCTAGCGCAAAGACCCAAAGGCAGGAGCCAGCGGGTGTGAGGAAGGGACACATACAAGGCCTGCTTAGCTGGATGAGGTGAGCAAGGAGGTCTGGGGCAAGGGAGGCTGTCAGGGCCCAGCCATGCAGGCCTGTGGGCCGGGCGGGGTTGCATTATATTCTGTGTGATATGAAGCCTCTAGGGGCTCTAGGGAGTGATGTGATGGGGTTACGTTTGTAAAGGATCCTTCGGCCACGGTGAGGAGGATGGATGTAAAGTGAGCAGGAGTGCAGGAGGGAGAGATGAGGGTAGTTTGGACTAAGGTGGGGTCAACAGGATGGAGAGACAGGGTTGGATTCAGGATCTATGTCACAGTGCAGCCAACAGGTTGCTGATGGGCTGGATGTGGGCTGTGGGGTGAGGGCTGACCCCTGGGTTCTTCACATGGGCAACTGAGTGGAGGGGTCATCTACTCCTATGACGAAGTCTGTGGATGGAACAGACGTGGCGGCTGCAGGCTGGGGAGAAGCAATGACTCCATTTAGCCATCATGGCAGACGTTGCTGGCTGCCCTCCCCATATCAACTCTCTCCTTCCTTGTAACAGAAGCCTGACAGGCTTTTCTTTAAGTATTGAGCTTTTGCCCTTTTCCCATCCTCCTCCTTCCTTCCTGGAATGGAGCCATGTTACTAGAGGTACAGCATCCACCTTGTGACCATGAAGATAAAAGCCACATGATAAGCTGGCTGGAGCAGGAAGGTAGATGGAGCCTGAGTCCTTGGTTATACCAATGAGCTGACATACCAGTCTTGGACTGCCTGCCCCCAAGTTCTTGTTACGGGGAGCAAGTTTTTCCTTTTACTTCTTTAAGCCACCATTTTGTGGCTTTTCATTGTATGCTGCTGAATGCAATTATAGCTAATGGAATCATGCTGAGTTTGAGATTTGGGGAGGGGGAGCCAGAATTCAGTCATTCATTCAAGAAATGTTTATTGAGGACCTATTATGTACCAGACACCCTTCTAGGTGCTGAGAATTCAGCAGTGAATAAAACAGGCAAAAATACGTGCCCTCAAGGAGTTTACACTCTGGTGTAATCTGGAAGCCAGACCTGAGTTCTGGGCTGTACATTCTCATTTGATCCAAAGGTAGTAAGGTTTGAAGTACAGACAGGTGACGGGGCTAGAGTGTGGCACATCTGTTCTCACAACCTTCCTCACCCACCCACTATGTTCGTAAATCAAAATGGTCAACATATTTCTCTAGTGTTTTCTATGAGCCGAACACGGGGCTGCATTCTCTATGAGGCAGATGTTTTATTATCATCCCCATCTCGCAGGAATTTCAAGAAATCAGCCCCCTGGGACTTCCCTGGTGGCGCAGTGGTTAAGAATCCACCTGCCAACGCAGGGCACATGGGTTCTATCCCTGGCCCGGGAAGATCCCACATGCCGCGGAGCATCTAAGCCCGTGCGCCACAACTACTGAAGCCCGAGAGCAAGAGAGAAGCCCGTGCAATGAGAAGCCACCACAGTGAGAAGCCCATGTACCGAAACGAAGAGTAGCCCCCGCTCGCGGCAACTCAAGAAAGCCTGGGTGCAGCAACGAAGACCCAACGCAGCCAAAAATAAATTAAAAAAAAAGAAATCAACCCCAGTCACACAGCTAATAAGCGGCTGTGCTGGGATTTGAACCCAGGACTTTCTGACTTCAGAAACTCCGCTGCACTCACTGCCCCCCTGGGCAAACTTGTGACCCCTTTTCCCTACACCCCTTTTGGTCATTGTTTGACAAACTATTTCCTGATTTCCCCTTTCTCCTTGCTTTGGGCGGGGACTGTGTCTCTTGGTCGTCTGTCTAGTCCAGGCACCCTTCATTCATTCGTCCCATTTTTCAAGAGGATTTCTTTGCAGTGAGTGCTAGGAATACAAGACAAGTCACAGAACAACACACACAGCCCAGGAGGAGGACAGGCAATTAATAGGAGTCAGTGTACTGGGTGTTGGTATCAGAAGAGTCAACAAAAGCACAGAAAAGGGCAACCAAGTCAGATCGAGATAGTGGCAACCAATCAGGGAGGACTTCTTGGAGGAGTTCACACCTGAGCTGAGTCCCAGAGGAGAAGCAGGAGTTGAGCAGGTGAAAAAAAACAGCGGTGGGTGTTTCAGACAAAGGGAGCATCACGTGGAGGGCTGAGAGAGGTGAGGTGGCAACACGTGGGGGTGACAGAGGTGACTGGACTGTGGATGGAGGGGCAGTAGGGAGGCACGAGGCTGGGAGGCCACGCAAGGCGTTGTCAGCTAGGACAAGGAGTTTGGACTTGATTTGGTAGCCACTGGGGAGCCACTGATGGGTGGTGAGCAGGGTGGGTCCAGGTCAGATTGTCTGGACAACCCATAAACACTTGTTGCTGGAATGAACCCATGGAAGAAGGAATGATAACTATGGGGCTCCGTGCAGGGAGGGGACGGTTGAATGAGCTGACAGTGGAAGGACAAGCCAGGCAGCCACCTGGATGCTGGACACCACTTCTCTCACCTCCTCCTCCATGACTCCCATGACTGGACCAGCACCATCACTCTCTGGGATCTTTACGGGAGCCTCCACACTAGCCCCCCCAAATGCTGCCCCGGCCCCTCTACAGTGTGTTCTCGAAGGCAGCCCCATGACGCTCTGGAGTCAAGTTCTCTACCCCAGCGCTCTGCCCAAGGCCTTTGCTACCTCGGCTACATCAACATGGAAGCAGCAACTGCCACGCTCATCCAGCCCTTCACCCTCAACGACTCTGGCATGTGCAAAGCTGGCTTTAGTGGGAATGACGCCCCCAGAGTGTCATGGGAAACATAGGGCAGGACAGATATGTGAGTGATGAACTCAGAGCAAGAATGGCATCCTGACCCTGAAGGGCCCCCTCCACCTTGACCTGGGCTGACAAGGAGGAAGACCCGGCATCATGCCCTGACCCACGGCTTCATGTTGCCCCGAGGAATCCCCTGTTCCCTTCACCAAAGCTTCACCAAACTCTAAGACCAAGAGAGAGGATGACCCAGGTGGGGTGTGAGACGTCCGGTCCCCCCTGCCTCCCGCCCCACATGTGCTGCTGCCCAGGTGGTGCCCTCCCGGGAGCCTCTGTTCATGCCACCAGGATGGTTGTGGACTCAGGAGCAGTGTCACCCACACGGTGCCCAATAGTGAGGGCTAGCCCTGCCCCCCACCAGCATCTGGGCTTGGCCAACAGTGATTTGAGAGACGACCTCATAGAGATCCTGACAGAAAGAGGTTATGGCTTCACTACCACAGCTGGGAGGGAAATGGTGCTTGACGTTGGGGGGGACACAGTGCTACGTCACCCTGGACCTGGAGCAGGAGACGGCCCTGCTGTGTCCTCCTCCTCCTTCCCCTAGAAGGGCCATGAGCTTCTGATGGTCAGGAGGTCGCGCCTGGCAAAGAGAGGTCCTGATGCCTGGCAGGAAACTCTCTGATCCCATCACCTTCTTCTCTTCCCCTGCTGTCCTCAGCAGGCCAGCCAAGGCCCTGCTTCAGGGCTTTTGTACAGCAGTCCCGCCTTATCCGTGGGGGATATGTTTCAAAACCCCGGGTGGATGCCTGAAGCTGCAGATAGTACTGAGCCCTATCTACATATGTGATGTTTTTTCCTTTATCCTATGTATACATACATACCTATGATAAAGTTTAATTTATAAGTTAGGCACAGTAAGAGATTAACAACTATAATAATAAAATAGAACAATTATAACAATATACTGTAATAAGTTATGTGAATGTGGTCTCTCTGTGGCTCTCTCTCAAAATTTCTTATTGTACAAATTTAATGCCTTTTCCATCTTAACTAAGCATTCACTGTGCACAGTGGCCGTAACTTTTGTAATTTGAAGCGTGACGGCAAAACTAGCTCGAATTTCTTTGCCTTCTTCACAATTTCATGGATAGACGATTCAGTCAACCTCAGCATAGAATTTTTTTTCTTTCCTTGTTAAGTCCACAACTCTCACCCTTTCACTTAAAGAAAAACTTTACTCTTCTCTTTGGCATATCCGAATTGCCAGCATCACTGCTCTTGTGCTTTGGGGCCGTTATTTAGTAAAATAACGGTTGCTTGAACACAAACCCTGCGGCTCCTGACAGGCGTTCTGATAACCCAGCTGGTTACTGAGTGAGTAGCGGGTGGGATGCACTGGACAAAGGGATGATTCTCGGCCTAGGCAGGACAGAGCTGGACCACACGAGATTTCATCACGTGACTCAGAATTGTTTACTTTTGTAAATTTCCAATTAATATTTTCTGGCTGTGGTTGTGGTGGGTAACTGAAACTGAGGTAAGGGAAACCGCAGATAACCGGGAACTATAGTACTTGCTGTTCCTCTGATAATCACACAAATGTCGCCTTATCCACAGCAAGGCCTTCTTTGGTCACCTCCCGACCCTGCCCCCAGCATCACAGCCTTTTCCTTACCCTGCCTCATTGTATTCACAGTATCTATGTATATTCTCTTTCCCCCATGTGGAGACAGGTGTCTGTCCAGTCCTGAGTCTGTCCTGTCCTGAGTTCCTGGCACCTGTAATAGGGCCCAGCACACAGTAGGTGAGGTGCTCCATAACTACTTGTTGAAGGAAGATGCCTGGGCCACTGACAAAGCCTGTGTGGCCTATAACCAGGTGTTTGTCCCCCATCACCGCTGCTGTGACCTCTCTGTGTCTCCAGCTCCAAGGCACTGTGTCTCCCACCAGCTGTCAGAGGGATAGTGGAAACTTCCATTAGAAATTGGAACAATAGCCACGTTCCCTGAGCTTGGCTAGAGGGGCTGAGAGGAAATTTCCACGAACCATGTCTGGCAGCCTGACGGAGTGGCCCAGGAGCTCAGGGAGGGGCCAGGGGAGGACCAATCTCATGAACCTCTAAACCTGCCTCAGCCCAGACTGGTGTGCAGCATCCTTTACAGATCTGCAGATCTGGAACTCCATCTGGGCTTATCTCACACTAGGCCCAGCCTGCTGGGGCCTTGGGTGTCCTCCAACCCTGGAGCCAGAGGGACCTTTAGCCATCATCAAGTTCAATCCCCTCCTTTTCAAGATGGAGAAACTGAGGCCCAGAGAAGGGAAGCAATTTGTCCCAGGTCACACAGAAAGTTAGTGACAGACAATGGACTCAAACTCACCGCTCTGCCTGGGTTTTTGCTTCTTTTCTCTTCCATTCTTTCCCTCCCTCCCTCCTGCCCTTCCCTCCCAAGGTCCTCCAGCTAATCTTTCCCAAAGGCCACTTCCGGCCATCCCAGTGCCCTGGGCCCTGCTCCACCCTGGAACCTCAGGCCTTGAGGTTATGTCATTGCCACTTCCTCCTATGAGACCTCCAGTGCTCCCTGCCCCTCCACTCTACACCCTGTCCCTGCCACCAACTTTGCAGCACATTTAAAAATCCTGATGCCCTGGTTGCTCCCCATATCAATTAGATTAGAACGTCTGGGGGTGGGGTCCAGTCTTCAGTACTTTTTTAAAGATCCCTGGGTGATTCCATTGCAGCAAAGTTTGGAAGCCACGGTTTTGGCCTTGATTAATATCACCTCCACCTCCTGTCCCTTGGCCCCTAGGTTGAAGATTAGTTGGTGATACATTATATATATATATTTTTTCTTCCAGATCTACTTTCTGTTGCATGGGCCTGGGCCTCAAGCCCGACCTCAGCTGAGCAAACCTCTCTCCCGCCTGCTCCTGCCCTTTGCCCAACTCTGGGCTTCCAGTCTGACTAGACTGTGTGGTCTGACCTGCCTCACCAGCACCAGGTGATCACTAAATATTTGCTATTAGTGATAGCAATGACCTCAGTCCGGCCAAGAGGATCTTTGACATGGAAGAAAGAAAATGGCTTTGGTGTCAGGCAAACCTGAATTCTAATTCTAGCTGGTTCTATTTGCTGTTTCTGGGTCTTAGTTTACTCAGCTATGAAGGGAGGTTGAGCGAGGGGTGAAAATGCCTACCTTATAGTTTGCTGTAAAGCTCAAATATACTACCTAATGTCGTGGTCCAAGCACGGGTTGGAAAAGAATTTCCAGACACAAGGCAGAATGTAAGGAAGATAGAGTTTATTAAAGTGAAAGCCGACTTCCTGGTAGCCAGGGAAAGTCGATAATGAGCATGGGTTGCTTATCTGTTTTTATAGCCAGGGAACCTGTTAAGTCATCTGCTGACTGGGCAGAGTATGTATACTTTCAGTGTGCTGAGCGGGAGAAAAACAGGGCAAATGTCTTTCCTTATATGGATGGGAAAGGGACAGGGCATGCTGCTTGGGAGGGCTCTGGGACATTGCAATGGTCACATTGTTACCAAGTGATAGGAGTCCTGTAGGTCTTTGTCCTGGCAATATTGGCCCTTTGAGTTTACCTTGTTTTTTGTCCTTGGAGCACACCACACCTAATACATGTAGAGGGCCCAGCAGCTCCCCATCCAGGTCCTGTGGGAACAGGCTGCTCTTGCCCAGATGGTGGGCAACTGTAACTGTTTCTGTGGGTGGGAGAAGTGGAGCCTTAGGAAGGAAGGTGGCTGTGATCCTGCCCAAGGGGGCTTCCTCCCAGGGCAAGGTACCTGCAGTGGAGAGGTGCAGAAGGCAGAAGTGGAGGGGTGGGGGTCATAAGGGGTCAGCTGGAGAGTGCCACCACCCTGCCTGGGATGCAGCATGAAGTCCTCGGTGGGGCTTTCTCTTGGGAACCCACAAAAGCATCCCATGAGGACAGAATCTGCATGTGGGTACCTGCCATGACCAGAAGCACCAAAGTCCAACATCAACCATTCCAGACAAAGAATAACTCTCCTACTTCTATCTCTTCCTCCGAGGTGTCAGAGAGGGGAAGCTTTAGACCGAATAGAACCTGAAATTTTAATGGAAAACAGGACTGGACTTTTTGTAACCCAGAAAATGAGACTGTGCTTGTACACCCAAGAGGGAAAGGGTACAGGAGCATCTTGAGCAGGAACAAGGGTCTTCAGAGAAATTAAAGGGGCGCTGGCAGGAATGAACCACGGGACTGCCGGTGCCAGGCCGAGTCCAGCTTGATCAGCGACCGGCTGCCCTTGTGTTTGTATTATGAAGCCAGTCTGTGCTGGGCACTGATGGAGCTGTTGCAAATTCCTGTGCTGCCTTGGCAAGGCCTTTTATTTCTCTGAGCCTCAGTTTCTCTAGCTGTGAAATGCCTCTGTTTTTATTTATTTTTTTATTTTTTATTTTTTTGTAGTACGCGGGCCTCTCACTGTTGTGGCCTCTACCGTTGCGGAGCACAGGCTCCGGACGCGCAGGCTCAGCGGCCATGGCTCACGGGCCCAGCCGCTCCGCGGCATGTGGGATCCTCCCAGACCAGGGCACGAACCCGCGTCCCCTGCATCGGCAGGCAGATTCTCAACCACTGCGCCACCAGGGAAGCCCTGATGCCTCTGTTTTTAAATGGCCCTGCCAGACTTTGCCAGTCCGTAAAAACACCTGAGGTCTCGCAGTTTTAAGCAGGAAAATTAAGTGTGTCCTAAGCCCAAAGTCTGAAACAAACTCAGGTGAGCCTCAGGAAGCCAGGCAGCAAGCTGAAAAATGATCTCCTCTGATAGTGAGGAAATAAAACAGTTTTTTAATTTGTTGTTTAGAGATTAATTACAATGTTATTTTAAACAGTTTTATTGAGACAAAATTTACATACCATAAAATTTACCTCTGTGAAGGGTATAATTCAATGACTTTTAGTGAGTTTATAGAGAGGTACAACCATCACCACAATCTAATTTTAGGACATTCGATCATCCTAAAGAGATCTCTCATGCCTATTCCCACCCCCAGCCCTGGAAACCACTAATCTGTTTTCTGTCTTACAGATTTGCCTTTTCTGGACATTTCATATAAATGAAATTGTGCAGTATGTGTTTTTTGCATCTGGCTTCTTTCACTGAGTGCAGTGTTTCTGAGGTTCATCCGTGTTGTACCGTGTATCAGTACTTCATTCTTTTTTATGGCCAAGCAGTATTCAATTGTATGGATATACTACATTTTATTTATCTTTCCATCATCGATAGATGTTTGCGTTGTTTCCACTTTTGGAAAATGCTTCCTTGAACATTTTTGTATAAGTTTTTTTTTCTTCTTCTTCTTTTGGCCATGCCATGCAGCTTGCAGGATCTTAGTTCCCCACCCAGGGATTGAACCCGCTCTCTCAGCAGTGAAGGTGTCAAGTCCTAACCACTGGACTGCCAGGGAATTCCCATTTGTCTTTGGAAATTCCCATTTCCACATAAGTCTTTGTGTAGACATATGTTTTCAGTTGTCTTGGATAGACTCCTAGGAATGAAATTGTTGGGTCATATGATAGATAACTCTATGTGTAACTCTTTGAGGAACTGCACATTGTTTTCCAAAGTGGCTGTATCATTTTTATATTCCCATCAGCAGTGTATGAACAGTGTTCCAATTTCTTCACATCCTGACACTTGTTGTTTCCTTTCTTTTAAATTATAGCCATTCCAGTAGGCGTAGGTAACTCCTTGTGGTTTGGATTTGCATTCCTACAGTGACTAAAGATCCTAAGCATCTTCTCATGTGCTTATTCGCCATTCATAAATCCTCTATGGTGAAATATCTATTCAAATACTTTGCCCATTTAAAAGTTGAATTATTTATCTTTTTTATTTAGTTGTAAGAGTTCTTTGTATATCCTAGATACAAGTTCATTAGCAGATATGTGATGTTTAGGAATATTTTTCTCCCAGTCTGACTTACCTTTTTTTTTAGTTAATTTATCATAAATGTAAAGGTTTATTTCTGGACTCTAAATGTTATTCCATTGATCTCTATATCTATTCTTATGCCAGTGCTACAGTGTTTTGTTTATGTGGTTTGATAGTATAGTTTCAAATCTATTCTTATGCCAGTACCACAGTGTTTTGGTTAAGTGGTTTGATAGTATTATTTTGGAATCATGAAGTATAAATCCTCCACTTTATTCTTCTTTTTCAGAATTGTTTTGCTTATTTTGTGTCCAATGCATTTTCATATTTTAGGATCAGCTTTGGAGGCTGGATCAGGACCAGCTTGCCAATTTCTGCAAAAAAAAATGTCTGCTGTGAGTTTGATAGGGATTGAAGTGAATATATAGATCAATTTGGGGAGAACTGCTGTCTTAACAATACTGAATCTTCCATTACATGAACATAGTTTGTCTCTCCATATATTTATATATTTTAAAATTTCTTTCAGCAATATTTTGTAGATTTCATTGTACAAGTCTTTTTTTTTTTTTTTTTTTTTTTTTTTTTTTTTTTTAGAGAGCAGAAAAATAATTTATTCCAAAGGAGGGCAGAAATAAGAAACTCATCCTGAAAATATACTTTGGTATAATTCTGGTGGGACAGATTTTCCCTCTGAACATGTTCTCCTACTGACTGCCCCACTGGAGTCTTACTGTCATGTAATAGTTTTTAAACACTTCGCTGATTCTCATGTTGTGAGCAGGCAGGAGCCATCTTCAAATCCACAGTTTCCCAGGAGAGAGTAATGTTATTTCTCAGAAAAGCAGCACTTTTTATCTCCGAACAGTACATAAACATTTTATAGAGGCAGAACAGTTTAGATTCAATAGGCACATCATTCATCAAAGTGTAAAAAAGGTGACAGGAAAAAATACTGCATTGTAGAATAAGATATTCAAATGTGGTGGGAACGTTTAAGGCAGCTGACAGCCAAAGTGGGCAAGTCAAGGAAGGTGGTCTGGGTATGGAGGTGATTTTGCAACTAGAGGAGTTCTCTTCGTGACCTCAATGACTGAGCACTGGCGAGCAGGTCTTCTTACTCAAGGCCAATGATGCTTGAGGTACCAGATGGTTTCATTTTTCAACTGCGGTCCAAAGAGAGGGTTGAGTTGGGCCAGAATTGCAATCAGCCGAAAGAGATAGCAGCAAACGGAACAGGTCACCAACATGGTGATGATAACTCCCCGGTTGGGACCCTTAGGGATGAACCAGGGCACCAGGAAGCCGACGAAGCCCCAGAACACGCTCATCACGATGAGAGAGGCATGGTGAGACCGGTATACGCCATGGTTGCTGCGGGAGGTGCCAGCCCCTGCCCCGCCGCCTCGCTGTGGTCCCACCCGGAAGTGTCCCATTGTACAAGTCTTGCACTATTTTTATTCCTCAGTGTTTACTTCCTTTTGATGTGATTATGTGCAATGTTATTTTATTTTATTTATATTTATTTATATATTATATTGAGGTATAATTGACATCTAACATTATATTAGTTTCAGGCATACAACATAATGATTCAATATTTGCATATATTTCAAACTGATTACCATAAATCTACTCAACATCTTTCACCATACGTACATAGGTACAAAATTTTTTTCTTATGATGAGAACTTTTTAAGATTTATTCTCTTGGCAACTTTCAAATAGGCAATACGTTATTATTAACTATAGTCACCATGCTATACATTACATCCCCCTGACTTATTTATTTTATACCTGAACATTTGTACCTTTTGACCTGCTTCACCCATTTCATCCATCCCCTACCCCCCACCTCTGGCAACCACCAATCTGTCCTCTGTATCAATGAGCTTGGTTTTTTTGGTTGCTGTTGTTGTCTTAGATTACACATAAGTGAGGTCATACAGTATGTGTCTTTCTCTGTCTGACTTATTTTACTTAGCATAACACCCTCGAGGTCCATCCATGTTGTCGCAAATGGCAAGATTTCATTCTTTTTTATGGCTAAATAATATTCCATTGTATATGTGTGTGTGTGTGTGTGTGTGTGTGTGTATGCCACATTTTCTTTATCTATTCATCCACTGATAAATACTTAGGTTGTTTCCATGTGCAATGTTATTTTAATGCTGAAAGAAAAAGAGAAAACAAGGAAAATAAAAATATCCTGAGTAGGCTTTTGATAAATGATTGAGCAAATGATTGTCTGTTCTACTGATGGGATATTCAGGGATTATTAAAAGTGGTTGTTATGTGTTTCCCCCAGAAGGATCATTCTGACCATGGAGAATGTAGAGGGTAGGGGCAACAATGAATTCATCTCCCTTTTCCTGGGACTGAGCAGACAGCCAGACTCAGACTAGACACTCTGTGTGGTAGCCACTCATGCCGGCCACCAAATATTTGTTTCTTCTCCTGTTGCACTTCCCCACTCCTTGAAGTTAATTGTGGCCCTGTGACTTGCTTTAACCAATGAAATGGGAAAGGCTGTGCTATATGTCACTCCTGAGCAGAAACTTTAAGAGCCAGTGTGCAACTTACCATTCTTTAACCTCTGCAGAGGTGGCCGAATGCACCTCAAGGCTGCTCCATCAGCCTGGCCCTGGAATGAGGATAAGGAGTAGAGACACTGCCAATGGACATGTAGAGTAAACAAGAAATACAACCTGCTTTACGCTGCTGAGATATTGTTGTTGTTACTGTGGCATAACCTAGCTCATCCTGACTAGTATATGGATAAATGTTTGTTGAAAAAGATGAATGAAACTAAAGGGCAGAACATTAAATTCTGTCTTCTCTAGAACTATGAAAAACAATGTCTGAAAATGGGCTGTAAACTTAGGGAAATTAAAGTCAGCTAGAGTGTTAGAGGAGGGGATTTGGGGTGAACTGTTTCTCTTTTAAATGTGTTTTTTGGATTCCTGGACCTGATTCCAATGTCTGAGCTGGGGGCGGGGGGAACTTCCCACACAATTCTCAGACCCAGCAGGGCTTCTGAGAATTCAACTCAATTTTGACACTTTCTACCCAGAGACAATGTGAGATTCCGAAGGTTTAAGAGCTCAGTCCCACAAGACTAACCCCTTCCCCCCCTTCAGATGCCAGTTGCAAACTCAGGTTATCACCTGTGCTTCTGACCCCCTCCTTGGATCTGATTAATTTGCTAGGGTGGATCACAGAACTCAGGGAAATACTTACTGACATTTACCAGTTTATTAAAGGATATGATAAAGGATACAGATGAACAGCTAGACGAAGAGATACACAGAGTGAAAACTGAAAATTCTAAGCTTCTAATCATTGTTTGGTTTTTCTGGCTACAAGCCCCCATCCAGGAGCCATCCAGAGTCACCTTAACAGAACAAAAGGTGCTCCTAGGGCTCTTATCACTTAGGAATTTATGAGGGTTTTAGGGGCCCTGTGTCAGGAACAGGGTCAAAGACACATATTACAACAAGAGATGCTATTAGTGTTCTTATAACACAGGAAGTTACAAGGGTTTCAGGAGCTCGGTGCCAGAAACGGGGCCAAAGACCAAACAAATATTTCTTAAAATAAATCACAACATCACAGTGTTTTGTTTTGTTTTGTTTTGTTTTTGCGGTATGCCACCAGGTCTCCTATAGTTCAGGCCTAGAACCTGATTCTTTAAACTTACCCCACCACTCACACCTCTGCACCTTTGCACATGCTGTTCCCTCTGCTTGGAAAGTTCTCTCCCCTCCTCATGGCTTGGTGAACTCCTCCTCATCCTCTAAGACTCACCCCAAGTGACAGTGAATCTCTGTAGGAAATCAGTCCCTCCTGCATTGCACTCCCAATGCACCAGGCATGGTTGAGATTGTGGTCTTGAGTCAGATTCCCTGGGTTTGAATTCTGGCTTCACTATGTGTATGAGTCAGGAATTGCTTCAATGATGCTGCGTAACAAACCATCTCAAAATTTGGGGGCTTACCACAAGCCTTTATTTTCCTCACCTATTGGCAAAGGGAGGGAGTAAAGAGTTGAAATTGAGTGATAGTTGGCATTTATCAAGCAGTCATTCTATGCCAGGCTCTGTGAGCATGTCACATGTATTATTTCATTTACTCCTTATACCAACCCTATATGATGGGTATTATTAACCTGTTTTAGAGTGGAGGAGATAGATGTCCAGAGAGGTTACATAACTTGCTGGTAAGTGGTAGAACTAAGATGTGAACCCAGGCAAAATACACTCATGTGTCTCACTGCTTTGCTGCCTCCAGTGAATGGAAGCACTTGTTTTGGGGAAAAGACAAGACTGTGTTCCAGACAGCTCAGGCACCCCCATTCATTCTTTCTCTTACTTTGAGTCTGCTGAAGCCCTTCCTGATGGTCTCCCAGCTCAGAGCCTGACTTCTGAGGCCTTTGGCTCCTTAGGCCTGCCCAGGAATCCAGTCTCCCTGTTCCTTCAAGGGCCGAGCCTGGCACCTGGGAGGGCAGATGGATGATGCACAGTTTACCGGATAGGTTCCCCTTTCCAGGGACTGGACTCAAAGTCTTATAGGGCTCTGGGATCCTGGAACAGTGGAGTCACTGGGCCTCAACCAGGTGGGCTGAGCTGTGGGAGGGCAGGGAAGGAAAGTGACCTTGGCTGTCCTGGGGCTGCTCTCACCCTCCCTGGGCTGGAAGGAGTTGGAGCGGAGCAGGGCAGGGAATGAAGTGTCCTAGCCCCATAGCTTCGTTCTTTGATACCAGTACTGTGTAGGAGATAAGAACTGGCCTCTGATTAAGGTCTAACACTAGACAGCTGGGTGGCCTTGGACAAGTAGGATCCTCCTGAGCCTGTTTCCTCATCCACAAACAGAGATAATGACAGAACCCTATTATGGCATACAGTGTATGTAATGGACTTTGCACATGGCAAGTGCTCCATGATGGATCACTGTTCTTACTTTTTTTATTTTTATCATTCAGCTCTCAAGTATCCACAACCAAGTTTCATGGTTAAGTGGCTTTTCTCCCCCAAGCACACCTCCAGGTTCATTTCCCAGAGCCTGGATACATCGGGAGCTTCATGACCGGGAATATGTCATTTCTCTTCACTCGGCTTCAGGTTTTCTATCCATAAAATGGGGACCAACACACTCAACATGCAGGAATGCATGAGGCCGAGTGAGATTTTTTTTTTTTGCGATTTAAAAAATATATATTTATTTTATTTATTTAGGCTGCGCCGGGTCTTAGTTGCCGCATGCGAGATCTTCCTTGTGGCTTGTGGGCTTCTTAGCTGTGGCATGCAGACTCCGTTGTGGCATGCATGAGGGATTTAGCTCCCTGACCAGGGATTGAACCCAGGCTCCCTGCATTGGGAGTGCAGAATCTGACCCATTGGACCACCAGGGAAGTCCCAAATGAGATAATTTAGCAGTGCTGTGTCCCCTTGCTGAGCCTCAGTTTCCCAATTTGTAAAGGGTTAATAGGGTTATCTGGATCAAAGGAGGTAGTCATGGCAACTGTTTAGCACATGGCTCTGCAAGAGCTTAATAAACTAGAGCTTTAAAAACAAGTCTAGGACAGAGCATGTGTTTCAAAAACGGAAGCTGAATCCAAGACACCTTTCAAGTCTTTATTCACTATGATAGGATATATTTCATTACGTAGAATATAATCTCCATATTGTCCTTACTTGTTTTCATTTCCTAGAGCTTACCTGTTCTAAATGATTGGATTTTCTATGCCACTTTCCCTAAGCATAAGGGTAATGGGGATTTACGTAATTCTTGTATGTTTGTCTGAACATGTTGAAGTAAAGACCTGTTTCATCCTATTACATTATGATTATATACATTTTGTTATAATATAATAAAGAAATGTATGTTCCTCTAGTACATTGCAGTTGACAAACAACCTTCATATCCACTGTTTTATTTACTTCTCCTAACACCTCTGTCAGGTTGGTATTATTATCTCCATCTTACAGGTAAAAAAAATGCAGGCCCAGACAGCAGAAGCAAGAAGAACTACAATTCTGGAAACTGTGGAAGGAAAACCACATTCACAGAAAGATAGACAAAATGGAAAGGCAGAGGACTTTGTACCAGATGAAGGAACAAGATAAAACCCCAGAAAAACAACTAAATGAAGTGGAGATAGGCAACATTCCAGAAAAAGAATTCAGAATAATGATAGTGAAGATGATCCAGGACCTCGGAAAAAGAATAGAGGCAAAGATCAAGAAGATGCAAGACGGCTTCCCTGGTGGCGGAGTGGTTGAGAATCTGCCTGCCAATGCAGGGGACATGGGTTCGAGCCCTGGTCTGGGAGGATCCCACATGCTGTGGAGCAACTGAGTCCGTAAGCCACAACTACTGAGCCTGCACGTCTGGAGCCTGTGCTTCGCAAAAAGAGAGGCCGCGATAGTGAGAGGCCCGCGCACCGCAATGAAGGGTGGCCCCCACTTGCCGCAACTAGAGAAAGCCCTCGCACAGAAATGAAGACCCAAAATAGCAATAAATAAATAAATAAATAAATAAATAAATAAATAAATAACAACAACAACAAAAAGATGCAAGAAATGTTTAAAAAAGACCTAGAAGAATTAAAGAACAAACAAACAGAGATGAACAATACAATAACTGAAATGAAAAATACACTAGAAGAAATCAATAGCAGAATAACTGAGGCAGAAGACGGATAAGTGACCTGGAAGACAGAATGGTGGAATTCACTGCCATGGAACAGAATAAAGAAAAAAGAATGAAAAGAAATGAAGACAGCCTAAGAGACCTCTGGGACAACGTTAAATGCACCAACATTCATATTATAGGGGTCCCAGAAGGAGAAAGAGAGAGAAGGGACCTGAAAAAATATTTGAAGAGATTATAGTCGAAAACTTCCCTAACATGGGAAAGGAAATAGCCACCCAAGTCCAGGAAGCGCAGAGAGTCCCAGGCAGGATAAACCCAAGGAGAAACATGCCAAGACACACAGTAATCAAATTGACAAAATTAAAGACAAAGAAAAATTATTTAAAGCAACAGGGAAAAATGACAAGTAATATACAAGGGAACTCCCATAAGGTTAACAGCTGATTTCTCAGCAGAAACTCTACAAGCCAGAAGGGAGTGACACAATATATTTAAAGTGATGAAAGGGCAGAACCTACAACCAAGATTACTCTACCTGGCAAGGATCTCATTCAGATTCAATGGAGAAATCAAAAGATTTACAGACAAGCAAAAGCTAAGAGGGCCTCCCTGGTGGCACAGTGGTTGATAGTCCACCTGCCGATGCAGGGGACATGGGTTTGTGCCCCAGTCCGGGAGGATCCCACATGCCGCGGAGCAGTTGGGCCCGTGAGCCATGGCCACTGAGCCTGCGTGTCCGGAGCCTGTGCTCTGCAACGGGAGAGGCCACAACAATGAGAGGCCTGCGTGCTGCAAAAAACAAACAAACAAACAAACAAACAAAAAACCCCATATGATCCCTCAATAGATGCAGAAAAAGCTTTTGACAAAATTCAACACCCATTTATGATAAAAACTCTCCAGAAAGTGGGCACAGAGGGAACCTACCTTAACATAATAAAGGCCATATATGACAAACCCACAGCAAACATCCTTCTCAATGTCGAAAAACCTGAAACCATTTCCTCTAAGATCGGGAACAAGACTAGGATGTCCACTCTCACCACTATTATTCTACATAGTTTTGGAAGTCCTAGCCACGGCAATCAGAGAAGAAAAAGAAATAAAAGGAATACAAATTGGAAAACAAGAAGTAAAACTGTCACTGTTTGCAGATGACATGATACTATACATAGTGAAACCTAAAGATGCCACCAGAAAATTGCTAGAGCTAATCAATGAATTTGGTAAAGTTGCAGGATGCAAAATTAATGCACAGAAATCTCTTGCATTCCTATACACTAACAACAAAAGATCAGAAAGAGAAATTAAGGAAACAATCCCATTCACCATTGCAACAAAAAGAATAAAATACCTAGGAATAAACCTACCTAAGGACACAAAAGACCTGTATGCAGAAAACTATAAGACACTGATGAAAGAAATCAAAGATGATACAAACAGATGGAGAGATATACCATGTTCTTGGATTGGAAGAATCAATATTGTGAAAATGACTATACTACCCAAAGCAATCTACAGATTCAGTGCAATCCCTATCAAATTACCACTGGCATTTTTTACAGAACTAGAACAAAATATCTTAAAATTTGTATGGAAACACAAAAGACTCCGAATAGCCAAAGCAGTCTTGAGGGAAAAAATGGAGCTGGAGGAATCGGACTCCCTGACTTCAGACTATACTACAAAGCTACAGTAATCAAGACAATATGGTACTGGCGCAAAACAGAAATATAGATCAATGGAACAGGATAGAAAGCTCAGAGATAAACTCATGCACCTATGGTCAACTAATCTATGACAAAGGAGGCAAAGATATACAATGGAGAAAAGACAGTCTCTTCAATAAGTGGTGCTGGGAAAACTGGACAGGTACATGTAAAAGAACACTCCCTGACACCATACACAAAAATAAACTCAAAATGGATTAGAGACCTAAATGTAAGACTGGACACTATAAAACTCTTAGAGGAAAACATAGGAAGAACACTCTTTGACATAAATCACAGCAAGATCTTTTTTGATCCACCTCCTAGAGTAATGGAAATAAAAACAAAAATAAACAAATGGGACCTAACGAAACTTAAAAGCTTTTGCAAAGCAAAGGAAACTACAAACAAGACGAAAAGACACCCCTCAGAATGGGAGAAAATATTTGCAAACGAATCAACAGAAAAGGATTAATCTCCAAAATATATAAACAGCTCATGCAGCTCAATGTTAAAAAAACAATTCAATCCAAAAATGGGCAGAAGACCTAGATAGACATTTCTCCAAAGAAGACTTACAGATAGCCAAGAAACACATGAAAAGGTGCTCAACATCACTAATTATTAGGGAAATGTAAATCAAAACTACAATGAGGTATCACCTCACACCAGTTAGAATGGGCATCATCAGAAAATCTACAAACAACAAATGCTGGAGAGGGTGTGGAGAAAAGGGAACCCTCCTGCACTGTTGGTGGCAATGTAAATTGATACAGCCACTATGGAGAACAGTATGGAGGTTCCTTAAAAAACTAAAAATAGAATTACCATATGACCCAGCAATCCCACTACTGGGCATATACCCAGAAAAACCATAATTCAAAAAGACTCATGGACCCCAGTGTTCATTGCAGCACTATTTACAATATCCAGATCATGGAAGCACCCTAAATGCCCATCGACAGACGAATGGATACAGAAGATGTGGTACATATATACAATGGAATATTACTCAGCCATAAAAAGGAACGGAATTGGGTCATTTGTAGAGACGTGGATGGATCTTGAGACTGTCATACAGAGTGAAGTAAGTCAGAAAGAGAAAAACAAATATCGTATATTAACGCATACATGTGGAACCTAGAAAAATGGTACAGATGAACCGGTTTGCAGGGCAGAAATAGAGACACAGATGTAGAGAACAAACGTACTGACACCAAGGGGGGAAACTGGCGGGGGTGGTGGTGTGATGAATTGGGAGATTGGGATTGACATATATACACTAATATGTATAAAATAGATAGCTAATAAGAACGCATTAGCTGTATAAAAAAATAAATAAAATTAAATTTAAAAATAAAAAATAAAATAAAAATAAAAAGGAAACCCCCCCCAAAACTGAGGCCCAGAGAGAACAAGGAGGAGCCTTGCCCAAAGTCACATGGTGAGTTGGGGTAACACCACCAGGACTTGGATCCTGTCATCAGGCCTGTGCCCCACAGCTGTCTCTCTGAATGGGCTCAGAGCTCCCTGAGGGCAAAGGGGTGTCCCTCCTAGACTGTCTTCTCTCAGCGGTCCATCCATCAGGCTGATGCTTCCAAGAAGGGTTGGGGTGTCTCTCCACTCTGCCTGGTCCGGGTCTTTGCACACCTGAGGAGCTGACAACCCCTACCATTGTTGGTCCAATATTTACTGAGGGCCTACTATGTGCAGGGACTCCTCACCCTTCAGGTGCTCCCACTCCTGTAGGGAGATGTTACACTAGGAGTAGAAAGGTGTTTCAACAGAAGTCCTAACTATGTGCCTTGGGTTGGGCATATCAGGCGAAGCTCCCCGAAGAAAGGGCTTTCGGTGGGAACTTAAATAAGTTAGGGGAGCAGAGGTGGGGTAGAGCTCCCCAGAGAGATGAAGATGGGGAAGGTCAGGTGTGTCCCGACCAGAAGCATCCTAGAGAGGTGGGCTGTGTGGGTTTAAGTGCCTTCAGGGTTGGGCCGCACGCTCTCGCTGGGAAACTCGGGTGCTCCTGCTACAACTTGCCCTCTCCCTCTCAGGTCAGCCAGTTCCAGACTGCGAAGCTTGTGGCTCAAGTCGCCGGAAGTGGAAACCGCTCAGCTGGAGTGCCTGCTGAGCAAAGACTTCTGCTCTCTGGGCCTCGGAGTTCCCATCAGCACGAAAACCACAGGAACTCCCAAGACTGTCGTCACCGGTGTGGGTGACCACTCTCGGCTCCGCGTGCAACACGTGGACGCCATTGGGTAGAGGCTGCTGGCGCCCGGCCAGGCGGGCGCGGTGGGCGGGCGGCGGCCTAGTCCTGGGCCCGAAGCCCCGAGCGAAGGCCCGCTGCTGCCCGCCGCCGCCCCGCCCTCCCTCGGCTCGGGGCGGAGCCTCCGCCTGGCCGCCCCTTTATCTGCCCGCTTGCCGCCGGGATGCAGAGGGCCGCCGAGGGCCGCCGGATCGCTGTCGGGCCTCCTTTTGCAACTCGGTTCGGTCGCAGGTACGGCTGGGGGAAGAGTGGGAGGGGCGGGCGGCGGGCAGAGGGGGCGCTTCCCGCGGGGCGGAGAGCGGGGAGCTGTGTGCAGACGAAACTCGGGGCTAGGTGAGTTGGGGGCACGTGGGGAGGGAGTGGGAGGCTGACAGCGGGGATCAGCTGGAGTGGGGCGCCACTGAGGAGGGACTGGAGCAGGAAGGAGCGGAGCTGGAGGCGGAGAGTCTCAGGGAGGAGTGGGAGGAGACTGGGGGAGAGGGGCCATCAGAGCCGGAGGGAAGCGCATCTGTGAGGGAGCGAGCAGAGGCGTGAGCTGGCCTGGGAGTGCCGTGCTGTCTAGGAAGAGAATAGGCACGGAGCACGCTCCTTCCACTGAAGGAGGAATCTAGTGAGATTCCGGGGGCAAAAAGGGGCGTGAGTACCTGGAACTGGGTGATGTGAGGGGCTCCCAGTTGGGAAACCGGAAACCGTGGAAAGAGCGCTGCTGGGGCTCAGAGGGGCTCTTGCTCCAAAGCAGCTTAGGTCCCGTGGGAGGGGGAAGTCTCCTTTGGGGTCGGGAGAGCATGAGGTTTCCTCCCACTCAGTGAGGGAAGCACTTGCCTCAAGACTATAGGCTTTGAGGACCTCTAGAGGTTTCCCTGGGGCATGCCACCGGCCCCCCCAACTCCACTCCGCCCCAAGCCTGGCGGGAGTGAGAGGTCAGGTCAGGCCAAGGCTGGGGAGTTTAAGAGTTAGATGTATTCTCAGGGCCTGGCTGGGTGCTCCTAGGTGGATATACCATTAGAGACGGACTCAGCCTCCCAGCATGTGGTTTGTGCCACCGCTGAGCCCCTTAGTAGAGGCTGCTTTTCCCCAGCCTCAGTTTCCCTGCCAAGAGATCAGTGGTGAAACTTGTCAGTGGTAAAACCCAGGTCCCTTTTCTGTCCCCCTGGGCTGGAAACTGTAGCTAGCTCACCCACCCTCTCTGGGCCTGCTTTCCTCCACCAGGTGCTTCCTATTCCTCAGAGCAGTTCTGAGTCTGAGATCCTAGGAATTCCTTTAAGAGTGATTTATTTCATGCTGATCACACTTTTCAGTACAAATGGAAGCCCAAAGTTCAGTTACAAAAACAAAAGCGTTTTCTCTTCGGTTTTGGAAGACATGGAGGAACTTTTTCTTTAAACACGTTGGGCAGAACTGGGGAATTGGTTTGCATTGAGGGAGGTGACCCAGTTGCTGAGATATCAAGAAGCCAGCCAGGGATGAAAATTTTGCTTGTACAATCCGTGGCCACCCACTGGGTGCCTGGGAGTTGACCACAGCAGGTGAAGGGCAAGAGCACTGGTTTCGGAGTAAGATGTGCTCTGCCATCCTGCCTCAGTCTGGGGCTGTGACAACAGCTTAGCCACAGGTTCCAAGAGTTGCTCAGAGGGAGAGGTGAAATGCGTGTAAAAGTTCTTTGTAAACAGCAAGCCACTGTAAATTATTAATGTTAGTGCCTAGTCTTTTTTTTTTTTGCGGTACCCGTGCCTCTCACTGTTGTGGCCTCTCCTGCTGCGGAGCACAGGCTCCGGACGCGCAGGCTCAGCGGCCATGGCTCACGGGCCCAGCCGCTCCGCGGCATGTGGGATCTTCCCGGACCGGGGCACGAACCCGTGTCCCCTGCATCGGCAGGCGGACTCTCAACCACTGCGCCACCAGGGAAGCCCTCTAGTCTTATTAATAATATTTCAGGCTCTGCCTTATTGTGTCATCCTTGTCAGGACCCCTCAAAAGGGTTTACCTCTGACCGCCCCATTGTTAACACTGGTCTGGCTTTTTTGTTATTTTTATCTAATGAGGCTAAACTTTGCCTTTCATGGCAAGATAAAGTTGTCTTTAAGGGAGTTGCTGAAACATCAGGGCCCAGAGAAGCAACAATGAATATTTTGCATGCCAGGAAGGAAGCAAAAGAGGAAGTAGAATTATAATCATATGATACTTAAAAGAGTTAGGTGCTATTTAGTTAGGTTATTAAGCTTCAAATGAGCAGGGTATTAATACCCTTAGGGGTTACCCTTAGCTGTTAATTAGCTGGACTATTAGTTCTATGAGGGCGGTGTTTTAACTGCTTTGTTCACTGCGGGAAGCTTCAGATCTTGACACACAGTAAGCCTAAAACAAATATTGCTGGAATGTCTCAGGGACTGAAGGGCCCTTTGAAATCATTGGTGAATTTACAATGGCCTTTGACATTTGGAGAAACAGGGCCAAGAGCGGAAGGGACTTGTCCAGGGTCACACGGGGATTGAGTGGCTGAGTCAGGACTAGAATCCAACAAAGATAGTGGAGCCCATGCTGTGCCAGAGCCAACACCTAGCTAGCATCTGTGACTTTGTTTTGCTTGAGGTAGCTATTATTATCCTCCGATTTCAAATGAAGAAACAGGCCCAGAGAGGTAAAGGAACTTTAGCAAAGTCACACAGCTGGTAAGTTCCAGACCTGAAATCCCACCCTCACATAAAAATGGGGACCTGGGTTCTCTTGAAATATCTGCCCGAGGTGAGTGGTAGGTGCCCTCCCTGGGGGGAGCAGCTCTCTCCAGTTCTCCATGGTTACCATCAGGGTGGCTTCTTGCTGGGCTGGATTTTCCTGGGCCCAAGGGCATTTCATTTGTGTGGGTGAGCCCTGTCAGGGCAGGGAGCCTGTCTGCCTCGTTCACCATGTGCCCCAGCCTTGTGCCTGGCATATGGTAAGCACTGAGTAAAATCTGTGGGATGGGTATAACCCAGGGCTCTCCCACTCCAAAGCCTATTCACTACCCCATCCCCACAACTTGGTCTGCTGTTTCGCTCCCAGAGGTATCAGGGAGAGACCAGGAGGAACTAGGGGTGGCAAGCCTTGGTTGAGGAAGGAGGTGAGGAGGTTGACCTTGAGTTTAGAAAAGGGGAATGTGAATTGGGAGGGCTGGGGAGGTAGGAGAGGAGAAGAGGAAGGTGCTGCTCAGATTGACAGAAGAATTCCCACCTGGGCCCCGGAGATCCCAGTTCTGAAGTTCAGCCAACCCAGGAGCTGCCCAAACCTGCAAGACATGCCCCAACCAGGCCACAGTCCTTTTGCATTACCTGCTAGCACGGTCTACCCCAGCTACCCTCCTGCTCCAGGATGGGGCTCCTGGGGCTGCTGAACTTGAGGCCCTTTTCTCTGGGGATTTCACTTCCCAGCCACTTCTCTTGGGTCAGTGGGCAAGTGCAAATCTTCAGAGCCCTGTGAATCCAGAGAGGTTACTCTGAATGGTCTTTGTTGAGCACACTTTAATTATTATTATTATTTATTATTTTTTTATTAGTTTCTGCTTTATTACACTTTAATTATTAAACTCCAACCAAATTCCCCTGGTCCCTAAATGCATCCTCAGAGAAAGGTAAAGATTTAAAGAGACAGTTAACTTTCTAAGGCCTCCAAACCCAGTGGAACCAGCTATCAAGGGCTAAAAGAGGACCGAGTTTTTTAGAGAACCCCAAGTAAATTTTTCAAGCTGGGAATATTTTGAATACTAATACTCAGGCTGGGAATATTTCAAATACTACTACTCTTAATAATAATAATTACTACTACTATTAGTAATTAATACTAATAATAGGAATCATTTATTGAATCCCTAAACAGTGCTAAAACTGTTCTCATAAATTTAATCTTTGTAGCAGTCTATGAGGTAGGTATAATTCTTATGTGGGAGCTGAGGATCAGAGAAGGTGAGACACTTGTCTTAGGTCACACAGTTAGGCAGGAGTCAAACCTGGTTTGTCCAAATCTGAAGTCCATCTCCTTCACGAGCCTTTATAGTGTCTCTTTTCTCCTTGGTTCCTAACTTCCTTTCATTGTGATTCCCACTGAGTAGAGGACAGAAGCCAGTCAAGTTTGCCTCACATCCATGAACCAGGCCCTGGACACCTGGTCTCAGCCCAGCTTTGCCCGCCTTGCTGTGTGATCTTGGGTAAGTCACAACATTTCAGCTAGCCCTCGGTTTCCCCAACTGTTTCATGCCAAGGTTAACCACAAGCTTCCTTCTGCAGCTGAGGCCTGGCTAGGGATGCAGAGTTTAGCCTGGACTTGACCAATGTGGGAGTGGTGATCGGGGGAGGGGAGAGGGTGGAGGTTGTCTTTAGCCCCATCCTCTGGTGACATCACACCCTCTGGTGACATCACACAAGACCCCTACAGTCCCTGGAAGCCCCACCCCTAGTGACCCTCACCTGTGGAAGTGCCAGCCAGTGCTTGGCATCTGGCAAATTTGCCCTGTTCCACAGCAGAAGTCATCAGCCCCTGGGTTCAAGAGAAATCCTTAGGTAACCAGTGCAATTAGGGAGACTTGGAGGGGGGCCATGGAGGTGTACTGGATTGGGGTGGGATGCCTGGAACAGCCAGATTCTGGCAGCCTGGTAGGTAGACTACTCAAAGGATGCCCTGAGGGTGTCCTCTGAATACTCACCCTCATCCTTCTGGCTCTTGCTAGACTCCTGCCCCTGCTTCTTTCCCCTGGATCCAGTGCCCCTTTCCATGGAGCCAGGAGATGGGAACTAACTCTGAAAATAGAGCTATTCAAATGGAATGGGGCCACTGGTCTAAAGGTCTAAAGGAAATAGGGCAACTTGACCTCTGTCATCCCAGTATGCAGCCTCTGGGTTCTGTGCTTAGGGCCCACCGTGTCTGGGGGAGGGGAAGGGCTGCAAGTGAGCTATTGCCCACCTGAGGAGGTAGCTGTGAGCCAGGGCTTCATTGGTGCAGAGAGAGTGGGTAGCTGGTAACTGGGTGAGTCTGAGGTCCCTGGATGCAAGTCAGTTGCTAGAAGCCTAAGGAAATAATTTATGGGAAAGGACCTGGTTGCCTGCTTTAGACCAGTGTTTTCCAAAGTAGTTCTTTGGGATGCAGTTAGGTGTGACAAGAAGCAGGGCAGCAGGAGTGGCTGAGAGTATCTGTGCTATGCAGTCGGGGAGCTGGGTTCAGATCCTGGCTCCATCTCTCTCTCTCCCTCTCTCTCCCTCTCTCTGTATGGCCTTGGCTAAGGAGCTCCCAACCTCTCTGAATTTCACTCAACAACAAAATGGGCATAGTAATACCTACTTCACAGGCTAGTTATGAGAATTAATTGCAAAAAGGCTATGAAGAGTGAGCATATAGTAAACACTTCCAACATTTCAGCTAGCTTTATAATATAATCATTACTGGGAAAGGAATCCTTGGTCATGTAAGCTTGGCAAATGTAGGTTCAACAAAGTGAAGCAGGCTTCTTTGGTGCAGACCTTCTCCGAGCCTTTAGTATGCTGTTATTACTTGGGAAGTTCTAAGAGTGGGATGTGGAGCATCGGACTGGACTTAACAGATCACAGGGACTCAGGAAATAATGCACCATTGAATGTCATCATTCCCTGGTCTTTGCCCTCATGGTGGAATGGACACGTGGCTGGATTGGGCAACTCTGGAGAAGGCCTTGCTGTCTCTGGGCTCTTGTTTTCTCAATGTAAAACAAAAGAGCTGCGAGATGCTTTCAGAGGCCTTTTCTGGTCCCCTGAAGTTCTTAGTTGGGAAGACAAAGTTGTAGACAAGGGTAGAGGCCGGACTGTTGAGGCTAAAGTCCTGTCTCTTGGGGAGGAGAAGAAATCCAGTGCTGGCTCCTCAACCAGCAAGTGGACCAAGGGAGTTCTTGTGCTCTGGACAGAAGTGGCCCCACTAATTAGTTTATCAGCAAGGTCTGCTTCCTAAACCTGCCAGGCTGTCTGGGAATAGAAAGTAGAGCTGTAATGACATTTAATTCTTTCCTCCCTACCAGACAAGGAAAGGCCAGAGACCAGAGCTGACTCCAGAATGTAATGCAGGAGGAGCTCAGGGATGCAAATCAGGCTGGGGCGTGGAGGAGTGTGGGCTGGGGGCTTGTCTTGATGTCGCCTTTGCATAGCAAGCACATTGCATTTACTTGGACCATGTGTGAATTATTGGGTGGCTTTGGGGGTGATCACGGTGCTGCTGGTGGCGGGGAACTTGAGTGCAGATCTTCTTGCCTCTTAGAATGACTGGTGCAAAGGAACTTGCAACAAATATCTGATGAATGATGGACAGAGTACATCTGGCTGCTGAGTCCAATAAGCTTCTTGGGGGAGAATCTGAGGGAGGGGAGTTGTCTGTCTAGCTAGTTGTCTGGCTAGTTTTTCAACAGATATTTGATTTAATGAATGAAACAGTGAATAATGATAAGCCTGAATTAAGCAATTGGTACCAGGCAAAAGCAGTATATAATTATGAAATGATTAATAGTACTTGCCACCTTGTTTTGCAAAGTGCAGTTTAAGGAAGTGGTTAAGATTGCAAACTGAGGGCGTCCCTGGTGGCGCAGTGGTTGAGAGTCCGCCTGCCGATGCAGGGGACACGGGTTCGTGCCCCAGTCCAGGAAGATCCCACATGCCGCGGAGCGGCTGGGCCCGTGAGCCATGGCCGCTGAGCCTGCGCGTCCTGAGCCTGTGCTCCGCAACGGGAGAGGCCACAACAGTGAGAGGCCCATGTATCACAAGAAAAAAAAAAAGATTGCAAACTAAGTTTACATCATGCCTCTGCCACTTCCTAGGCAGGGTACTTAACTTCTCTGTGCCTCAGTTTCCTTATCTGAAAAATGGGCATAATGATAATACCTATCTGATAGGGTGCTATGATGCTTAAATGAGTCAAATATGCATAAAGTGCTTAAGACACTGACACATAGCACATGCTGTGTAAGCATTTGCTATGCTTTGTTTTCCTCTCTATAACCTCTACCATATCATGAAGTTCCTGAAGGCAGGGATCCAATTCTTTTCCACTATCCTGCCCACCACCACCTTTGGGACCCGGCACAGGACATGAGGCAGAGAAGGGGCTCAGTAAGTGTTTGCTAAATGAATGAATGTGTTTTAAATGCTAAATTGTATAACCCATTATAGATCTCCCACAGGGAGGTGGCAGCTTGTACTGGTTTTAAAGGATTTCAATAGAGGGAAAGGAAGTTGGCACAGGGTCTGACATTTGGGTTAGGTGGGAAATGAGGGTGGGAGCAGGTCATGGGGTCTTGAATGCCAGGTGAGGGGTTAGATTGGATTTATTTGCAATTAGCAATGGTGGAAGGGCTGGAGGGGGGAACTTTTGAGTGAGGGTGTGGCTGAGGGAAAGGTTTTTTTTTATAGGATCAGTTGTTACTAGGGTCTTTTGGGGAAAAAGTAGCTTTTCGAGTTGGACCTTGAAGGCTATGAAGTATTATCAGGATGCTATTATGTTGTTTTTTTCATTCAACAAACATTGAGCACCAGCTACCTGCTAAGCACCAGGGGTTCACAAAATAAGACAAACTGCCTACCCTGGAGGAGCTTGCATTAACAATTTAATGCCCGTGAGAAGTATTATAATGGTCAAAGGATTGTAGGCACTCAAGTTAGAGGGGTCATCATCGGAGGACCTCCAGGGAAAGTGTCACAGAAGAAATGGGTTTTGAGGGATGAATAGGAGTTTGCCAGATGGGCAAGATGAGGTAAATGGCTCAGATGGAGGGAACAGCTTGTGCAGAGCTATAGACATGTGAAACAGCAGGCCCACGGTTTTGATGAGGCTGTGGCTGGATGTGAAGTGCACTGTGGTTGAGTAATAAGGCTAGGAAAGGTAGTAGGGACCAGATCATGTAGGGTGATGGAGGGTCAATGGCAGACCCTGGCCACTCTGAAGGAGTTAAAGGTAGAGGCAGCAGGTCTGTTAGCAAGGTCATTGTCAGGTAAACACTGATGGCAACATGAACACAGGAGAAAACAGTGAGGGTTGCTGTATGGAGCCTGGACTGGAAAGAAGTAGGATGACATAGTGAGCCTCTTTAACACATGCCTCAAACATTTACTGAACACCTACTATGTGCCAGGCACTGTTCTAGGCACTTGAGATACATCAAGGAGAAGAACAATCATGAGTCAGAGCTGAGCTCTCCCTTAGGGCAACTCCCCTCCTCTTAAACTCAGTGTAGGGATAAGGGGGTGGGGAAGAGCACAGCCCCCCAGCTGCTGCTCATGGGGCAGGAGGGTGAGGACACCAGCCCCCTGACCTTGCTCGGGCCTCTCTCCCAGCTCCTCGCCCCGCCCACAGCCATGGCCACAATGGTGGCCCAGAAGCTCAGCCACCTCCTGCCCAGTTTGCGGCAGGTCCACCAGATGCCTCGGCCGTCTGTGCAGCCAGAGCCTGTGTTCACAGTGGACCGAACCGAGGTGCCGCCCCTCTTCTGGAAGCCATACATCTATGTGGGCTACCGGCCGCTGCATAGGACCTGGCGCTTCTACTTCCGCACACTGTTCCAGCAGCACAACGAGGCGGTGAACGTCTGGACCCACCTGCTGGCGGCCCTGGTGCTGCTGCTGCGGCTGGCCATCTTTGTGGGGACCGTGGACTTCCAGGGAGACCTGCACGCCCTGCCCCTCTTCATCATTGTCCTCGCCTCCGTCACCTACCTCTCCCTCAGTGCCTTGGCTCACCTCCTGCAGGCCAAGTCCGAGTTCTGGCATTACAGCTTCTTCTTCCTGGACTACGTGGGTGTGGCTGTGTACCAGTTTGGCAGTGCCCTGGCACACTTCTACTACGCTATTGAGCCCGCCTGGCATGCCCAGGTGCAGACCTTTTACCTGCCCATGGCTGCCTTTCTCGCCTGGCTTTCCTGCGCTGGCTCCTGCTACAACAAGTACATCCAGAAGCCCGGCCTGCTGGGCCGCACTTGCCAGGAGGTGCCTTCAGCACTGGCCTACGCACTGGACATCAGCCCCGTGGTGCACCGCATCCTCGTGTCCCCCAACCCTGCCACGGATGACCCGGCTCTTCTCTACCACAAATGCCAGGTGGTCTTCTTTCTGCTGGCTGCCACTTTCTTCTCTGCCTTCATGCCTGAGCGCTGGTTCCCTGGCAGCTGCCACGTCTTTGGGCAGGGCCACCAGCTCTTCCATGTCTTCTTGGTGCTGTGCACGCTGGCTCAGCTGGAGGCCGTGGCGCTGGACTACGAGGCCCGGCGGCCCATCTATGAGCCTCTGCACACCCGCTGGCCCCACAACTTCTCCGGCCTCTTCTTGCTTACTGTAGGCAGCAGCATCCTCACTGCATTCCTTCTGAGCCAGCTGGTACGGCGCAAACTCAATATCGATCGGAAGACCCAGTGAAGGGGGGTGGCAGATTTTAGGGAGGGAGGTATAGTGGGGGCCCAAGGGTCCGGGCTTGGCTCCAGATGGGAACAAGGCCTGGTAAAATTGCTTGAGTCTGGCCCGCGGTGACTTCTCTGTGCACGCCTCAGCTGCCAAGTGGGGCACTGGCCAGTCCTTGGATTTGAGGATTGGCTGGAGCTGCTGGGGTCCACTTCAGGGCCTGCCCCAGCTCCCTGCCCTGGGAGAGGGAAAAAGAAAGATGTGGGCCACCCTGGTTTGCCTCCCCCCATTGCCTCTCACTTAGGGGTGAGGATGGAGGATCAGCTGGGGCCAAGACACTGGCCTGGGCCTTCCAGATTATCTGGGAGGGGGTGAAGTTGGGATTGAGGTCAGAGTCAGATCTGAGCTGAGAGATAGGGGAAGCATCAGCAACTGTCCTCTACCCAGATTTCACTGGTGGATAGGGAAAGGACAGGCCCAAAATGTGTGCAGGATCTTACCATTCTTGAACCCCAGCCTGAAGTTTTGGTGCTGCAGAGAGCCCCCAAAGATAGAAGATTGTGCCAGGTAGAAATAGATCCCATCCAGTGCCCCATACCTCTTCAGTCACTGTCCCAGACAGTGAGCCCTGACCCTCCTAGCTCTGGCCTCTATGTCCCACACATCCTGTTCCCAGTGTCTTTCCTGGTTCCCTTGTTCATGATTCAGTGTTTATCCATTCAGTATTTCTTGGGCCTCTGCTCGGAGGCAGGCCACTGACTGGGCTCCGTGGATCAATGCAGGATGGTAAAGGCTTTAATATTGGAATGAACTGTCAGGGGAAGCACTGAGGAGGGAATAATTAGTGTTGCCTGGGACCCTCAGGGTCTTGGGTTGGGAAGGGTGAATAGGAGTTTACAGATGGAGAAGAGGAAGGGCATTCCAGGTAGAGGGAAAAACCTGTCCAAAGGCCAAGAGGTATGGAAGAAGGAGTTCACTGCGGCTGGAGTTAGGAGTGGTCTGGACTCTGATGTCCTGGATGCAATAAAGTGACTGTGATAAGAGCTGCCTCTTTGCTTTTTGTCTCCTATCCTAGAGAGGGAGCCCTGGTCCCCCTTGAATCTGTTCACTGTGTTGGAGGAGGTTTTCAGGGGGAGGCTGGGGGTGGGCATAGGGAGGAGGGGACAGATCCTGTCTTATCTTTGCCTGGGGTTGGGGTTGGGGTCTTATTCACTATATACGTGAACTTTTTTTTTTTTGGTAGGAAAGGTGGGGCAGTTTTATTACTAAATAAGTTTTAGAAGTTAAAAGAATGTGTTTAAAAATATATAATTTGACAGATATTTCACTTTTTGGTTTTTCAATCAAGGAGGATCTTATATGTTAACTTTTATGATATTGTTATATGTTAATGTTTACAGTATTGCCTTTTCCACAGTACATAAGCAATGTATGGTAATATATGTACAGTGAAGGAAAATTAGGAAGTACAGGTAAGAAAAACAAAAAAACCCTGAATGAATAAGAAATATCACTCCACTGCTAAAATATCCTATTATACATATAGTACATCTATGGAGATTGTGGTTATGGTTGCCAGCATTTTTGCATCTCTGAGGGGCTCTCAGAATTTACAAAGTACTTTCACAAACCTTATTTGATCCTCTTTAAAATCCAAGGCCACACAGCGAGAAAAGCAATACTGAAAGCTAATTCTTGACTGCAAATTTTTAATTTTCATTCTACTTAACGTTTTCTAAATCCTCTCCCATGAGGTTTCATAGTTATACTTAGCTTTTTGTTTCTTGTTTTGAATTACAAAAGTAATCCATTTAAGGTAGCGTTGAGGACCCCAGCTTTGCAGTTGGCGGACCAGAGCCTCCTCTCCTCTTCCTTTTGAGATCTTCGTGAGGATTCAGCGATAAGACAAGGAAAACCCTGAGCCCCGATAGTTATCAGTACGAAAGTGCAACTCACTCAGCAAAAAGAAAATGTGCATTCCTTGTGCAGTGTCGCGAACGCGTTCACACAACACAGTTCTGGAATACAACTGAATGAAAAAACCAGCAAGAACGTGGCCTTGGTAACATTAAGCGGTCAGGCTGGCAGGGTTTAGGGAAGGGGCGGGGCTTGGGCCGGGGCGGAGCTGACGCTGGGGGCGGTGCCTGAGCGGGGGCGGCCGCGGCGTAGCTCCGCTCCCAGCGTTGGCGCGAGATTCGAACGTCGGCGGAGTCAGTTATGGCGGTTCCCTGAGGCGGCCGGACCCCGACTCCGTTATCACGTTGTCTTAGTCTCCTCAGCGGCCATGAGGCGCAGAGGCCCGGAGGAGGAGGAGGCCTGCGGCGTGTGGCTGGACGCGGCGGCGCTGAAGAGGCGGAAAGCGCAGGTAGGGCGTTGAGGCGAGAGAGGGTGTTGGGGGAGGGGTTAGAGGCCCGGAGGCGTGAGAAGTGAGGAGTTTGGGAGCACCTGGATGTGATGTGGAGATAGAGTCGGGGACCGAGAACGAATAGCTTTGGCTATTCAGGGGAGAGAGGGGCTGGAGTCTGAAGAAGGTTGAAAAATGGGGTTTGGAAAGGGTGGAGAGAAAATGGGGGCGGCAGGCAGGCTGGCGGGGGTGGTGGGGTGGGGTGTGTGTGGAGAGACTGGGGCAGCGAGATTTCGAGGTGAGGGAAGAGGGTGGAGAGAAAATTTGCTCCGAGGAGCGTAATGCAGCAGACCCCTTAACTCGGAGTCCCTTCAAGAAGGTAGCAGAGGGCTTCCCTGGTGGCGCAGTGGTTGAGAGTCCGCCTGCCGATGCAGGGGACACGGGTTCGTGCCCCGGTCCGGGAAGATCCCACATGCCGCGGAGCGGCTGGGCCCATGAGCCATGGCCGCTGAGCCTGCGCGTCCGGAGCCTGTGCTCCGCAACGGGAGAGGCCACAACAGTGAGAGGCCCGCGTACGGCAAAAAAAAAAAAAAAAAAAAAAAAAAAAAAAAAGAAGGTAGCAGAGGCTGAAATACGGAGGGGTGGGTGCATATGCAAACTTCGGAAGTTCTCGCCCCGAGGTCCGTTTCTTCCCTACTTGTCAGGTTGCCGGCCATCTACCTGCCCAGAACATGTAACTTTAGGGGAAAAAGTAGAAGAGACGGGGAGGGGAGCTGGCCTAATATTTATTAAGCATCCGCTGGGTGCCACATACTGTATTAAGTATTTAATATGTGTTATATGTGTCATCACCCTTATGGAAATGAGGAAACTGAGGTGAGGTAATGAACCCGGGTTCGCCCAACTAGGAGAAGTGGGAAGCCCACCCAGGTTTGGCCCATATGCAAGATTCTCTGTTAGTCATTACAAAGAAACAAAAGTATGGGATAATAACAGTTAATGTTTATTGAGCATTTTAAGCTGGACACTGTGCTGAGAATTTGTTGAGTTATCTTATTTGGTGCAATTCTATGTAGTAGTAATATAGTGATACCCATTTTACACATGAAAAACAGGCTCAAAGCAGACAGTAACGGCAGAGTTCTTGCTCTTAAGTTGCTTACAGTCATGTGGGGAAGAAAAGATGTACAGATAATAGTAATATATAATTTATTGATTACTTTCTACGTGTCAGGCACTTTGCTGGGACTTTACATGTCTTATCAGTGGCAGGTACTCAAAATTCGATGAAGTAGGTACTCTCATTATCTCTGTTTTATATTTCTCATATATATTTGGTCTTTGTCTTTGGTTCTTGGCTCACAGCTCCTAAAACCCTTGGAATTTCCTGTGTTATGAGTGATAATGGTGTCTTTTATATTTAATGAGGTGACTTTTGGAAAGCCCTTAGGTAACCTAAGGATGAGCTGGTTGCCAGGAAAGCCGTCCATGTGATTAGAGGGTTGGAACTTTCACTCCCTCCATTCCCCTACCTCTAAGGAGAGAAGGGCTGGAGATTGAATTCAGTTACCAATGGCCATTGCTTAAATCAATCATGTCTGTGTAATAAAGCCTCCATTAAAAACCCAAATGGACAGGGTTCAGAGAGTTTCCAGGTTGGTGAACATGTGGAGGTGCAGGGAGAGTGGCGCGCCTGGAGAGGGCATGGAAGCTCCGTACCCCTTCCCACATACCTTGCCCTATGCATCTCTTCTATCTGGCTGTTCCTGAGTTATATCCTTTTATAATAAACGGGTGATCGAGCAAGTAAAATGTTTCTGTGAATTCTGTGAGCCACTCTAGCAGTTGAACCCAAGGAGGGGGTTGTGGGGACCTCTGATCTATAGCCAGCTGGTCTGAAGTATAGTTAATAACCTGGACTTGGGATTGGCATCCTGAGTAGGAGGGGGTTGTTGGAACCCCTAATCTATAGCCAGTTGGTCAGAAGCACAGGTAATAGATAGATAGATAAATAAATATATGGATGTATTTCCCCCACAAACGAGATTATATCAGTTTGTTCTGCTGCTCACCTGTCACTAAATATATGATTTTAGTATGGTGTTTTTTTTTTTTTTTTTTTTTTTGCGGTACGCGGGCCTCTCACTGCCGTGGCCTCTCCCCTTGCGGAGCACAGGCTCTGGACGCGCAGGCTCAGCGGCCATGGCTCACGGGGCCCAGCCGCTCCGCGGCACGTGGGATCTTCCCGGACCGGGGCAGGAACCGGTGTCCCCTGCATCGGCAGGCGGACTCTCAACCACTGCGCCACCAGGGAAGCGCCTAGTATGGGTTTTTAAAAAGACCATTTTGGGACGTCCCTGGTGGTCCAGTGGCTAAGGCTCAGCGCTCCCAGTGCAGAGGGCCTGGGTTCAATCCCTGGTCAAAGAACTAGATCCCATGTGCCGCAGCTAAGAGTTCGCAGGCCTCAACTAAAGATCCCACATGCCACAACGAAGATCCCGTGTGCTGCAACTAAGACTCGGTGCAGCCAAATAGATAAATATTTAAAAAAGAAAGACCATTTTAATTTACGTGATTTTCAAATGTGGTGTTTTAACTTTGTTGCCTCTATATTAAAATATTGGAGAAAAAAATTTTTTTTTTTTTTTTTGTGGTACGCGGGCCTCTCACTGTTGTGACCTCTCCCGTTGCGGAGCACAGGCTCCGGATGCGCAGGCTCAGCGGCCATGGCTCACGGGCCTAGCCACTCCGCGGCATGTGGGATCTTCCCGGACCACGAACCCGTGTCCCCTGCATCGGCAGGCGGACTCTCAACCACTGTGCCACCAGGGAAGCCCTGGAGAAAATTTAACAAAGGTTTTCCTGTACATTAAAGAGGTAAAAAGATTTAGCATCTGATTTGTATATATGCTGTCTCTTAAGTGTATTATATTTAAAATGTCATTATAACTTAGAAAATAATTTCTGTTTCTTCTTCAGCTATGATGCAGTTTAGTTCCCTACCCTTGAGATACGTAGCAGAGAGGGGGAAGTGGACATAACTAAGAGGGAGACGGAAATGCAAAGATATCAGAAATCTTGGCTGAGTCATCACTGGTTTCTCCACCAGCCTTGGAGGAACACTGAATGCCACTGACATTCTGCAACTTTATTAACTTTCAGTCCACCAGCAAATGCTATGGACTGTGCCTTCAAATGTATTTAGAATGTCATCATTTCCTACTGTTTCTACTGCTACCACCTGAGCTGGAGTGACCCTTTGCTCACTGTTAAGTTTAAAACCATCTAGTGGTTTCTTACCTTCTAGTAAAAACCAAAATCTTTTTAATGCCCGTAAGACACCATCTGGTCTTGTGTGCCCTCTTATGCCTTTTAGACCTCATCTACTCTTCGCTCTGCCTCTGCTCCAACCATACTGGCCTGCTTGCTGTCTTTCAAGGCAAGCACATCTGTGCTTGGGACTTTTAGATACTTGTGCCTGAAGTGTAAAGGGCTTAGAGAGCCACATTGCTCTGCTCCTTCATTTGTTCAAATGTCAGCTTAACTGAGTTTTTTCTTAACCATCCTTTCCCTTACCCTCTACTACCTTTAATCTTGCTTTGTTTTTCTCCATAGCACTTTTCACCATCAGACATATTATATGCTGCATATTTACTTTTTCATTTATTGTCTTTCTTCCCCTACTAGAATGAAAGTTCCATTAAGCGGTCCTTCAGAAACTTTCTGGCATGTAATAGGTACTCAGTAAATATTTATTGAATGAGCAAATGAGTGAATGAGTGAATCTATCTGGTGGGCTTCGCTTTCAGAAATGCAAATGGAATGGAGCAGTGGGTGGCAGCTGGAAGGACTTTGAAGGGAATGCTAGTGAAAGCTTGAAGAGCTTTTAAGGAACTGTTTCTAGAAGTCTGATGACCTTTGAGGAGGCTGTGGGTGAGGGTTTAAAGGAAAGTGAGAAAAATCTTGGAAACTGGTTACGCGTTGACAAAGTGTAGCCACACTGTTGGCTGTAGTAAAGTGGAAGGTAGAAAATGTACCTAATGAACTGGATGATGTAGCTAAGGAGATTTCCAGGCAGAGTGTTAAAGGTGCTAGCTGGGTTTTTTTTTTTTTGGCTGGTTATAGCAGAAAGCTAGAGGAGGGAGAGAAGCTGAAGGAATGTCTGTTAAAAAGAAGTATAGCCTAGCTGGTTTTTGAAAATTCCCAGCCTCTCCAGGCAGCACACAGTGGGATTTATTTATTGATTTATTTATTTACTTATATTAAACTAAAAAAAATTGAAGTATAGTTGCTGTACAATATTATATAAGTTAAAGGTGTACAATATAGTGATTCACAGTTTTTAAAGGTTATACTTCATTTATAGTTATAAAATACTGGCTATATTCCCTTTGTTGTACAATATATCCTTGTAGCTTATTTTATTTTATTTATTTTTTTAATAGATCTTTATTGGAGTATAATTGCTTCACAACACCGTGTTAGTTTCTGTTGTACACCAAAGTGAATCAGCCATATGCATACATATGTCCCCATATCCCCTCCCTCTTGAGCCTCCCTCCCATCCTCCCTATCCCACCCATCTAGGTCATTGCAAAGCACAGAGTTGATCTCCCACTAGCTAACTATTTTACATTCAGTAATGTATATATGTCGATGCTACTCTCACTTTGCCCCAGCTTCCCCCTCCCACCCTATGTCCTCAGGTCCATTCTGTACGTCTACATCTTTATTCCTGCCCTGCAACTAGGTTCATCAGTACCATTTTTTTCTTTTTTTTTAGATTCCATATATATGTGTAAGTATACGGTATTTGTTTTCTCTTTCTGACTTACCTCACTCTGTATGACAGACTCTAGGTCCATCCACCTTACTACAAATAACTCGATTTCGTTTCTTTTTATGGCTGAGTAATGTTTCATTGTATATATGTGCCACACCTTCTTTATCCATTCATCTGTCGATGGACACTTAGGTTGGTGCCATGTCCTGGCTGTTGTAAGTAGTGCTGCAGTGAACATTGTGGTACGTGTCTCTCTTTTTAAAATTTATTGATTTTTGGCTGCGTTGGGTCTTTGTTGCTGCGCGTGAGCTTTCTCTAGTTGCAGTGAGCGGGGGCCACTCTTTATTGGGGTGTATGGGCTTCTTCTCATTGTGGTGGCTTCTCTTTGTTGTGGAGCACGAGCTTTAGGCGTGCAGGCTTCAGTAGCTGTGGCATGTGGGCTCAGTAGTTGTGGCTCACGGGCTCTAGAGCACAGGCTAAGTAGTTGTGGCCCACTGGTTTAGTTGCTCCACGACATGTGGGATCTTTCTGGACCAGGGCTCGAACCCGTGTCCCCTGCATTGGCAGGTGGATTCTTAACCACTGCGCCAGCAGGGAAGCCCACATGTCTCTTTTTGAGTTATGGTTTTCTCAGGGTATATGCCCAGTAGTGGGATTGCTGGGTCATATGGTAGTTCTATTTTTAGTTTTTTAAGGAACCTCCGTACTGTTTTCCATAATGGTTATATCAATTTACATTCCCACCAACAGTGCAGGAGGGTTCCCTTTTCACCACATCCTTTTCAGCATTTATTGTTTCTAGATTTTTTGATAATAGCCATCATGACTGGCGTGAGGTGATACCTCATTGTGGTTTTGATTTGCATCTCTCTAATAATTAGTGATGTTGAGCATCTTTTCATGTGCCTCTCGGCCATCTGTATGTCTTCCTTGGTGAAATGTCTATTTAGGTCTTCGGCCCATTTTTTTTTGCGGTACGCGGGCCTCTCACTGTTGTGGCCTCTCCTGTTGCGGAGCACAGGCTCTGAACGCGCAGGCTCAGCGGCCATGGCTCACGGGCCCAGCCGCTCTGCTGCACATGGGATCTTCCTGGACCGGGGCACGAACCCGTGTCCCCTGCATCGGCAGGTGGACTCTCAACCACTGCGCCACCAGGGAAGCCCCCCGCCCATTTTTTAATTGGATTGTTTGTTTTTTTGATATTGAGCTCCATGAGCAGTTTGTATATTTTGGAAATTAATCCTTTGTCCATTGTTTCATTTGCAAATATTTTCTCCCATTCTCAGAGTTGTCTTTTTGTCTGGTTTATGGTTTCCTTTGCTGTGCAAAAGCTTTTAAGTTTGATTAAGTCCCATTTGTTTATTTTTGTTTTTATTTCCGTTACTGTAGGAGGTGGGTCAAAAAAGACCTTGCTGTGGTTTATGTCAGAGTGTTTTTCCTATGTTTTCCTCTAAGAGTTTTAGAGTGTCTGGTCTTACATTTAAGTCTTTAATCCATTCGGAGTTCATTTTTCTGTATGGTGTTAGATGGTGTTCTAATATCATTCTTTTACATGTAGTTGTCCAGTTTTCCCAGCACCACTTATTGAAGAGGCTGTCCTTTCTCCATTGTATGTTCTTGCCTCCTTTGTCGTAAATTAGGTGACCATATGTGCGTGGGTTTATCTCTGGGCATTCTATCCTGTGCCATTGATCTATATTTCTGTTTTTGTGCCAGTACCATACTGTCTTGATTACTGTAACTTTGTGGTATAGTTTGAAGTCGGGGAGCCTGATTCCTCCAACTCTGTTTTTCTTTCTCAAGATTGCTTTGGCTATTTGGGGTCTTTTATGTTTCCATATGAATTGTAAAATTTTTTGTTCTAATTCTGTGAAGAATGCCATTGGTAGTTTGATAGGGATTGTACTGAATCTGTAGATTGCTTTGGGTAGCATAGTCATTTTCACAATATTGATTCTTCCAATCTAAGAACATGGTCTATTTCTCCATCTGTTTACGTCATCTTTGATTTCTTTCATCATTGTTTTATAGTTTTCTGAGTACAAGTCTTTTGCCTCCTGAGGCAGGTTTATTCCTAGGTATTTTATTCTTTTTGTTGTGATGGTAAATGGGATTGTTTCCTTAATTTCTCTTTCTGATTTTTCATTGTTGGTGTATAGGCATGCTGGTGATTTCTGTGCATTAATTTTGTATCCTGCAGCCTTACCAAATTCATTGATTAGTTCTAGTAGTTTTCTGGTGGCATATTTAGGATTTTCTATGTATACAGTGACGCAAACAGTGACAGTTTTACTTCTTCTTTTCCAATTTGTATTCCTTTCATTTCTTTTTCTTCTCTGATTGGCGTGGCTAGGACTTCCAAAACTATGTTGAATAAGAGTGGCGAGAGTGGACATCCTTGTCTTGTTCCTGATCTTAGTGGAGATGCTTTCAGTTTGTCACCATTGAGTATGATGCTAGCTGTGGGTTTGTCGTATATGGCCTTTATTATGTTGAGGTAGGTTCCCTCTGTGCCCACTTTCTGGAGAGCTTTTATCATAAATTGGTGTTCAATTTTGTCAAAAGTTTTTTCTGCATCTATTGAGAGGATCATATGGTTTCTATTCAATTTGTTAATGTGGTATATCACACTGATTGATTTGTGTATATTGAAGAATCCTTGCACACCTGGGATAAAATCCCACTTGATCATGGTGTATGATCCTTTTAATGTGTTGTTGGATTTCTTTTGCTAGTATTTTGTTCAGGATTTTTGCATCTGTGTTCATCAGTGATATTGGTCTATAATTTTATTTTTTTCTGATATCTTTTTCTGGTTTTGGTATCAGGGTGATGGTGGCTTCGTAGAATGATTTTGGGAGTGTTTCTCCCTCTGCAATTTTTTGGAAGAGTTTGAGAAGGACCGGTGTTTGCTCTTCTCTAAATGTTTGATAGAATTCTGTGAAGCCATCTGGTCCTGGACTTTCGTTTGTTGGAAGATTTTTAATTATGGTTTCAACTTCATTACTTGTGATAGGTCTGTTTATATTTTCTAATTCTTCCTGGTTCAGTCTTGGAAAATTGTACCTTTCCAAGAATTTGTCCGTTTCTTCGTGGTTGTCCATTTTATTGGCATATAGTTGTTTGTAGTAGTCTCTTACAATCCTTTGTATTTCTGCAGTGTCAGTGTGATTTCTCCTTTTTCATTTCAAATTTTATTGATTTGTGTCCTCTCCCTTTTTTTCTTGATGAGTCTGGCTAAGGGTTTATCATCTCAAGGAACCAGCTTTTAGTTTTATTGATCTTTGCTATTGTTTTCTTTGTTTCTATTTCATTTATTTCTGCTCTGACTTTTATGATTTCTTTCCTTCTACTGACTTTGGGTTTTCTTTGTTCTTCTTTCTCTAGTTTTTTTTTTTTTTTGCGGTACACAGGCCTCTCACTGTTGTGGCCTCTCCCATTGCAGAGCACAGGCTCTGGACGCGCAGGCTCAGCGGCCATGGCTCACGGGCCCAGCTGCTCCACGGCATGTGGTATCTTCCCGGACTGGGGCACAAACCAGTGTCCCCTGCATCGGCAGGCGGACTCTCAACCACTGCGCCACCAGGGAAGCCCTCTAGTTGTTTTAAGTGTAGGGTTAGATTGTTTATTTGAGATTTTTCTTGTTTCTTGAGGTGAGATTGAATTGCTATAAACTTCCCTCTTAGAACTGCTTTTGCTGCGTCCCATAGGTTTTGGGTCGTCGTGTTTTCGTTGTCACTTGTTTCTATGTATTTTTAAATTTCTTCTTTGATTTCTTCAGTGATCTCTTCGTTATTTAGTAACGCATTGTTTAGCCTCCATGTATTTGTGTTTTTTACAGTTTTTTTTCTGTAATTGATTTCCAGTCTCATAATGTTGTGGTCAGAAAAGATGCTTGATATGATTTCAGTTTTCTTAAATTTTCCAAGGCTTGATTTGTTACCCAAGATGTGATATGTCCTGGAGAATGTTCTGTGTGCACTTGAGAAGAAAGTGTATTCTGCCACTTTCTGGAATGTTCTATAAATATCAATTAAATCTATCTGGTCCATTGTGTCATTTAAAGCTTGTGTTTCCTTATTTATTTTCTGTTTGGATGATCTGTCCATTGGTGTAAGTGGTGTGTTAAAATCCCCTACTATTATTGTGTTACTGTCGATTTCTCCTTTCATGGTTGTTAGCATTTACCTTATGTATTGAGGTGCTCCTATGTTGGGTCCATAAACATTTATAATTGTTATATCTTCTTCTTGGATTGATCGTTTGATCATTATGTAGTGTCCTTTTTTGTCTCTTGTAATAGTCTTTATTTTAGAGTCTATTTTATCGGATATGAGTATTGCTACTCCAGCTTTCTTTTGATTTCCATTTGCATGGAATATCTTTTTCCATCCCTTCACCTTCAGTCTGTATGTGTCCCTAGGTCTGAAGTGGGTCTCTTGTAGACAGCATATATATTGGTCTTGTTTTTGTATCCATTCAGCCAGTCTGTGTCTTGGTTGGAGCATTTAATCCATTTACATTCAAGGTTATTATTGATATGTATGTTCCTATTGCTGTTTTCTTAATTGTTTTGGGTTTTTGTGGGTCTTTTTCTTCGCTTCTGTTTCCCACCTAGAGAAGTTTCTTTAGTATTTGTTGTAAAGCTGGTTTGGTGGTGCTGAATTCTCTTAGTTTTTGCTTGTCTGAGAAGCTTTTGACTTCTCCATCAAATCTGAATGAGATCCTTGCTGGGTAGAGTAATCTTGGTTGTAGGTTTTTCTCTTTCATCACTTTCAGTATATCCTGCCACTCCCTTTTGGCCTGCAGAATTCCTGCTGAAAATTCAGCTGATAACCTTATGGGGATTCCTTTGTACGTTATTTTTTTCCCCTTGCTGCTTTTAATATTTTTTCTTTGAATTTAATTTTTGTTAGTTTGGTTAATATGTGTCTTGGTGTGTTTTTCCTCGGGTTTATCCTGTATGGGACTCTCTGTGATTCCTGGACTTGGGTGACTATTTCCTTTCCCATTAGGGAAGTTTTCGACTATAATCTCCTCAAATATTTTCTCATACCCTTTCTTTTTCTCTTCTTCTTCTGGGACCCCTATAATTCAAATGTTGGTGCTTTTAGTGTTATCCCAGGGGTCTCTGAGATTGTCTTCAATTCTTTTCATTCTTTTTTCTTTATTCTGCTCCTCGGCAGTTATTTCCACCATTTTGTCTTCCAGCTCACTTATTCGTTCTTCTGCCTCAGTTATTCTGTTATTGTTTCCTTCTAGTGTATTTTTCATTTCAGTTATTGTGTTGTTCATCTCTGTTTGTTTGTTCTTTAGTTCTTCTAGATCTTTGTTAAACATTTCTTGTATTTTCTCCATTCTATTTCCGAGATTCTGGATCATCTCTACTGTCATTACTCTGCATTCTTTTTCAGGTAGATTGCCTGTTTCCTCTTCATTTATTTGGTCTTGTAGGTTTTTACCTTGCTCCTTCATCTGTGACATATATTTTTGCTGTCTCTCTTTTTTTTTAATGTATGGGAATATGTTCCTGACTTACTGGTTGTTTGGCCTGAGGCTTCCAACACTGGAGTTTGTAGGCTGTTGGGTAGAGCTGGGTCTTGGTGCTGAGATGAGGACCTCTGTGAGACCTCACTCTGATGAATAATCCCTGGGGTCTGAGGTTCTCTGTTAGTCCAGTGGTTCCGACATGGAGCTCCCACTGCAGGAGCTTCGACCTGACCCCTGGCTCGTGAACCAAGATCCCACAAACTGCGTGGGGTGGCAAAAAAAAAAAAAAAAAAAAAAAGAGAGAGAGCAATAACAAAGTTAAAAATAAAATTACACTCGGAAACTAACAGACACGTTAGAAAGAATATAAAAGTAAAAATATAGATGAATCAACAACCGGAAGGTACAACAGTACCACAATAGTAAAAAAAGAGGAGGAGGGAAAAGAGAAAAATACAAAAAAAAAGAAAGCTGGGGAAAAGGCCTTGGCTGTGGAGGGTGGGACCTAAGCAAGGGTGAGGTTTGGGTGGTGGGCGGGGCCTATGCTTAGGACCCACGGGGCTGGAAAAGGCCCTGGGGTCTGTGGGGGGTGGGCTTAGGCTCAAGGAACAGAAGGGGCACAGGCGTCCCCCCCACACCTGGACTCAGAGGGCAGAGGACCTCACCTGGGAGCCTAGCAGGCTTCCTGGGCTTGAGTGGGTGGGACAAACGGTCTCCTCTCCTCTCCTCTCCTGCTCCTCCTGCTCCTCCTGTCCTGGAGGGCCCCTCCCGCCTGCCTCTCCTGTTCTCCCCTTGGCCTTCTTCCTATGCCCCCAGGACCCATGTGGCCTGGAGAGGGCTTTGGAGGGCAGGGGACCGGCCTGGGAGCTCAGCGGGCTCCTGGGCCTGAGTGGGCAGGGCAAAAGCCCTCTGCTCCTTTGTCACTCCTCCCGGAGGGCCCCTCCTGCCTACCTCTCCTGATCTCCCTGGCCTCAGGGGCGCCAATCCTGTCTGGCCTCCACTTCTCCTCCCCGATCTGTCCCCCCACGTCCTACTGGTTCACTTGGGGGTTCCTCCCATCTCATTGGGTGTCAGGGTTTCCCACCAACGGCCGGCAGCCACCCTAGTTGTGGGGAGACGCTAACTCGGTGTCTTCCCACACCTCCATCTTGACTCCGCCTTCTGTAGTTTATTTTATATCTAATAGTTTGTACCTCTTAAGCCCCTACCCCTGTATTACCCATCCTCCCCCGCCATTGGTAGCCACTAGTTCTCTTAGTCTGCTTCTTTTTTGTTGCATTCACTAGTTTGTTGTATTTTTTAGATTCCACATATAAGTGATTTCATACAGTATTTGTCTTTCTTTGTCTGACTTGTTTCACTTAGCATAATGCCCTCCAAGTTGTTGCTGCAAATGGCAAAATTTCATTCTTTTTTATGGCTGAGCAGTATTCCACAGTATGTATGTATGTATGTATACATACATCGTACATACCATGTCTTTATCCATTCATCTGTCAGTGGAACAGTGGGCTTTTTTTTTTTTTTTGCAGGAAGTTTTAAAATTACTAGTTCAGTCTCTTTATCTCTTCAGGTAGAGACTTGAAAAGATACTCAACATTTTTAGTCATTAGGGAAATGCAAATAAAAACCAGAATGAGGGCTTCCCTGGTGGCGCAGTGGTTGGGAGTCTGCCTGCCGATGCAGGGGACACAGGTTCGTGCCCTGGTCTGGGAGGATCCCACATGCCGCGGAGCGGCTGGGCCCGTGGGCCATGGCCGCTGAGCCTGCGCGTCCGGAGCCTGTGCTCCGCAACGGGAGAGGCCACAACAGTGAGAGGCCCGCGTAACACACACACACACACACACACACACACACACACACACACACACACAAAACAGAATGAGATACCACTTCACACGTGCTAGGTTGGCTGTAATGAAAAAGACTGATAATATCAAGTGTTGACAAGCATGTGGACAAATTGGAACTCTCATAAATTGCTGGTGCACATAAAATGGTTTAGGCAGTTTGGAAAATAGTTTGGCAATTCCTCAAAATGTTAAACATAGTTACCATATGACCCAACAGTTTTACTCCTAGGTATATACCCAGCGAACATGAAAACATATGTCCACACAGAAACTTGTACATGAATGTTCACAGCAGCATTTCTCATAATAGCTAAAGAGTAGAAACAACCCAATTGTCCATTAATTGATGAATGGATAGATAAAATGGTGTATCTATACAATGGAATATTATTTGTCAATAAAAGGGGAATGAAGTACCTATACATGCTAAAACATGGATGAACCTCCAAAACGTGCTCAGTGAAAGAAGCCAGTCACAAAAGACCAATATTGTATGATATATGAAAGGTCCAGAATTGGTAAATCCTTAAGAGACAGAAAGTAAGTCAGTGGTTTCTCGGGGCTGGGGTAGGATGAGAATGGGGAATGACTGCTAATGGATACAGGGTTTCTTTTGGGGGTAATGAAAAATATTCTAAAATTAGATTGCAGTGATGTTTACATAACTCTGTGAATATACTAAAAAACACTTAACTGTATACTTAAATGGGTGAATTTTATGGTAACTGAATTATATCTCAATAAAGCTGTTAAAATAGAAAGGCTTTGTGGAAGGTGGCATTTGAGGCAGACCTTAAAGCAGGGGTTAGATATTGTTGGAAAGCAGTGGAGGTGAAGTAGGTATTCTAGGGACATTATGAATAGTGGCATAGTGGCAGGAAATATAAGAGATGTTTGTGAAACAGTGGGTGAAAGTTAAGAGAGTCCCCAGGACCACCCTCACTTCTGACACCCAACTCCATGTTTGCGGGTATAGGTTTTACCAAATCATGTTCGTTTGCCCAGTGCACAGCAAGCCAAACACTGAGACACCAAGGTTTGCAGCAGAGAAAATGTTTATTCAGGAGGCAGCCAAGCTAGGAGACTGGGAGAACAAATCTCATGTCCACCTCCCCGAAGATAGGGTTTAGGGATATTTATGGGATAAAGAGGCAGGGTAGTTCGAGGTGTGGGGAAAGGTGATTGGAGGTAAGAGAAGTAAGGTAATCAGTGGTCTGTGCAGGTGTAGTCAAGCTTCGTGGCTCTTCATAGGATGCATGTTCAGAAAATTGTGGCATGTTCTGAGGGTGGAGTTTTTGGCCCTCTGGCATCAAAAGGTCATCCATTGGACACTCACACAGGCCCAGTTGAATGGTCCGTGGTTTCAACTGGTCTGAACTGGGCAAGAACTAGCTCCAAGTACCTGAAAAACAACTTAAGCAACTGTTAGTGTAGTGATTCATACGTCAGAGGTGTTATCTGTAAGGAAGCTAGTGGGAATTTATGTCTATCTTTTCATCTATTTATCTATCTTGGCTACTGACTGTTAGCTATATGGGTTTTTTTTTTTTTTTTTTTTTTTTGGCGGTACGCGGGCCTCTCACTGTTGTGGCCTCTCCCATTGCGGAGCACAGGCTCCGGACGCGCAGGCCCAGCAGCCATGGCTCACGGGCCCAGCCGCTCTGCGGCATGTGGGATCCTCCCGGACCGGGGCACGAACCCGTGTCCCCTGCATCGGCAGGCGGACTCTCAACCACTGTGCCACCAGGGAAACCCAGCTGTATGGGTTTTTAAATGAACTAAAAGCAAGGGATTAAAAGCAGGAGAGGCAGGTTAGGTTTGGCAGGCCTAATCAGGTTAGCCCTCTGTTTCATGGGGGAGGAAAAATAATATTCCATCTGCCCTCCTAGGTTCTTGGCTGAGACACCCCTGTAATAAAAGACAAATTAATGGGAGAAAACCAAACAAGTTTAATAACATATGTCTCCTTTATACTGGGAGATACCCAGGAAAACTGAGTAACTACCGTAAATGGCCCAAGCCATCACTTTAAATAACATCTCCAACTAAAGACAAAAGATGTTGGGGGGTTGGGGAAGGCCAGTTATGGGAGGTTATTAGGAAAAGCACAGTAAACAAAGGTAAGGTTGTTACACAGATTTAAGCCTTTGCCTTCTCTGTTGATAAGAGTTTCTAGAGATGTAGAGTCATCCTTCTCTTCCAGGTACAGAGAGGAGGACACCCTTACAAATGGAGATTTCCCTTATAAATGTAAATTTCTTTTATTACAAAAGGGTAACTTCTTGGTTTTCAGAGCTTCTCCTGTGTATGCTGTTTCTTAAAAATAATCAGCCTAGGACTTCCCTGGTGGCGCAGTGGTTAAGAATCCGCCTGCCAATGCAGGGGACACGGGTTTGAGCCCTGGTCCAGGAAGACCCCACATGCTGCGGAGCAACTAAGCCTGTGGGCCACAACTGCTGAGCCTGTGTTCTAGAGCCCACGAGCCGCACCTACTGAGCCCGTGAGCCACAACTAATGAAGCCTGTGCATCTAGAGCCCGTGCTCTGCAACAAGAGAAGCCACTGCAGTGAGGAGCCTGCGCACTGCAATGAAGAGTGGCCCCCGCTTGCCACAACTAGAGAAAGCCCATGCACAGCAACAAAGACCCAACGTAGCCAAAAATAAATAAATTAATTTAAAAAATAATCAGCCTAAAATAATCCTTATGCCAAACAGACATACTTCAGGGTGGCAAATTTTGCTCCCCTTCAGGGGTCCCCCAAACCATTGACAGGTTTGATAATTTACTTAGAAGGACTCACAGAACTCACTGAAAGCTGTTATACTCATGGTTACAGTTTTTTAAATTGTTATTTTTAATTGAGGTGTAGTTGATTTACAATATTATATTAGTTTCAGGTGTACAACAGTGATTCAAAATTTTTATAGATTATACTCTATTTATAGTTATTTTAAAATATTTGCTATATTCCCTGTACTGTACAATATACCCTTGTAGCATATTTTATACGTAGTAGTTTGTATTTCTTAATCCTTTACCCCTATCTTGCCACTCCCTCCTTCCCTCTCCCCACTGGTAACCACTAGTTTCTTCTCTTTATCTGTGAGTCTGTTTTGTTGTTGTTGTTGTTATATTCACTAGTTTGTTTTACTTTTTAGATTCCGCATGTAAGTGATAGAAAACAGTATTTGCCTTTCTCTGTCTTACTTATTTCACTAAGCATAATACCCTCCAGGTCCATTCCTGTTGCAGATGGCAAAATTTCATTCTTTTTTATGGCTGAGTAGTATTCCTGTGTGTGTGTGTGTGTGTGTGTGTGTGTGTGTGTGTGTGTGTGTGTATTTTGGCTGTGCCACGTGGCTTGCGGGATCTTAGTTCCCCAACCAGGGATTGAACTTGGGGCCATGGCAGTGAAAGCGCTGAGTCATAACAACTGGACCGCCAGGGAACTACTCCACTGTATGTATATGTATATGTGTATGTGTGTATATATATACACCCCACATCTTCTTTATCCATTCCTCTGTTGATGGACAGTTAGGTTGCTTCCATATCTTGGCAGTTGTAAATAATGCTACTCTGAACATTTGGGTGCATGTATGTTTTTGAATTAGAGTTTTCATCTTTTCCAGATATATGCCCAGGATTGGGATTGCTGGATCATATGGTAGCTCTAGTTTTAGTTTTCTTAAGGAGCCTCCATACTGTTTTCCATTATGGCTGCATCAATTTATATTTCCTCCAGTAGTGTACAGGGGTTTCCTTTTCTCCACATCCTTGCCAACATTTATTTGTGGTCTTTTTTGTTTTTTTAATCAGTGTATTTATTCTTGGCTGCATTGGGTCCTTGTTGCTGCACGCAGGCTTTCTCTGGTTGTGGTAAGCAGGGGCTACTCTTTGTTGCAGTGCATGGGCTTCTCATTGCTGTGGCTTCTCGTTGCGGAACATGGGCTCTAGGCATGTGGGCTTCAGTAGTTGTGGCTTGTGGGCTCTAGAGCGCAGGCTCAGTAGTTGTGGTGCATGAGCTTAGTTGCTCCGCGGCATGTGGGATCTTCCCGGACCAGGGCTCGAACCCATGTCCCCTGCATTGGCAGGTGGATTCTTAACCACTGCGCCACCAGGGAAGTCCTAGATATTTTATTATTTTTGATGTGATTGTAAGTGTTTCCTTAATTTCTCTTTCTGATAGTTCATTGTTAGTGTATAGAAATGCAACAGATTTCTGTTTCTTAATTTTGTATCCTACAACTTTACCCAAATTCATTGATGAGCTCTTGTATTTTTATTTTTGGTAGCGATTTTAGAATTTTCTATGTAAAATATCATGATATCTACAAACAGTGACAGTTTTACTTCTTCCTTTCTAATTTGGATACCTTTTATTTCTTTTTCTTATCTGATTGCTGTGGCTAAGACTTCCAGTACTGTGTTGAATAAAAGTGTCTAGAGTGGGCATCCTTGTCTTGTTCGTGATCTTAGAGAAAATGCTTTCAGCTTTTCACCATTGAGTATGATGTTGGTTATGGACTTACCATATATGGCCTTTATTATGTTGAGGTATGTTTCCTCTATTCACATTTTCTGGAGAGCTTTATCATAAATGGATGTTGAATTTTGTCAGTCTTTTTCTGTTTGCTTTGTGTATCCCTTAACTGCTTATTGTGCATATAGATGATTTTACTACTTTTGTCTTTTAATTTCCCTACTACTGACTTTGTGTGGATGACTTATTACCTTTACTGTATATTTGCCTTTATCAATAAGCTTTTTCCTTTCATAATTTTCATGTTTCTAGTTATGGCCTTTTTTTTTTTTTTGCTTAGAGAAGTCCGTTAAACATTTCTTGTAAAGCTGGTTTGGTGGTGCTTAACTCTCAGCTTTTGCTTGCCTTAAAACTTTTGATCTCGCCATCAAATCTGAATGAGAGCCTTGCCAGGTAGAGTATTCTTGTTTGTAGGTTTTTCCCTTTCATCACTTTAAATATATTGTGCTGCTCTCTTCTGGCCTGTAGAGTTTCTGCTGAAAAGTCAGCTGATATCCTTATGGGAGTTCCCTTGTATGTAACTTGTTGCTTTCCCCTTGCTGCTTTTAATATTCTCTCTTTATCTTTAATTTTTGCCATTTTAGTTGCAGTATGTCTTGGTATGGTCCTCTTTAGGTTGATCCTGTTTGGGACTCTCTGTGCTTCCTGGATTTAGGTGTACTTTTCCTTTCCCAAGTTAAGGAAGTTTTCAGCTATTATGTCTTCAGATATGTTCTCTGCCCCTTTCTCTCTCTTCTCCTTCTGGTACCCCTGTAATGTGAATATTAGTGTGCTTGATGTTGTTCCAGAGGTCTCTTAACTCATTATTGACCAGGGGATTTTTGCAGAAACTAATGCCTGTGGCTGGCAATTTGTTATGTAAGTGAATATTGAAACATCTCCGGTCAATAACATTCAGGTAGCAAAGACTTATTAATATGTCTCTGGTCAATAATGTGTTAAACTGTCCTCATTTCTTTTTATTCTCTTTTTCTGTTCAGCTTCAGTGATTTCCACTGCTCTGTCTTCCAGCTTGCTCATCCATTCCTCTATATTACTTAGTCTACTGTTGATTCCTTCTAGTGTATTTTTAATTTCAGTTATCGTATTCTTCACCTCTATTTCGCTGTTCTTTATATTTTCTGTTTGTTAAAAACTTCTAACTTCCCATGCTGTTCATCCATTCTACTCCTGAGTTCTTTGGTCATCTTTATGATCATTGTCTTAAACTCTTTTTCGGGTAGATTGGCTATCGCCACTTCACTTAGTTCTTCTGAGATTTTATCTTGTTTCTTCATTTGGAACATATTCCTCTGTTGCCTCATTTTACCTGACTTGCTGTTTTTATTTCTTTGTATCTGGTAGGTTGGTTATATTTCCCTGCCTTGGAGAAGTGGCCTTTTGTAGGAGACATTCTGTGTGTCCCAGCAGTGCACTCCCCTCTGGTCCGAGTGCCCCTTGTGTGGGCTGTGAGGTTCCTTCTGTTGTGGCAGGCTGACTACTATTAGCTGTCTGGTAGGTGTGGCTGGCCCCCTCTCGATAAATCAAGAGATGAGTTGTTAGGGCAAGGAATAGTGACTTTATTTGGAAAGCCAGCAAACTGAGAAGATGGTGGACTAGTGTCCCAAAGAACCATTTTACCCAAGTTAGAATTCAGGCTTTTTTTATACCAAAGGGGGAGGGGGTGTGGTTGGTTGTTGCAAACTTCTTGATGCTGGAATCCTTTGTTCTTGCAGCTGTCCACATAGGTCAGGTCACAATGTTCCCATAAACTTCCAACTGAGACAAAGGTTATTTTCTGTTCTGCAACTTTTTTTCTCCATGTAAATGGAAAAGTGTTGTAACTTTAAAGGTCAGAGCCTTGATAATGGGCTATCCTGTATATTTCGGACTACAGGCAACATTCTTGTAGCAAAAGCAGTAGAATACAAAGGTTAAAGTAAAAGAAACATCTAATATGGAGTCAGATTTGTTCTTCCCTATTACAGTACCCTGTTGGTGAAGCCAGATCCTGGGGCTTGTGCCCGGCCACTGGCAGACAGAACAAGGTCCTGATATCTGGCTGCAGGGCCCAGGGTCCCAGGCCTGATGCTGGCTTGCTGGTGGATGAGTTGGGTCCTGTCATAGCAGGCAGCAGGGCCGTGGTTGTCTTGGGGCTCGTGTCCTCCTGCTGGTGGGTAAGGCTGGTCTGGAGGCTAGAACAGGTTTGCTGGTGAGGGGGCTGGAGCCCAGTGGGTTTTGGGGCTGGTGTCTGCCCACTGATGGGTGGAGTTGGGTCCCAGCTTTTCTGGCTGCAGAACCCTAGGGGTCCTGGGTCAAGTGCCTGTGTACTGGTGTTTGGGGCTGGGTCCTGGCCCCTTTGGTGGGGAGGGCCGTTTTCAGGGGTGATTGTAGGCTTAGCAGGGGGTCTTAAGGCAGCCTGTCTGCTGGTGGGTGGGGCTGTGTCCCCACCCAGTTAGTTACTTGGCCTGAGGCATCCCAGTACTGGTGCCTATAGGCTGGTGGGCAGGGGGTGGGGCTGGGTGTTGAAGCTAATAATAAGCTAGAGGGGGGATTCCAAAATAGGCTTGCCAGCCCCAGTGTCTGTATCCCCAGGGTGATCTCTAGTTGCCTCCTGCCTCTCCAGGAGACTTTCCAAGATCAACAGGTACGTCTGACCCAGGCTTCTTTCAAATTACTGCTTCTGCCCTGAGTGCCAGTGTGTGCACCCTTTGAGAGTGGAGTCTCTTCATGGTTACAGTTTATTACAACAAAGAGATACAGATTAAAGATTAAAGGGGCAGATTCTAGGTGAGTTTCAAGCACATAGGACAGAGTCTAGGAGGATTGCAAGCATGACATTTCCACTGTCCTTCCAGTGGCATATTGGACAGCACTCATTACTCCCAGTGTCCTCTACCAGTGACAGTACACACAGAGTATAGCCAGTCATGGAAGCTCACTGAGCCTTGGAGCTTTTACTGGGGCTTAGTCTTGTAGATGTGGTTGATACTTGTGCGCCTGACCTTAGTTTCTACTCCCTGTTCAGGTCAAGCTGATACTGTTCGGCCCAGAGCTCTTGCCATAGATCACATTGTTAGTACGGACTATCTGGTGTGGCCCAAGGCCTCAGGGTAAACAAAGACACTCCTGTCAGGACATTAGAGATTGCTTCCTATTAGCTGAGGGCAAAGGCCAGACCTCTCTTTGGGTAAGATACTTTCCTACATGGGAGTAATTCAGTTTGGCTAATGTGTAGGGTATACGTAGAGGAGTTGAAGGTGAGATTAGGAGAGTAAACTCTTGCCATGTTGTTGGAAATTCATGGAAGGTGTTTGACATACTGGGAGGTGTCTCTAAGAAGATAAACCCAACAGTGGTTATAGGAAAGTCAACAGTGGTTATAGGAAAGTAAGTGGTACAGTGAAATGTAGGCTGGAGGAATATATTGCAGAAGTTAAGGCAAGAAATAACTGGGCCCAATCCAGGATAGTAGAAGTTGAAGTTTTTTGTTTTGTTTTGTTTTTTTGGATTATTGATCTCTAAAAGTGAGTGTTATTGAACCAGGTTTGTTTGCCTGATGTGCAGCAAGCCGAATATTGAGATGCTGAGGTTTGCAGTAGAGAAAGGGTTTATTTACAAGGTAGCCAATCAAGGAGATGAGAGAACAAATCTCATATCTGCCTCCCTGAAGGCGAGGGGCTTGGGATATTTATGAGATAAAGAGGCAGGGTAGGGGCTCCCCTGGTGGCGCAGTGGTTGGGAGTCCGCCTGCTGATGCAGGGGACGCAGGTTCGTGCCCCAGTCCGGGAAGATCCCACATGCCGCGGAGCGGCTGGGCCCGTGAGCCATGGCCACGGAGCCTGTGCTCCGCAGCGGGAGAGGCCACAACAGTGAGAGGCCCGCGTACCGCAAAAAAAAAAAAAAAAAAAAAAAAAGAGGCAGGGTAGTCTGAGGTGTTGGGGATGTTGCAGGAGAATGGGGTGTGAGAGAGTGGTCATGTCCCAGGTCTTGGATGAATTCCTGGGATATGCCACCAAGTGAGGGTCCTTGGCTTCACGAAGGAAAGAATTCAAGAGCGACCCGTAGTAGTGTGAAAGCATTTTATTTAGAGAGATACACATTGCATAGGCAGAATGCGGTCATTCTCAGAAGGCAAGAAGCGGCCCCAAGGTGTGGTGGGGCTCGTTAGCTTTTATGGGCTGGGTAATTTCGTAGGCTAATAAGTGGGAGGATTTTTCCAACTATTTTGGGGAAGGGGCAGGGATTTCCAGGAATTGGGCCACCCCCCACTTCTGGCCTATTATGGTCAGCCTCAGAACTGTCATGGCACCTGTGGGTGTGTCACAGCATGCTCATGTATTACAGTGAGCACATAATGAGGCTCAAGGTCTACTGGAAGTCAAATCTTCCGCCATTCTGGGCCTAGTAGGTTCTAACCAGTTTTTGACATATCCTCAACATCTGTGCCATTCTTTTAAAGGTTGTGCCCTGCCCCATTCCCTCCTGTCTCAGGGAAAGATGATTGGAGGCAAGAAAAAGGTGGAGTAATGGGTGTTCTGTGCAGGCATATCTGAGTTACATGCTTCTATCATGGGACGCATGTTCAGAAAATGGCAGTGTTAGCATGATCTGAGGGTGGAATTTTTGGCCCTCTGACATCAAAAAGTCATCTATCTGACACTCGAGCAGGCCTAGTTGAATGGTTGGTGGTCTCGACTGGTTTAAATTGAGCAAGACTAGCTCCATGCTCCTGAATTACAACTTAAGCAACCATTAGTATAGTGACCCATATGTCAGAGGTGTTATCTATAGGAAGTGTTAACGTTAAAGGAGTCTTGTGTTATGTTGTCTAAGCTACTTGAAGCTTGGAGGGTATGCAGTTTGCAAGAATAGTTAAAGCAAGCTTGGTCAGTAAAGGCAGGTTACATGATATTATTTATTAAGCAAGTTATAGTTTAAGAGAGCTAACTGATGACTACCCTTTGTTTCTTAAGTATATATCTAAAATATAGCTATGCTCAAGAAGGACCTAAATGTGGGCTTTGGTGAGGGGAGAGGGGTGTTGCTTAAATGTTTTTTTTTTTAAATTAAATTTATTTATTTTATTTCTATTTATCTTTGGCTGCGTTGGGTCTTTGTTACTGCATGTGGGCTTTCTCTAGTTGTGGCGAGTGGGGGCTACTCTTCATTGCAGTGCGTGGGCTTCTAATTGCATTGGCTTCTCTTGTTGCGGAGCATGGGCTCTAGGCACGTGGGCTTCAGTAGTTGTGGCGCACGGGCTTAGTTGCTCCGTGGCATGTGGGATCTTCCCGGACCAGGGCTCGAACCTGCGTCCCCTGCGTTGGCAGGCGGATTCTTAAACACTGTGCCACCAGGGAAGCCCTTAAATATGTTTTTTAAGCTGTGACTTTGGTCCAGTTATCTGCAGCCCTCAGTGTCTCTCACCTTTTAAAGGACCTTTGCATCTTCCCTTCAGTTCTGTTTACATTTAGGAGCCAGAAATTGATACCTGAGTAAGTAGAGGAGGATTATAGAGAAAAAAGTTAAAAATATAACTTGAAATAGTGATTGGAAATTGGGAGAAACAGTATAGGCTGATTTGTGTGTGTGTATGTGTGTGTGTGTGTATTGTAGAGGCGGAAAAAATTTCCCTTGTTCCCTTCTGGGTTCTTTGACTTGTCTAATAATTAAATTGATATAAGACAGATTAACAAAAGAAAAATCAAACAAAAGTTTAATAACGTATATCTCCTGCATAGATGAGAGAGACGCAGGAAAACCTAACTCTCAGAAATGGCTAAAGCTATCACCTTAAATACCATTTTCAGCTAAAGACAAAAGAAGATGTTGGGGGTGGAGAGTCAGTTATGAGAGGTTACCAGGAAAAGCACAGTAAACAAGGGTAAGGTTGTTATGCAGATGTAAGTTGTTGCCTTCTCCATTGATGAGAATTTCAAGAGATTTAGAGTCATCCTCTTCCTGGTACAGAGAGGAAGACAGCCTTACAAATGGAGATTTCCCTTAATTAATAAAAATGTCTCTTACAAAAGGGTAACTTATACTCAGAGCTTTTCCTATGTCTGCTTTTTCTTAAAAATAATCAGCCTAAAATAATCCTTATGCCAAGGAGGCATATTTTGGGGTGACAAATTCTGCTCTCCTTCAGTATATCTATATATATATCTATATCTGCATCTATATCTGTATCATCTGTGTTACACACACACACACACACACACAATGCTTCTATTCACAAAGTTGACATCGAGGTGGATTTGCAGAGTTGTCCCAGAATGCGGATTCCCCCTCCATTGTGTTTCAGTTGAGGCACCTACTTTCCCATTTAAGTGAGCACAGTGCTCTTCTTTCTTTCATGGGACTGTCATCTCTACTACTGAGAGGGTCACATGTGGCCATTCCTATTTTGGAAGTAGTTAAAGCAGGATGTTTAAACAGATCTTCAATAAATAGTCTTTATTAGGGCAAAACTGATGATAAATGTACTAAACATTGTACTACAGTGAACTCTGACATGCATGACATCGTTTAAGTGAGAAAAATCTCATTAGCGAGAAGCACCTTTGTATGAGACTTGTATGAGACTTAGTGTTGCTCATGGGTGTAGACATATCAGGTCTCTAGTTTAGGAGTTGTGAAACTTAGAAGAAATTGCTTTTCTCTTATCATTGCTGAATTTTCATTAGGTTTAGGTGAAAAACCAGTGCCAGGTCATTCTAGAGAAGATTCTTGCAATAATTTTCTAGTGTTAGATTACTTTGGGAGGAAAATCTTCACAGTTTTCAATGGGTGTATGCTGCTGTGTTCTAGACCTTATGTGTGTGAAAGGAAAATCAAAATGGAGTTGGTATTGCTAAGAGAACTCTCTAAAATGGAGCTGGGAGGCCATTAAGGAAGTGTGACTTGTGCACATCTCAGCCTGGATGGAATCTGACCTTTTGACCACTTATTGTCGTAATGAAGACATCCAGAACATCTGCCAGAGACTCATGATACTTAGCGGATCCTTACCCTAAAATAATTTGTGATTCCTTAAGGACAAATATTGCCTGACTCACGTCAGAGTCAACCACAGTTCTCGCCAGGCAACTTTGAACAACCTCATGGCTTTTTGTCTTTATAAGCCCCTCTTTCTCTTCTCTGGAACACTCTAGGTTTTACCAGAATCTGTGTCTCCCAAATTGCAGTTCTTAAGATCCCCCCCAAAAAAACTCTTTTCTTACTTGCAGCCTTCTGCATTGTTTTTTGGTCTATATGTGTGACATCAACTACAGTGACAGGAGCTCATCTTAACCTTGATCACAGTATTAGAAATGCTTTAGTTTTTTTCTGACAGCTTTGTTGATGTTGAAAATGTAATGAGTAGGTATATAATAAACAGAAACTGGAATGTATCCTTCCGGTATGTACACTTTCTTCCTAAAATATTTGTTGAATTGAGCACCTAGTGTGTATTAAGCTGGTTGTGTGGAGGATAGGAAAAAAGTATGTGAATCAAATGTTGATCCCAGGATTTTGTGGTGTAAGTCTTGAAATACCAAGTGATAAATGTCAAGTTCAGAAGAGGAAGAGGTCACATGTAGCTGTGAGAATTAGGAATACTTGGCTGTTAAGTTGAAGAATAGGTAACATTTCAGAGTTGGGTGTGAAAAAGGCCCTTCTATGTGAGGCACAGAAGTGAGGAAGGTGAAGTCCATAATAGGCACTGGTATCTAGTTGAGTATTATGTTAGAGTGTGCATAAAGGGTTTTTGGTAATGGAGAAAAAGGAAGCTGAAATTGTATCAGTGTGTGCAGTCTAAGAGTCTACATTTTATGCTATAGGTTCTTGCCAGAACAAGATGGTATGATCACAGTTGTGCTTTAAGGTTTATCTAGATGTTGGGTATGGGACTGATTGAAACAGGTAGTAAATGGGGGCCTGACCAGTCAAGAGACCGTTATTCTAATAGTCTAGGACTATGTAGAGTTTATGAAGTTCTGAACTAGGGTAGTGTATTATTTGTTTTGAGGGTTTGGAAAGTTTGAAGCAAGTTTTGAATTAATACTTTCTTACTAATTCAACAGAGGTGATTTTTATTGTTGGCGATGATGAGAATTCAGACAGCTTTCCTTGGTCAGACTCCTTAAACAATCCTCCTTAGGGCATTCTTATTAGGTGGCATCATCCTTTCAGCCTGACTTGAATGAGGCATGATAGTGACTAATGGGAAAAGGTTTTCATTCAGAATGTCATCAAATTAGTGCTGTGAGAGACTAAAGAGGAAGGGGGGGCTTGATGATGTTGCTTTCTGTGATTCTAGAAGTGGGAAAAGATGAGTATGGGCCCTGGGAAGCATAAAGAGGTAGCATGGCAAAAAGAACTAATTACACACATTCGTGTATTTCAAAGCTGTCACTTTGTATGGAAAGTGATACTTCATACACAGATTCAAGACCAGAGTAACCATTATGAAAAAAAGGAAGTTGGATCAAATTATATACCAGGCTTGAAGACCATATGAATCAAAAAAAATGGAATTGGTTTAAAAGTAGAGCTTTAAGACAAACTTGCAGATAAATTATCAGAAGAGATAAGGATAGAATGGGGGCTAAACAGAATTTAAATGCTATGGGGGCATGAAAACATTTTCTAATAGAGAGGTGATGTATATGATCCCAGATTTGCTTTGCTACTAGAGTTGTGAGTATAAGAAAGGATCACTTTTGGGGTAATCCTTGCCCCCCCTCCAAAGCATCATTCTCTGTAGGAATACATCATAGGGGATCCTTGTAATATAGCAAGAGTAGCAGGAGCTCCATAGTTGTAGGAAGTCAGTTTTTCCTTCTACCACTATGAAAGAAGAAAACGATTGGGCCATGAATGTCATATACCAAAGGATTAGAGATTCTTTAGTTTTGGAGGGAATGTGTCTCTTGAAGTTAGGTTCTTCAGGGCATTCTTGTAGGGTAAAAGTTGTCGATATGTAGGCTGTGGCTTACCATGGGGTTTGGTCCTGTAGGAACCCGATGCCTATTAGATAGGCCTTCTTATACTATGTACATACAGGGGCTGCCTTTATTTTGAGGTAGGGATAATCAGCTGAAGGACTTTGTACCTGGGCCCTCCTCAGTTCCAGATTACCTCCTCTCACTCAGAGTCTTAACGTTCTACTGAGATAAATGTAAATACTTGAAGCCATGGATTTTCTAAGAGGTCTTTATCTGGGGCAGTATTACTCCTGACATCACTCTGACCCAAGGATGGAGTCTAATCCTGCTAAGTATGGCCAATTTGGTAAAAAGCTTATTCCCAGATGTTTTGCTAATTGAGGTCTTAACTGTTTTCTGATAATCTGTAGTTTTCTATAAGTTGTCATTATAGGATTTAGCATACATGTAATTTAAATAACTATTACTAGTTTGTCTGTTTTCCCCCTTAAGCTGTAAGCTTTATCAGGGCAGAAACACTTGTTTTGTTCATCACTGTCTCCTAGTACCTAGCCTATAGGTGCTCAGATGCTTGTTGGCATACTAACTCACGTTATTTCACATATCTAGGATGTCTCCCATACAATTTAGAGAGCCGTGTGCCCGCTTGGGTTTCCTCATAGCATGGGGGCCTGGTTCCAAGAGCGAGCATCTCAAGAAAGCAAGGCAGAGAAGTGCATGGCATTTTTATGACCCAGTCTTGGAAATCATGTAGTGTTGCTTCTATCATACTTTATTGGTCAGGCAGTCACAAAGTTCTTCACCAGTTCAAGGTAAGGGAATATGACTCTCACCACTTGATGGGAAGAGTAGCAAGGTCAAATTATAAGAAAAGCATGTGACATGGGAGATCTTGTATTGGTCTTTGAATTGCCTTTGGTCTTTGATTGTCTTTGAAAAAGACAATCCCTTTGGTCTTTGATTGTCTTTGAAAAAGACAATCACAGTTGTTTGTAGTTTTCATCAAATTTGGAAAAGCTTGGGCCATTATTTCTTTAAGTATATTTTCTGTCCACTTTCACCTTGTTTTTTGCAATTCTCATTATATGTATGCTTGATACCCCACAGACCATTAAGAATTTGTTTATTTTCAGTTTGTTTCTCTCTCTGCTTCATTTTGGATAGTTTGTATTGCTGTGACTTCAGGTCCACTGTTACTTTTTTCCTGTAGTCTCTAATCTGTTGTTAAGCCCATCTAGTGAATTTTTTGTATGTTCTTTTTCTCAGTATTTTCACGTTTTCCTTTAAATCCTTGAGCACATTTATTGTAAAGTTTGTCTGCTAATTCTGTCATCCCTGATATTTCTGACTCTGTTTCCGTTTAACCGATCCCCCACGCCACCCCCCACCCCCCACCCCCCATTATGGATTGTTTTCCTGCTGTTTCACATATCTAGCAATTTTTTGTTGTGTGCTACATTGCTGGGTATCTGGATTTTACTGTCTTTAAAGAATGCTGAAATTTGTTTTGGCAGGTAGTTACTTGCTAATCAAGCTTGCTTTTAAGCTTTGTTAGGACAGGTTTGGAAGTTTTTGCTCTGCAGCTAGTTTAGCTCTACTGCTAAGGGGTGATCCTTCTGCTAATTCTGTTGAATGCCACTGGTATTAAAAAGGTCTTTCCACTTTGGCTAGTGGGAACTCTCCCAGCCCTGTGTGAGCTCTGGGAATTGTTCATCTTGCAGTTCCTAGTTCCTTTGTCTGGCCTCACGGGGTTTCGCCTAACACACTTGTAGGTTAGTATTCAGTAATGGACTGAAGGGATCTCTATGTAGATTTCTGGATGTATTTCTCTGCACTGCAAATCCCAGCCACCTCATCTTCCCCAAATTCCAATCTCAGTCTACTCAATTTATCAAGACTGCAGTGCTTTGCCTGAGTACTCTCTCTATACCTTGCATTCTGACAAGTGCTTCCAAGCAGAAAGCTAGGGTGTCCTAGGGTTCACCTCATTTGTTTTCCTGCTCTTGGGATCACAGTTCTGCACTGCCTGTTATCCATTGTCTAAAATCAGTTGTTTCATGTATCTTATCCAGTTTTCTAGTTTTGTATGGTGGAAGAGAATGTTCCATACCAGTACTACAAGTCAAAGTATGAATTTTACGTCCAGAATTTCTTCCATCTTTTAACCACTTAAAGTACATTTTAGTTTCCAAATGTAAAAATGAAATGAAGTCAACTTTGGGCTAGAATTAATAATTGGCGTTCAAGTTTCAGGGCTACTTCCAACTTGGTACATGGATATTGGCAAATCTCATTTCTTCTGTGGCTTTCACAGCCAAATTGAATTGAATATAATCCTATTCTCCCTACTTCTCAAGCACTCCGGAACAAGCAAATGGAAACAAAACCAAATTACATTACATAAGGATGAGGTATAAAAGTTGACACATCCCAAACCTCTCTGGCTCATCTTCCAGTTCATACTCAAAGTATAAAGGGCGGGGAGATGAAAATGTAGTAAGACTGTTGCTGTTTCATTGCTCCTCCTCTGAATAATAGCCAACTATTATTAAATGCTGTATATGTGCTAAAACTTTGTAAGCCTTTTATGTGAATTAACTCACCAAATCCTCGTAACTGCCCTATGGGCTTGGTACTATTATTGTCCCCATTTCACACATGAGAATGAGACAGAGATCAGACAACTTCTAGAGGGTCATGTAGCTGGTAATTGGCAGTGGCAGAATTGGTACTGGTTTGAACAGAAGGTGTGTGACTCAGGAGCCATGCTGTTAACCACTGTGTGACTATTTGAAAATTATTAAAAATGTATCAACTGCTACTCATGTAGAATCATTAATTATCTATTATTTAAAAAAATAGTTATTTACTTATTTATGTATTTGGCTGTACCGGGTCTTAGTCGCACACGGGATCTTCGTTGCCGTGTGCACAATCTTCAGTTGCGGCACGCGGGATCTTTTTTTTAGTTGTGGCATGCAGGATCTAGTTCCCTGACTAGGGATCGAACCTGGGCTCCCTGCATTGGGTGCACAGAGTCTTAACTACTGGACTGCCAGAGAGGTCCCTAGTTGCATTAATTATCTTTAAATATAAAGGAGAGAATATCACCTGTGGAATCCCTTCCTGTTTGTCAGTCAGCCTCCCTGATTTCCATGGGGAAGCAGAAAGAATGGGCTATGGTTGGAATATGTGATTCTTGAGGAAAAACAAACACCATCAGTTGGTAGAAAATGGTGGAAGGTGATGTACAGCAAGACTAGAGTAGAGGATATGAGTCCAGTCCAAGAGGTCTAGTGTGTTTCCAAGAGGGTAACTGGTGTTTATTGAATCCTGTCTGGCAGCTGTTTTGATATTAATAGGTTTCTCTTATTCTTTTTCTCCCCTTTCTCAGACACATTTAATCAAGTCAAGTACCAAAATGCTAACACTCTTTCCTGGAGAGAGAAAGGCTAATGTTTCTTTTGCTCAAAGAAGTCGTCCACCTGCAGGCACTCGGCAGACCAGCATTGCTTCCTTCTTCACCCTGCAGCCAGGTATGGTGACTGGCCTGGAAGCAACTAGGGAACAAAAGGGAGTGCGTTCCTTTTTCCGCCGGAGTATCTGTGAGAAGTGGTGCCCTAAGTGCATTGTGCTGAACGTAGCTGACCTATCAGAAGATGTTTTAGAACACAAGAAAGCACCGTCGTTTGGAAAGCAATATATACATACTTTTACAAACACACTTTTCTGTTTATCTCAGTCTAAACAGAACTAGAAAAATATTGGTATTCCCTGACAGAGCAGTGAGGAAAGGTATACTTGGGAGTTGGGGGTGCAGAGGGGAGCTGATGTGCCATTAGTAAGATGTATGTCTTGGATTGGCCACAATTAGCAGTCTGTATAAGATTAATTGATATGTCTGTATGAAGCTTCTCAAATTAAAGTTCAAAAGCGCTTTTTTCTTAGAAAGCTTGGCATAAAGTTGGCTTGTGTTTCATCATCCTTTGGCAATTCTTTGTTTGCATGTTCCTCTTCATGGGACCAGCTGCCTTAGACCAGGCTGGGGCTTACAGAGCAGGGTTCTTGCCAGTTGAAGGGTGCTGGGAAGAGAGCTCTAACTCTTGGTGCTGTTCCCAGGACCGCTTTGCATAAACCTTCAAAATACCTTCTCCCTACCACAAACAAAAACTTAAACTCTTTTGCTTTAAGTAACAAGGGCAGATTTTCTCAAAACCACTTTCCATTTCAAAATTCTGGTATTTTCTACATAGTCTGTATTGAAGTCTTAGGCCAGTTGAGAACGCTTTTACAAAACAATTTCTGTAGTATATTTCTTGGAAAGGAAAGAAGGAATCAGTCATTCAGCCTTGTTTGTAATTAGATCTTGGCATAATTTGGTGTTGGGGAGTAGGAATTCCATGTCATCTATCTTTAAGGCAGACAGGATCCATTCCACACCTGATAAAGTGGACAGGCTGGACACTAATAGTTTTTTTAATTGTCCTTTCTACTGATGGACTTAGCATCTAATTGTGTCTTTACTCCCTTTCCCATGAAATGTTTGGGGAGCAGGAGACCTGACCCACATTCTTTCTCACTGTCACCAGAAGGTTTTTCAGCATTGGCTGGTCAATGTGATCTTTGAGACTTTACAAAAATGGTGTATATTGAACATGTTTCTCAAAGGATAATATCCAGGGGTGATATTTGGCCAGGATCACTATTTAGCAGAAACTATGTTAAATAAAATACAAAAGCAAAACTGATGTGGCCTATGTTAAACAAACCCCACTCAACTGGAAAAGTAGGCTGTGGTCTGACTCTATAACATGATTGACTTTATTAGGTAGGTCATGGGAAGCATCCATATATTTGAGTAGGGGACTATAAGAGCTGTGTTTTAGATCACTCAGGAAAGAAAAGAGGTTGAAAGCAGGAAGATCAGCTACGAAGATCTGTGAAGAGTCCTAAGACCCCTGCACTAGTAGTTACGGTAGCTGATACTGATTTCAGAAAAAGCCACCTAAATCCTACTCAGGTGGAGTTTTCCTGCAGAGTAATATTTGTTCATCTTGTTTTACTAGGAAAGACCAATGGTGGTGACCAGAGGAGTGCTTCATCTCATATAGAAAGTCAGACCAACAAAGAGTCTAAGGAAGATGCAACCCAGCTAGACCATCTGATCCAGGGCTTGGGGGATGATTGCATGGCACCCCCTTTAGCCACTTCAACCCCTGCAGACATCCAGGAAGCTAGACTCTCTCCTCAGTCCTTCCAGGCTTCTTACCACCATGGAATAGGAAGCCCATGCGTGACTGTGCTGTCTTTTTTCCAGCCTGATACCTTTGTCTGTGCTGGAGAGAGTAAAGCCTCACTGGCCTGTTCCTTCACCCAAGACCTGGAGAGTTCTTGCTTACTGGACCAAAAGGAGGAAGAGGGTTCTTCCTGGAAAAGGGAATGGCCTCATGGATCTAAGAAAAAGAACTCTCAGAATGTGGAGAGACACAGTAAAACACCTGGGCACAAGGGCCATCAGCTCTTGGGTAAGACTAACTTGGAAAAGGTGTCTGCCAAAAGAAACAGGCAGGCCCCCATCCTCCTTCAAACATACGAGGATTCCTGGAGTGGAGCAAACAAAGAAGCAGTGAAACAAAGCCCTTGTCCTATTCCTGTGTTTTCCTGGGACAGCGAAAAGAATGACAAGGACTCCTGGAGTCAGCTTTTCACCGAGGATTCTCAGGGCCAGAGGGTCATTGCCCACAACTCTAGAGCTCCTTTCCGAGATGTAACCAATGACCGGAATCAGGGCTTAGGACAGCTTCCTAACAGCCCTTGGGCTCAGTGCCAGGATAGGACCACCCAGTTAAATCTGCAGACTGATTTGCTCTTTACCCAGGACTCTGAAGGTAATCAAGTTATCAGGCACCAAGTCTAAATGTCTTTGTGAGGGTTTGGTTCTAAAAGTACCTTGAAATGACATATAAGAAAGTATCTTCAGCGGGTGAGTATATTGCAGTAGGGGAATGTAAGATCTTTGTTTGAGAAAGGTCATTCAGGAGAATGATCTTGGGTGGGAGGGAGGCATGGGATGCTGCTGTTATTACTGAGCATTTTCTTTGTGTAAATAAAGCAGGTGGTGCCGCTTGTTGAGACAGTATGATTGGCATCATGCCCCTCCCTGAGGAGGAGGGTGGCTGGTATATTCCCTGTATGAGTCTATGGTGAACACTAAGGAGGGAGGGCAGGTGCTCATCGCTCCACTGAAGAGCCTGCTACTCAGCCTGCACAGAGCCACCTCTTTGCCCTTTCAGATGCCTGACTGGGATACTGCTTCTTATGGATGTGTGGTCTTTTCATCTCTGGCTGTAATCGTACCCATGCGACCTAAGCTGTGACCATTATTCTTGACACTTTTTTGAGTGATCAGGCAAATCTCCCAGACCCAGGTGTACAGGGGCAGGGAGGATAGAGAGAGAGGTAGAATGATTAGGTAGTTTTGTTATTTTATTCTTGTGGTAACTTTACAGCATTTTAAAGTTATATACTATATGTTTAAACATCTCCCTAAAAAAGGCTGACCTATATAACAATCTAAATGGGACTATAGCGTTCTTCTACTAAAGGTGGGAGAGAACTCCCTTTGTAAAACTATGAATCCAAATAAATGACTGTTTACAAAGCTGGCTCTGCTGGTAATTAAAACATTACCAATTTCACTTTTGGAAGTGCAACTCTGCTGTCACTGCCATGGGTCTGATCTGAACACAAGTCTAATTTGACTCGGGTTCTACTCAAGACATCCACTAGGTGGCAGTTTCCCATGTTGCAGGTGTGGTACCTAAGAGGCTTAAAAATAAGCCTCTGGGGGGGCAAGCTTGCAAGTTATAAGACAGGATCGGCTTTGAAAGGTTAGGGCAAAATCTCTCTGTAAAGAAAGAGATAAGAAGCTCTCTAGGGAAGCTTTCTCTTCTAAAGGCAAGGGGAAGCCAGGAACCTGTTTACAGAAGTTCATATACCTTAAAATTAATAGAAATTATATACCTGTGGGAGATACTGGGTGATCACGACTCAGAGATGGACACAGCAAATGCAGTCTCTCTCCAAATCCTTCCTTTAATGTCAGGTAGTGCTTGAACCCAAACACACACAGGATACATACCATAGAGAAAAGGGACCTGAGGGCATCTGAGTCATGCATGGTGTGGTAGGTACAAACCTTGGCCCAATGCAAAGGAGCAGTCAAGGGCCTGGAAGAAGGATGGTACTCTCTTTCCCATCTCCATTTCTCTTTCCTACTGGGCTTAAACTAAAGTCCATGGAAGAGAAAGAGCTTTCAATTAGTGGAACCAATGAGGGCCCAGGGCTTTGGAGGGTAGATTTGGTTGTACAGTATTACAAAATATATTTAAGAAAAAACAGCCCAGGCCTCCCAGCAGCCCAAGTGTCAGCTGGTCCAGTGGCTCGACCTCTACATGTAGGTGTTGGACAGGGAAGGGGGAGAGAGTGATTGCTGGGCACTGGTGTCAGTTCATGATGGAGCAGCATAAGATTTTCCCTGCCCTGTGAACATGTACATAAACATAGCCCCCTCCCCTCAGCCCTGCTCTGCTGCAAGGAACTGGCTGAGAGTAAGTGACAGCTGGGCACAAAGTGTTCAGTGAGACCAGTTATGGGGTCTAGTGCAGTGAAGTCAGTCATTCATTTAGGACCTATTTTCACACAGGGGCAAGGAAAAACCAGAAACTTCTATCTCACCCTTTAAACTGGGACATTCCAACCTACACAATTACCTGTAACGTGTCTCAGCTCAAAACAGGCAGCTTCTGCTAAGGTTTGAAGTATGGAAAAACATGTAATGCAGCTCTTCTCTTAGTCCAAGCTCTAGCTTTCAGCCAGACTGTTGCAGAAGATTTCTTACTGAGAGGCAGAAACATCTGCAGTGAGGAAGGCAGCTATTGAAAGAATTCCAGGAGCATGAGACTGAGTTTGCAGAGCTGAGTGCCATCAGTTTCCTTTTCTACTGATATCTTCTTCCTTCAGTGCAAACTTCCTCCTTAGGACCTCAGAGATAAGGACGGCTGGGTCTTCCTCCTTCAATAAACTCCGGTTCCTAGAGACACAATAATAGCTTATATTTATTGAGTACTTACTCTGCCCTGGGCAGTGTTTTGTGTGTTGGAATACAATCTCATTTAATGCTCACAACACTCTTATGAGGTAGGAGCTACTACAATCCTTTTACAGATGAGGAAACTGAAGCCCATTGAGGTTATGAATTTACCCAAAGTCATTAGTCACTCAGTAAGTGGTGAATGCACAGTTCAAAACCAAGCTTGCTGGTTACAAATCTCATCTCTTAACTAGACATGGCTTTACTATTTCCTGAAATGGCTACAAAATGTGGGCAAACCTGTTGGTATTGGCCTGTGGTGGCTAAGCTTCTGCTCCCACCTTCTGGCCCTATCTTTTCTTAGTAGCATTTCCCCAGGTCAGCAGGGGAAGTGACTGATGACTCTTGCCTTTTCTGACATTTATTCATTTTAGGGAAAAGGTGTGCTGAGGATTTACTATTACCTCGTCTCCCTGTCAGGGAAACTGAGAGGTTTTTTATAAGCAATCCAGAATTTACAGTAAAATGTTCACATCATAAGGGACCCGTGGGAACAAAACCAGTTTCAGATTAGGGTAGGTTCAAATTACCTGATAACATCAGGTACTTTCCTGGAAAACAGTTGCTTGAAATTCTAGTGAACTCTTACAATACATACATCCTCATGAAAGCATTTTATTGGTCATTATGCTAGATGTAAAGGCCAAGATTGATTATTAAACCTTGAAAACAAAAACAAGAGCAACTGCCTTCAGTCTGTCACATTTCTGAACCCTGATGATGGGGCTACTTTCCTGTTCTTAGTCATCAACCCAGCTCCTTAGTCATCAACCCCCAGCTCCTTCTATCAACAAAGGAGGAAAGGGCCCAGGACACAAGTGAGAGGAAGGGCTTGGCAGTAGGGGGTCACAGATCTAATATGGTACAAGAGGCAGGTATAAGAAAGTTGGAGAGTCCAATCTATAAAACATTGACCAGAAGAAAAAGGCTCAGTGTGGCCCCAAAGCAGCAGCAGCAGCAGCTGAATTTGGGAATGCAGGAGACCAAAGAACTGCGGGTCCGTATGGCCAGAAAAGGAAGGTAAAAGTAACTTTCCTACAGAATCGACTACCAGGACCCTTGTCTAGTTTTCAGAAGAAAATGGGGCCAGAAAACACAAAGGGATCCTTGTGTGAGGTGAGTCACTATTCCTTTAAGAGGAACTTCATCATCTCAGGAGACAGCCCTCACCTCCCCACCCCCCAAAACAGCTTTTTAACTGCATTAACAAAACAGCTGCACATCTGGCCTCTGGATTTTGAGGTCTGGATGTCAAATATTTCAATGCCCAGGAAACTGCATTTGAATAAGCTCTTCTGGTATGTCCTGTGCGGTAGGGAAACACCGCAAGGTGGTGACTCCCTCAGGCTGGAGCTCTAGGGCTTCCCTGCTAGATGAGTTTCTCATGGTAGGTATTTCCCACATCTCCTTACACTGACATCAGAAACACCTAGAGCGCTGCTCCTTGGGGGTTCTGCTTTGGTAAGTTTAAGGTATATATATATTTTTTAACAAATCTGAGCAATTCTGATAGGCAGCCAGGTTTAGGAACTACCTAGGAGTCTCAAAAGCCTTGTTCGTAAATCTCTGAATTTGCAGGGCTGGTTTGAATAATGGACCACTGTGTTTAAAGGAAATGTTCCTTTCACCAAGTCAGTCTACTTTTTTGAGATACTAAAATAACTATTACGCAATTATGTTTTGAAGGGTGGGGCATGGGGACACTTGTCACTAGCAGTATGAAAACTGAAGTGGTGAAGCCGCTCTGGGGGACAGAAGCTGGATTAGATGAGCCTTCTTGTAAAATCCCTATTAGTCTAACAACATTTGGTTGGGTTAGATCACCCCAACCAAGTGTTGCTCTTTCCTCAAACTGGGGACCCAGGCACTAGCAAGCAGGCAGCAAGCTTTGTGAATGAAATAACACATGACTGCTATTGAGGACTTACTATGTAAGTCCTTTCTATTAGATAACTGGCCACAGGCAACTTAAACAATAAACAGATCAGCACAGCCCCGTATAATATACTTACAGATCTTGGCTCTGCTTCACCCGGTGAAAGTCCTTTAGGATACCCATCATATCTGCAAAGCTGCTGGCCTTGGACAGAGAGACGCAGTCATCTTCTTCAGACGAGCTGCAGGTAGCCTTGTGTTCTGGTTTGCAACATTCAGGGCTGGCAGAACAAAGCAGGGGGACTGATGGAAGCTCAGGGACCTCTACCTCGGTCTCCTCGGTGATGTCACTAATGACAAAGGAAGTTGTAGAGTGGAATGAGGATCCAAAACAAGGTAAGGGAGAAGAGACATTTGAACTTCCTGGAGATAAGAAATCTGGCGTTAATGAAGCCGAAGCTGAAAGAGAAAACAATAGGCATGGATGGACATTGGGGCTAAAATACAGCAGTTACATCTCCCTGCAAGCACTGCCTACCAAACATTCATTTCCTAGGCTGACACCATGACATCCTGGGTTCCTCCACTACCTTCCCCTCTCAGGATCTCAAGAAGATGTAGCAGCACTGGGCTCTTCCAGTGTTCCAGGAGCGCAGGAAAAAACCACCCCATAAGGGCCTTGCCTCCTAAAAGCTCCCATTCTGCAGCGGGCTGTAGAGTGACAGCACTCTTTAGACTGAAGCAACAGTGCAGAACCAAGGCCTGAATTTGTCCTTTTCTCTAACTAGGCCAGTGCTTCTGACTGTGCTCCTTTGAATCCAGCTATCTGTGACTGAAAGAATTGTTCTGAAGCAAAAAACCAGAATGGTGATGGTCCTCTAGTGCCCAGATTTTAATGGATAGAATTTCCTCAATTTCTAAGTTTCTAGGGAACATTCTAGGGACAAAAAAGTAGCCAACAAATATAAATGGAAAATTCAGGTCCATTTCCTCTATAAAACTGCCATATGAGGGAATTAAATACATGAAGATTTCAAAGAGAACACCGTGATTTTTATGTGTTCTACCAACTGACAAGGTATGGGAGCTATGACTGAGTCAGTGAGGACCAAAACAGTGAGAATGGGAGGAATATGAGGGTTAAACACTGAACACCTTGGGAGAGATCCACCTGGGAGAGATCCACCTGTTAGTATTTCCTGCATCTGGTCATCCCATTCATTTCCAGTGGTTCTGCCTTAACTGCAGACAGAAAGGTGGACGAATGGGTGGAGGGTCTCTGCTGGAAAAGGCAAGGAAAGGGGAGATAGGTGCTTACAAAGGGGGATGTCTCTTAGTGGTGGGGAATGCTTATTTTCATATTGAAAAGGAAAGCCATGAGCGCTCATGGAAGACATGGTCTTAAAGACACTTGGGAGAGAGTGTTGGTTTCTGTGGCCAAGGCGGGGAATCTGCCTGGGGCCCCAGGTTAAGTGAAGATTTTGTTCCTAACCCAACCAGTCGGCCCCAAAATGGCTGACGGAAACCATCCAAAGATTGTAACAGGCTCGCCAGGCCTCATGGCAACCTCAGAGCCCTAGGCCCGAGCACCCCCGAAGCAAGGACCATCCTTATCCCTATCCTGTCCAAAAGCTAAGCAAAGAGGAGCAGCCTGCTATATCCTGGTCCTAGCTCAGGGGCTCTTACCTGCATCAGCTGCCACTAGTTTAGCAATCTGGCTGCGCAGGTGGCTCAGCTCCTCCTGCAGCTCTGTGGTGCGGCTGAGGGCCGGCAGGGCTGGCTTCTTCAAGGCCAGGAGCCTCTCCTCCGACCCACGGAGGTTGGGCACTGAGGCATTGCGCTGGATGACGATCAGAGGGCTGGGCTTCCACGTGTGCCTCAGGGGGCGTGTATCGCTCCTGGACCAGGGAAACAGTGTGTCAGAGAGCGGGCCACTGCACTGCTTCCAAAATTCCTTCATCCACTCCTACAAGAGTAACACAGCCAGGTTCTGCTCCCACCCTGAGCCCACAGCTCTCATTCCTGCTGCCCTCCACCTCTCTCTCTTCCTGCTGCCTACCACCTCATCTGGGAAGAAGCTATTCATTCCCCAGCCGGCAGGCTATTGCCTCCGCTACCTGACCCGGGCATAAGTCTCCTCTTCATCTGCAGCAATCCAGGCGATGTCAGCCAGAGTAGGGACTGGGGGCACATCCCTCAGACAGAGGTCAGAGATGTTGGGCAGGGTCTGTAGGGAAGCAAAATCCATCAACATTTACTGCCTTCATGATTAAACAACTGGAGACTGGGCAAAATACAAAGGAGGAACACCTAATGTGTAGGGAAGTCTTCGTAGAGGAGGTCCCCGTTGGAAATAGCTTGAATAAGAGGCCAGAAGCAAGAGTCTGTGAAATTACAAGTAATTCAGCATGGCTGCAACAGGATTGGTGGGGTGGGGAGTTGGGAGAGACTGGAAAGTGAATTAGGAGCTTTGATTCTAAGATCAATAATGAGCCACTGGGAGATTCTGAGTAAGTAAGGATCAGATTTGAGGTTTTAAAAGATTACTCTGGCTACTGGATGGGAAGGTGCAAACACCAGTCATGAGCCTGTTCTATCCTCTAAGCAAAACATGGTGGCTGAGAGCAGGGATGGGATCTGTTTTTATATACAATATTTTACTGGAAAAATGGTCATACCCATTTGTTTCAGTATCATCTGTGGTGGTTTTTAAGCTATAACTGCAGAAGTAAGTAGTTGTAATGGAGAGCAGTATGGCTCAGAGCCTAAAATACTGGGTTGGCCAAAAAGTTAGTTCGGTTAAAAAAATTATTTATTTTTTGGCTGTGTTGGGTCTTTGTTGCTTTGCCTGGGCTTTCTCTTGTTGTGGTGAGTGGGGGCTACTCTTCGTTGTGGTGCGCGGGTTTCTCATTGTCTTGGGTTCTCTTGTTGCAGAGCATGGGCTCTAGGCGTGCGGGCTTCAGTAGTTGTGGCACGTGGGCTCAGCAGCTGTGGCTCACAGGCTCTACAGTGCAGGCTCAGTAGTTGTGGCGCACGGGCTTAGTTGCTCCGCGGCATGTGGAATCTTCCAGGGCCAGGGATCGAACCTGTGTCCCCTGTATTAGCAGGCAGATTCTTAACCGCTGCGCCACCAGGGAAGCCCTAGTTCGGTTTTAAGTAAAAAATAAATGACATTTTTCATTTTCACCAAGAACGTTATTGAATGTATTCACTAACCCAACGAACTTTTTGGCCAAACTAATATTTACTCTCTGGCCCTCTGCTGACCCCTGGCTAGAGCAAAGGGGTCTTCAGTGGTACTGGCCAGAGTTACTTTTTAACAGAGACGCCCACAGCCTAAGAGTGTCTTGCCTTCTGGTTGTGAGAATACAGGTGCAAGGACATGGACAATCTGTTATAGCAACAGGAAATTTCTCCTGGCAAGCTCTTTACAACACCTTTGTAGCTAACTGGGATCTACATGTTACAGCAACAAACACTGTTAGAAGCAAACTTGATAATCTGACTATTTAGATTTAAATAAAAAAACAATTATACAAAAGGAATCATAATGTAACTCCTTAAAATAGCTCCTTCACCCAAATGAACAACTAGGGAACAGAGAGACTGAGTGACACCATGTTAAATGAAAAATTAGGAAGGTTCAATTATGTACTTACTGATTACAACAAAGAAAGAACCATGCGTTTAGAAAAAGATGGAAAAGAACTACACTAAAACATTAACAGTTATTGTGTCATGACTGTGTGATTATAGGTAATCTGTTTCCCTTTCTCCTTGTTTACTTTTCATAATTTAATATTCTTATATGGGTAAATTAAAGAATAATAAATCAGCAAGATTCCCTTCAAATATTTAAAGTAATCAATTTACAACAAATCTAGAGATAATTTCTCAAAAATCCACCTATACATGAGTTAAATTCAGATGTTTCTGTTACAGACTGTTTGGTAGGTAGATCAGGAGTTGATAGCTCTGGCTTTTTGATAGGGAACCTGGGTCTCACAGGAGTGAAGTGATACTCCAGGGTTACAGAGGAGGACTTCCACTGACCCAGGAGCTGATGCTAAGATGGGCCATTTAGGGGAAGCCTCCATTTGCTTTCCTTGATTAGCCAGAGTGCTCCTCTGCTATTGGCAATTAAATGAGTTAACATATATAAAGTACTTAGCACAGAGCCTGGCACATTTTATGGGCTCAGTAAATGTTAGCTAGTATTACTAATACTACTCCTGCTCCGTGGGAGCCCGTGCCCTTGACCATCTCTGCCCAGCAGCGTGCAGGCAAAGGACTGGAGGGGCTACAGCCGAGCGTGGGGGCAACCCTGACAGACTCACACTCCCTAGCTGTCCTTCCCTTTGCTCCTGATGCTTGAGGCAGCTAGGGCCACTTCCTGCCCTACACAGTGACTGGCAATCTGGGTCAAGGGACAACACCCCCGCAACCCATTCCTCACTAATACCAACCCTGACACCAATTCAGACTCCAGATCAAGCTCCTACACAGACTTTGCAGCTCAGCCATGTGACATACAAACTCAGCTCCTTCATTTTTGTTTCGCCCTGGGCCCACATCTTTTCAGGCATGTATTTCTGTCTCCTTTGTGTAGGCAGAAAGCTGAAGTATCTCTTTTGTGTCCCAGCTCCCCAAATGCACACACCTTAACCATCTAGCCTGGAGCTGATGCTTAACCATTAGCTCTCAGAGGGAGGCAGCTGGGACTAATAAGCGTTACTTAGCTTTCCACTGCACAAGGGGGTCTTACTCACTTGGGCCAGACAAGAATCTGTGCTGCAGAGTGGGTACTAACGGCCCCCTAGGCACAGAGGTGAGACTGAAATAGCCCAGTAAAGGAATGGCTAGACTTGGCCAGAAGGAAGAGGATGGGGCGTAATGGCCTCAGGGAAACACTGAAAATAGGTAGCTAGAAGAAGTGACCAGGAAAGCAACCTGCCTTGGCAACGCCAAGGAGTCTGGGGCACAGAAGCAGCACCAGCCTCCCATACACTCTGAGCCTCTACTCTGCCTGCCCTTCCAGCTCACTTACCTCAAAGGATGCCCGGGGACATGGCTTCAGGGGCAGGTTGGTCCCGATTCTTCTCACTACACTTCGAGCAGCCCCATGCGGCTTGTTTTGCCAGATCGGGATGGTCTAGAGCAGAAAGAGACAGGGACGGCCACAACCTCAGAGAACATCCAACTACTGTCCCCATACTCTCTCCCTGTCCCCTTTAGCAGGGGCCAACCTTCACCTTGGCCAGCCACCTAAGGGGACACCTGCTGCTGTCGAGGCACAGTCAATGCTGGGAGGGTCCAGTGAAAGGGTGAGGAATTAGCCGGGTGTAGGGATCAGCCAGGCTGCCCTCCCTTCCCTCTGCACAGAATGATGGAAACACATTGACTCCTTAACTGCCCCAAGATCATAGCTGGTTCTGCCTTGGGGGAGGGGATGGAAGGGAGGACCCTTCAATTCCAGGCCTGGGTGGGGGAAGAATTAACTTGAGAATCTCAGAACTGCAGCAGGTCCAGTGCTTAACCTTCCCCACCACACCCTTGCCCTGGGAATGCCCCTTACCACATTGGCTTCCATTCCCGACATTTCGACTGGCTCCTGCACTTGAAGGACAAGGCAGCCACAGGGTAGCTCTGGAGGCTTGGGGACGCAGGAGGCGTGACGCCTTCATATCAGGCCATCTTAAGGAACCAGACTCCTCTTCCTGTGAAAGAGCCCCCACAGGAGACTCAGTGGCCACCACACAAGCCCCACAAAACCTGGCCCTGCAGAGCCATGACTAACGCTGAGGCTTCTCTGACATTTCACAGGGGGAGAAAACCAGCCGAAGAGGCTGCCCTCACCCGACAACGGCTTCAACAAATCCAGACCCTTAAAGGTTCTATTTCAGATTCGCTATATGAGCTTGCCAACCCTGGGAGCCTTCCTGAGCCCTTAGGTTTCCTGAGGCAAAACTTCTAAAGAATATATATGTATAACTGAATCACTGTGCTGTACACCAGAAACATGACATTGTAAATCAACTATACTTCATTAAAAAAAAATTTTTTTAAGTTGATAAGAAAGATAAAACAAGCAAACTTCTTAAGACGTAAACAGAACCCTTTGGTAGTTAAAAAAGCTCATGGGAAAGCCAGAGTGTAGGTACCATCCAAGCCCAACATTCATTCCTGGGGATAAGATGTAAAAAGGCCAGCATGTGCCACCCAGCCCAGCGCTGCTGGGCCCCCATAAGGGGAAGAGGTAAAACAGACAACAGTACAAAGAACAGCCAGCGACCGACCGGTAGCCAAACTCAGTCTACTGGGCTACAGGGGGAAAGAGCCAAGAGTGTTCATCCTGGCCCAGCCATCTACTGGCTTAGTAGCCATAGGCAAGTCACTTGACCTTTCTGAATGTTGGTTTCTCCATCTGTAAAAAGATGACAGGAAGAGCTGCCACTCTAAGTTACCTTAAGAGTCAATTAGTGAAACGGGATTTTAAAGTACTTAATGAACTGTTAAAGCAAGACACAGATGGGTGGAGTTGCTGCTGACTGGATTCCTCACAGCTGCCCTTGCATGGTGAGCAGTTGCAGTCAATGAGCTCATTCAGTCCCTTGTTCATCAAACACTAACAATACTCACTCTGTGCCAGGCCCTGTGCTGGGCACTGTAGGGGCTATGGAAGGAGTAAGACACAGCCATGCTCTCAAGGAACTCATAATCTAGACGAGAGATAGGACTTGATTACATAATTCTAGCGGAGGCTGAATATCACTGCTTAAGAAAGGCACACCAGGCAGGTGGCCAGGTGAGTTCAGTCCCCGGCCCCAAGGCCCCAAGGTGAGTTCAGAGGGGGTAAGAAGGGAAGGAAAACAGCAACACCACCACAGGTCTAGGAAAGGAATGTGAAGAGAGATGTAAAGAGCAGAGTATGGTAAGGCCGCAAAGGTAGATAGCGGGGAGGAGGGGGGGGGTGGTTCAAGTCACAAGGGCTGGGAATGCCCTGGGTAAGAAGTCACTGGGGAGCCAAGGGCAGCCTCTGGAGAGGGGCTGGGCTGCGCTGACCGAAGCAGCTCTTTCTGGAAACCTCCCTTGGAGGGTCTCTCTTCTACCGCTAGGAGAGGAGGTATCACTCACTTTACGATACATGAGGAAAAGACGCGAGAGAGAGGAAGGGACTGGTTTAAGGTCACTCAGTGGTCACGGCAGTAGAAAGTCTGCAGACCCTGCTGCCTCCTGCACGGGCTTCATCTTCTCAGCAAATTCAAGCCTTTTATCAAAGTCCTTTTGTGTGCCAGGCTCTTTGCTGAATTTCAGTGGCTGCCACAAGCTCCACACAACACTGTTTCCCTGTGTTTCTCACTTTAGTCACTGCAGCCACTTCCTCTCCAAACTTACCTCCAAACTCAGTTGGGCCTAACCCTCACACGACAGCCAGGGGAACCTTTCTAGAACACAGTGCTAATCATATCCCTGCCATGCTTCAAACCCCCTATGCTTGCTAGAGCCAAGAGGATAACGTCTAGACTCCTCAGCATGGCCAGCAGGCCGTCCCCAATCAGGCCCAACCTCATCTTTCTCTGCCCTGTGTACCCAACTCCCCGCAGCCTACAAGGCCTGTCCACTCTGGTCCCTGCACACTTCACAGCCACACCTGCTTTCCCCTTGCCCTCCAGCCACGCTGGCCTTTCAGCCCCTCGATGGCCTTGTCCACAGTATTGCCTCTGCTCGAAACACCAGCACCCCCTTCTCCAAGCTCATCCTTAATCATTCCTGGAGCGCAACTCAAGCATCGCCTCCCCTTCCCCGACTGGCACCCCGCGTTTCCTTCGAGCAGCAGTAACTAGGTAACGGTGTGCTGTGCAGTTTGTCCGAAGGGCGGGGACTTCCCAGGCACAGCCTAGCGCTCGCTCAGTACACAGCAGGCACTCGAGCATTTGTTCAATTAAGACACGGACCAACGAGAACGCCGACTTAGCCTTGAACCCTCCACAAGCGTCTGGCTAGAAGACGCCCCCAGCTCGCTGGCCGCGCCGGCTGGTTCCTACCACCTCTGGGCGCGCACTGCCCCTTCCAAGGCTGCTGCCCCAGTGCTTACACGCGGTCCCCCGCCGGAGACGCAGCGCCTCCCGAGCGGGGCCTGGACGCATCACCCCGGTCCCCGCCGAGGTCGCCGCGCTCAGCGCAGTTCTGCGCCGGGGGAGCCGCCGCGGGGACCTTGCCCGGGACACGCCTCCCCTCCCCCGCAACAGCCCGACCCGACAGGGCCAAGGTCGGCCAAGTTTTCGCCGCGGCTCGGGCGGCCCTTGGACCCACAGGCCCGGGGCCGGGTCCCGGAAGGAGCGAGGAGGCGGCCGAAACGAGAAGCCTCTGGTGCAGCTGGGTGACTCGGGCGAGCAACTGCCCCTGGGGACTCAGTTTCCCCCCTGACATAGTGAGGCGGACGACACAGGCTCCCGCGAGAACCGGCGCGGGCACAGCAGCCGCGGGCACCGCACAGCGCCCGGCACTAGGCCGCGCGACGGCCGGGCCGGAAGGCCACGCTCCCGCTGCCGGGCGGCGCTCGGACCTAGTCTCACCTCACACTGCAGCTCCGGACTCACTCACCTCACGGCCCCTCCTACCACAGCGGGCCGCCCAGCCTCAACCGCTCTCACTTCCGCTGACCCGCCCCCCGGAAGCGATCCCTAGCAGCTGCGCACCGAGCCGCGGCGGCGCGCGCCCTCGGAAGGAGGGCCCTGCTGGGGGCGGGGCGAGCGAGGGCTCTGCGGGGGAGGGGCGGCGCACTTGCCGATCCCGAGGGAGGAGGCACGCCCACCCGAGGCCACGGCCCCGCCTGTCAAAGCCCTGGGGAAAAGCTGATTGCGCTTGGAGATCCCTGAGGAATGCCCGGTCTCATCCGCCGCTGGTCTCGGCCTCCTTGCCGCTCTCCGCGCTTAGTCCCGAAACGACTTCTGGAAGGGGTCTGTGTTGCTATTCGGCCCCCCAATTGATCGGTGACTGCTGTCCCCACCCCTAGTGCAAACTTCAGAATCCTCCCTCTGGCGTTCAAGGCCCCAGACTTAGTGCTTGGTTGCCTCATCTCTCCCTGGTGCCTTCACAGTTCATGCTTCCCAGCCAAGACCCTCTCAGTCTTCTCTGCAGCAAGAATGGGCCTCTTTCTCCTCTGCCTCCTGCCCTCCAGTGCTTTGTAGCTTTATTTTAGGCTTTATGTATTTCTCTCTCTCTCTCATACACACACACACACACACACACACACACACACACACACACACGGTACATTCAGTGAGTTGGTTGATCAGATGGGTAGATTGATGGGGAAAGACACCAGAGGCATTGCGAAAGAGACCCACATTCCTTCCAGTCTCACTCACCCACTCCCTCTTCGTGCTCAAACCTCCAGGGTCCTGTCTCCACGGCATCCAGGCCTGGGTCACATGCCCTCCTCTGACTTCAGCACGTGGCTGTGCCTGGCTCCCAGGCTGCAGTTTTTCGGGCTCAAAGCTTGCAAGTCCTAGCTGCCAGGGACAGATGGGCTTCATGGCGGGGAGAACCTGTGCAGTCACACAGGCCTCATGCTCAAACTGACTCGTTCTTGCTTTAATGCCCTATTGTTGACCTCTTGAAATAGCAAAATAGTTTTCTTCAACAGAGCCCTGCATTTTCATTTTGCACTGGATCCTGCAAACTATGTAGCTGGTCCTAGTCAGAGACTGTGTCCACCCTGATCCCCACCATATTTCAAATGATGAAATTTGACTTTCAGGTTCAGCCCTCTTTCCAGGATGACAAATTGTTGCTTTAATCATTGCTTTCCCATCCTGGGCAATGGCAGATCTTGCAAATCCACTCTAGTTGCCTTTCCTTAGTTCTCCCCAAAGATCCCTTTTACCCAACCTGTGAATCCATCCCCCAGCAGCTGCCCCATTCTCAGAATGGAAGCCCTAACCTGGTAAGTTACCCTACTCACTAAACCACTGACTGAGACTGATACAGGGTACAAGAGGCCAGTTCAACTTGGCAGTGTGGTTTGTGCTCTAGAGCCCTGCTCCTGCAATCTGGCCAAGGCTTGGCTTTGAGACTCTATCCCTGCTCAAGGTTCTTCCTTTCCCCCTTCTGCTTCAATCCTTCTTTTACAGGTTTTTCCTGAAGTTCACACCCTCAAAGAAATTTACCTAATGCCTGTCTCAGGCCCTGCTTCTAAGATGATGGGTTAAAATTCAGAATCTTTTTCAACACAGAGCACCAGATTCTAAAAATAGTAAGTTCTTCCTCTAGGTCTATCACAAATTTATTTTAAGCAAATCACTCAAGCCTTCTGGTGACAAATAAGATAGTCCCCAAAGGCATTCCAGCCATGCTCCCTTGTCCACCTGCCAAGCCAATCCCAGCAGAGGAATGAGACCGAGGACAGAGCTGAACAACATCCAGCTCAAAGGAAAGGCACTTAGAACCACCCTAATCTCCAATTTTATTATAGGACACATTGGGGACAGGGGAGGGAAGTGGCAGAGGGGTGACAAAAGAGGGCAGCTGGGGCCCTCCCCCACCACGAGCCTCAGGGCTCAGGTGGGGGGGTCAGGCAGAGGCATCAGGTGAGGATGCAGACAGCCCAAGCAAGCTTTACCTTTCACGGGGTACAGGTCGCTCATCACGGCGCCGGCCTTCCCAGACCAGAGTGAGGGGAAGAGCCTGCTAGGTGGGAGGGCTGGGCCTCTGCTGACACTGGGTGGCTCACGGGACAGGCTACTGCCACCCATGCCTGGAAGCACTGAGACAGGCTCGGTGCCCTCCCTCCCTATAAGCGGCATGGAAGCACCGCCTTCCAGAAGGGACACAAAGAACTGGGCTGAGCTTGTTGGCTCACGCCTCATTTGCTCTGGAGAACAGAGGGGAATAAGACATTTTGGTTTGAAAGGCTTTGTTTCTCACCTCAGTGAAAACAGACAGGGGAGAGAGGGGGCGGGGTGGGGGGTGGCATGTGTAGTGCAAGGCGAAACACTCCAACATCAAGACACAGGCTGAATCTCAACCCTACCACTGAGTGACCTCGGGCAAGTCACTTCTTTCCTGAGACCTGATTCCTTCATCTGCAAAATGGGAATGATTAATATCCGCCTCACGTCTGTTGTGAGGATTAAATGAGGAAATGCATGTGATCTTAACCAAGTGCCTTAGGTAGAGAAAGCTCTTGGCAACTGGCCATTATTACACGATACTTGATACAACACTGAGAACACGACAGTCTGAGAGGAAGACTCAGTGTGGAAGCTCCAGTGGCAGGTGGGAGGCCTGGGAGTGCATCTGAGGAAATGTTTGCCTTCCTTCCTCTTCCAGGTTCAGGAGGGAGCCCCACTGTGGGGTGGTGGAGGGGGCGTAAGCGAGGGCAGGGGTGGGCGGCGGAGGGGGCTTTAGGAAAGCCCAAGGGCCCCTCATGGGCCTGAGCAGAGGACAAGGATAGAGCAGGGGGTATACTGACCCTCTGAGGACTATTTTTAAACAGTTGGAAGAGGAGAAGGAAGAGAGGGGTGTTTCTTCCCACAGCAGCAACTGCAAAGACATCAAGCTGGATCCACCTAGGCTTTCAGATCCAGCCATCATGGGGCGGCTGCTGGGGGGTACCACTGCCCCCTCCTTTCTCCTCAGTGCTGGGGCTATCAAAAATACATATAAACTGTGAGAAAGTTCACATAAAAACACTTTTCCTGCGTGTATAAAAAAGAGACTGGCCGTGGTCAGTGGCTCAGGATGTGGACCAAGGCCCTAAGAGTGGCCAAGGAGAATCAGTGGCCACCCAGTGGTGGACAGGCTGGTCTGGGCTGCCTGATGGCTGGGACAGTGCCAGCTCTGGGGGACGCTGTGTTCTCTGACTGGGCTACACTTCCGTGGAGCGGAGGTCTGAGGGGCAGGAGGTGTTACAGGGACGCTGACTCCAGCAGTCCCGCTGTGGCCTGTGCTGGGGTAGGCGGTAGGGGTGCCATGGTCCTGGGCCTCAGCGGACCCCTTGCCAAGGGCAGAAGCTTACTTCATGGTAAACCTCCCTAGAGAGCTGGCTTCCAGTAAGTCCTGAAATAGGTTGCAGGGTCCTATCGTTAGGTTGGATTGAGTGGTCTGGGGAGCAGCAGGGGTACAGTACGATTTCCGCTTCTGAAAGAGGGTCCTACCCAGAGCTTCCAGAAGGCTGTCTCCAGCTGAGACTGACTCCACTGGGGACACCAAGCACAGGAGGGCAGGCAGGGCTACGCGAGGAAGAAGGCTCCAGACAAACAGGAGGGCTTCCCTGGCAGCCTGCCCACACCCTCAGGCCAGGGCTTCTTGATGTTTCCTTTGGGAGGGGGTGAAGGTAAGGAGAGAGGGGTGGCCCTGTCTTCCTAGCACCCACTCTTCCCTACTACTCGCCCTGCAAGGGCCGGGACTATGTGCCTGAGTGAGTGAGGTTCAGGGAGATGACCCCGGGCCCTCTTCTGGGGTCCCAAGCGGTTTCCGGAGCCAGGTAGGTAGTAAAAGGCTGATGGTGGCAGCTGGAGCTCGAGGTTCATCCACCTGGTCAGCCAAGGACCCCGTCCACCCTTCACTGAGGCAAAGCTCGGATGGCTGCAGACCCCACGGGCAGCCTGAGAGGTGGAAGGTGAAATGTGCGAGGGCTGCTCTAGCTCCGGGGCAGAGGGGCCTGTCCAGCTCCCCGTCCAGGGGGCTTCTCACTGCCCAGCAGGCGCACTAGGCCTGGAGAAGGGGCAGGCCGCGCCGGAGGCCCTCCTTCAGGAACTGCATGTAGGTGGCTGTGGACGGGTCTTCAAACGTGGATGAGAAGCTGAAGACATTGTTCTCAATGTCCTCAGGCTTCACAGAGGTGATGTCCAAGAAGTAGTTGGCGTTGATGTGGTGGACCTGGGAGAAGGGTGGGGTGAGGAGAGCGGGGGCCCAGCCGGGCTCAGGGCCCCCGCGGCCTCAACTGTTCTCGCTGAGGCAGATGGCCGACAGCAGGGGCAACCCGTTCCCCCTCCTCCTCTGCTCACAGGGCCCTCTGACTCCAGGGCTCCACACCTCGTCCACCAGGTGAAACCTAACGCCTTCGGCATCACCTTTCCCTCCCCTGCCTCTGCGCCCCATGACCTCTCTCCTCTGTTCCCAGAAGCCCTGAACTCCGCACTCACTTCTGCCTTAACACCCACACGCCTGTGTCCCCATCTGCCTCCTGTTCCAGGTAGGCGCACCTTAAGGGCAGGTGCCGGGTAAACGAACAAACAAATCGAGCGAGCGGGAGAGCACAGGCCACCCGCAGCCTAGGCAGAGTCCTGTCCGCCCAGCTTCGCCACCCCGGGCCCTGGCTGGGCCGAGTCCACCACAATGGGCGCCTGTGGACGGGCGCGAGCTGGCCGGCTCCCCTGGGCCTTTCCTCTTCCGAACTTCAGATAGAAGGCCCTTGGCTGGCACCCTCCTCCTCGCCATCAAGCCCTCACTGGATGCCCCCATTCCAGGCCAGCCCCAGCTCTTGCTCCTGCACTGTTCCCCACCCGCTTCCATCCCTCAGTCCCACACTAACCATCCCTTGGGACTTAAAGGATAAGGGGCAGCTCTGCTCAGAAGAGCGGGTGATGCTGAGGCTCACAGGCGGGCGCCTGTTTTGAAAGTCAGCTCTATTTCTTTTCTTTCACTTTCTTTCTTTTTTTTTTTTTTTGGCTGCGCTGCACGGCTTGTGGAATCTTAATTCCCCCACCAGGGACTGAACCCAGGCCCACAGCAGTGAAGGCGCCAAGTCTTAACCACTGGACTGCAGGGAGTTCCCGGCAGCTGTACTTCTTAATTATGCAGCTTTTGCCAAGTCTCTGAAGCTTTCTGAGCCTCAGTTTCCTTGCTTGTGAGATCGGCATTTGTGCTCATCTCTCTCCCAGAGCTCCTGTGAGAACCCAACGTGACGATGTGAGTGCCATGTAAGGGGCTCTTAGGGAGAGAGAGGGTCTTGAAGCCTGGCTCAGCCTGGGGCGTCCCCAGGTCCTCTCTGCCTGTCACGAGGCCTGTCCCTCCCTCCCTTCCATCCCAGGACTGGCCGCAATGGTCTGAGGTGAGGCTTCCCTTCCAGGTCACGTTCCTGTCCACTCTGCTGCTAGACCATACCCACTGCTGCCAGGTCCCCAAAGTGCTGTTGAGGTTCCCTTTCTGAGGGAGTGTCCCGACACCTGCACGAGGCAGGCCGAGGGGACATCAGGGGATAACTGAGGCTCGGACTGGCTAAGACACCACCCAGGAAGTGGTAGAACCAGACCTGGAGCCTGATGAGGTCTGTAAGCCATGCCCCTTGTTTGCCACTTCCTCTGCCCCATGGTGCCTGGCCCGGGGCCGGGGATGAGTGGTGGGGGACCTACCACGGTGCCATTGGGCAGGCAGATCATCATCTCCACGGGGAAGCTGTACTTCTCCAGGTGCAGGCTGGCCAGCTTCTGGTGGGATGGGTTCTCCTGGTTGTTCTATGGGGACAGTTGGGCACGCTCCTGACACCTCGGCTCCCAGCACTGTCCCAGGGGCTGTCATGGGGCTCTTCCCGCCCACCTACCACTCACCTGCAGGTCCTCCAGTTCCTTCACTAGGGACCAGGTGCTGATGAAGCTCTCGTTGAGGAGGGCGAGGATGGGCGAACTTTCCAGGACAGTTTCCCGGAGAGTCCGCCCTGAACCTGTTCCGGGAGAGGCAAGGCCAGGTGGGTGAGGCACCCTGCCTGTCTCACTGGGTTTTCTATCAGCAGTTAACCTCATAAACTGTAGAACGGTCAGTGCACCCAGGTGAAATAACAGATTCAAAGAATCTACCACAGAGGAGGTGCGGAATAAAGGGCAGCTGTAACTAACATCAGTAACGTACTGGCATCCTGGGCTGAGACTTGGCTGGGGGCCTACCTGGCCCAGGGGCTTCTAGACAGTGACAGCTTCTTAAATCCACTACACTGTGTCCCAGGGCCTTTGCACAGACAATTCTTCTACCTAAAACACTTCCCCTGTCACTTGGAAAACTCATCCTCCTCATCCTTCAAAGTCTCAGGTTCTATGTCACTTTCTCTAAAGAAGCCTTCCCTGACCCCGCCACCCCCCGTTACACACTCTTGTGCTGCTCTGGACCATGCCTCGTGTAAATTCACCACGCTTGTACTTGTTCATTCACTGTCTGCCTTCTGCACACACTGCGTGCTCCCTGAGGACTGGGGCTGATTCTGACTTGCTCAGTGCAAGGTGCCCAACGCCTAGCCTATGGCTTGGCACAGGAGGGGCCCAGGAGGTTTGTCGATTGGCTGGATGGGGGCAGGGCCACTGTTTGCTCATCTTGTACCCAATGTCAGGCACCCAAAGAACTTTGCACCAGCGGGTCTTCACTGAATTTTCTGAATAAGTGAATGCAGCCCAGGCTCTGGCACTACTTTCTCTCACTCGTGTGCAACACTGCACAGAGTACAGGCACGTCTGTTTTCACAACTCTGGGAGGTAAGTACATTACCCTCTTACTGCTGAGAAAACTGAGGCTCAGGGAAGGAGTCACTTGGCCAAGGTCTCCAGGCTGAAAATGGCTGAGCTGGGCTCTTTCTATTGTGTCCAGCAGCTTCCTCTGGGCTTAGCACAGAACCCTGCGGGCTCTCACCCCACACCCCGCCCCATGTCGTCCCTGAGTCCCTTATACTGCGACAGGAGAGGCCCATTGGTCTCAGGGCCTCCTGCACCCACAAGGTACGAAGTCTGCCCCCCTTTCTCCCCTCAGACTGGAAGGGTCTCCCTCACCTCAGCAGGACTGGTCGTCCAGGGCCCCCCACAGCAGGACTGAGTGCACCAGCTTGTTCTCGGCCTTGGCTTGCTCAAAGGCCTTGGTGAACGGCAGGTAGGTGACCTGGGGCCAAGTTGAGACAGAGAGAAGCTATTGTGTGCTGCCAGGGTCCCATTCAGGGGCTGAGTGTGTGATGTGCATGTAGTGTGTGTCTGTAGTGTATATACGTGTGTGTGTACATATGCATGTATGTTTGCAGTGTGAGTGTTTGTGTGTGTCTGTGTACCTGTGTGAAGGGGTGATGCTGAGCCAGGCGATGCCTCCTCCAAGTTCTAAAGGGCAAAGGGGAGGCTCCCCGGCCCAGGTTGGGCCCCACAGGGAGGCAGCCTCAGCAGCAAGCCCTGCACGGCATCCCACGCCCAGTGCCCACCTGCTGCTCCCACAGCTCCGGACCCAGCCCCAGGGATCCCAACCCCCTGCCTTACCCCCGTCTGGCCTCACCTTCTTGAAGGGGTACATGGCTACCTCCAGGCGCCGGGCGGCCTCCTCCCAGCTCAGCTCCTGCTGCCACGTGATCTCCTCAAACACAAACTGCAGGGGCTCCCCCGAGGGCAGGCGGCTGTCGATCATGTTGCCATCCTTGTCCAGGATCACAGAGGGCACTGAGGGGCCCGTGGCCTCCAGCTCCATCTGGGCCGGAGGTCAGCGAGGGATGATGTCACTGAGGGACGTCTCAGTGAGGGGCCTGAGTCCTCCAGGGGCCCCGAGAGACCCTCAAAGATACGCCACTCATTGCAGGGGTGGGGAGACAGGCCCAGGGAAGGGCAGGGCCTGGTCAAGGCTGTGCAGTGAGTCCAGGACAGAGCCAATGTCCAGCCAGTGTGAAGCCATCTGAGGGCCCATGGCAGACGCTGGCTAGGAAGAACAGGTGGCTTCCTAGGATCCTGCTTTGGGGACAGTGGCTTCAGCCTGCAGGAGCTCTGTCCTTCACTGCCCCAAGGCTCCTAGCCAGCTGGGCCTCCCTGCAGCCAGGCTGAGAGGCCCTGTGGCAGGGCCCTGCGGCCGAGTCCCGCCTTCCTACCTGGGTAGGGACCACCTGTGAGCTCACCTGGGGTATGTAGCCAATGTCCACCTCCATGTTGCTGTTCTCGCTGGCCCCGTACAGCCACTCCATGTCCACATTCAGAGACCTGGGGACAGGTGAGAGGGCGGCCAGGGCAGACCACCACCGTCGTCAAGGCCCATTAGCCAGACGTTGGACTTTATCTCACTGAAAGCATGCAGCTGACCCTATTTTATAGGTGAGGATGCTGAGACTTGGCAGGGTGAACCCAAGGTCTCAGAGCCACTGGAGTTCTGACGGCAGAGCCTGGGCCCTTTCCTCTCCCCAGGCCGCCTCTTCGGAAGGCACTGCCACCATACCACCCTCCACTGGCCCAGCCCTTTACAGTTCATGAAGGGCTTCCATACCCATGGCTCATGCACTGTCCACGATCCATGACTCTTTGAGGCAGCGCTCATCAGCGCCTCCCCCAGCGGGAAGTCGGGCCTGAGCATGTGCAACCTGCAGATCCGCCACACGGGGGCGCCCCAGGACAGGCAACCAACCACCTTGGGCAGGTGAAGCAGTCAGGGTGAGCTGGGTGCCCTCAGAGCTGGTCGGTCAGTGGTCCCGTGGTCTAGGCCTGAGACACAGGCTCAGGAGCAGTTGCCCCCTCCTTCTGTTTCATTCAATCCAGGACCCCACCTCCAACCCTGGGCTGAGCCCCTGCAGCACAGGGGCTTGCCTGATGAGCGAGGAAGGAGGAGGAGAACGCGTCCTTCCTCCTCATTTTCCCCGTGGCCCGGGATGCTCCCTCCCTCGGGGGACTGAGATGAAACCGCTCCTGGTCCTGGGGGCAACTTTCTCTTCCCAGGCTGTCCCAATGACCCCCTCACTCCTACCCAGGAGCCAGCCTCCCATCTAGCAGATGAGGAAACTGAGGCCTGGAGGGGTCCAGGGCCTTGCCCACAGCCACGGAGCCCACGGGTGCCACGGCTGAGACTTCGCTCTGGGTCCCTCATCTCTCAGCCCAGGTCTTGTCTCTGCACAGAGTCACTAAGCGGCTGCGTGCTATCAGGGAGGAATCTAGAAAGACTCTCTGCGTCCCCTGCTTCCCTGACAAGAGGCTGCCCCTGAGCAGGTCAGGCGGGCAAGCAGGCAGGTGACTGGCATTGAGTCCTCCCAGGAGCCGCCCCCTGGCCCCCCAGGGTTTGTGGTAGCAACTGCAGGCATGGAGGGCCTGCTTCTTAGGCCTTTGTATGTGCCCTTCCCTCTGCCTGGCTAAACTCTCCTCAGCCCCCAGGTCACTGCACAGACGTCCCTTCCTTTGGGAGGCCTTCCTGGACCCTGACCAGCCGGGTCCCTCCCCACCTGCTGGCCTTCGCCTAGGGTGGCGTGAGCAGGCTGTGGTTACGGGTCTGTTGGAGGTCTGTCAGCAGTATGGGGCGGGGGGAGCAGTTCCATCTTTAGGGAGGGGCTGTTGGCCGCTGCGTTGGGTCCCAGCACTGAGCTGGCAGGCCAGGCCCACAAAGTGCCTGGGACGCACCTATCAGATGATGGAATGACCCCCCTCAGCCCACCTCAAGCTACCTCCTCCTGGGTCAGCTCTAGGCCCCTCCCAAGAGAAGTAGCTCTGGGGAGAGACTGAGGGGGCCTCTGGGCCCCTGCATCTGAGCTCCTGGAGCTGGTGGGGGGCAAACGGGAGCAGGGTGCCGGGGCCAAGGCTCTCACCTGTGGTTGGGCACGAACAGCCGGAAGTCACGGACGTGGGTGGCGTCTTTGGAGAGGATGATGTGGCCCGTGAACTGGCCGGGTGAGAACCAGAAGGGGAAGTCGGGCGGCTCGCTGAGCTGGAACTCGGCGTGGATGCTGGAGGGAAAGGGCCCGGCTGGGAGCAGGTTCCCTGCTGAGCAGAGCCTGCCCACCTGCCCTCTCACTTCTGCCCCAAAGCCTGGAACCCTTGGCCAGACTCTGTGCGGGGCAGAGGGCTGGGCGGGGGAGGAAGAAGTGTGTGGGGCAGGCAGAAGGGACGCCCTCCAAGCGCTGCCCGTCCTCCAGGGCCCAGTTCATGTGCTGCCTTCCCCGGAAGCCTTGCCCGAGTCTCCTCTGAGCCCTCCAGGGTGTGTGTGACCTGGTGTCACAGCTCTTACGCACCCCCTTCTGTGTGGATGACAATCACAGCCAACAGCCCCATGCTAAGCACATTCAACACCTTTTCTCTTCCTCCTGGAGGAAGTCACCACCGCCCTGATGCACAATGAGGAAAGGGAGGCTCAGAGAGCCAAAGCTGCTTCCCCGGGGCCACAGGGTGGTAAGCGGTGGGGCTGGGGGCTTTGAGTCAGGCCCTGCCTGCTGGTGCTCAGCCCATCTGTGCTTCCCTGGAGTCCCAGGCCCAGGTGGGAGGCAGGGATGGGGCTGCCAGGACCCCTCACCGGAACATCACAGTGTAGTAGAAGTCGCTGGTGGCGGTCAGGCAGGCGATGGCCCCCTGAGGGGCAAAGCGTGTCTTCACGAAGGGCCGAGGGTGGAACATGCTCAGGAGCCGGTGGATGATGACCTGGGGGGAGGGCAGTGGGACCTGGGCTGGCTTGCTGGGCCCAGCTCCCCTGGGTGAGGGTCAGCTCTGGACCTGGGGCCCAGGTGGGGGTGGGGCCAGAGGCAGGCCAGAGAGCAGGTGGGGTAGGCGTGGCCCTGGGGGTCCGGTTGCCGATGGGGAGGGGCCGTGCTGGGGCTGGGGGGCAGGGCCCCGGGGCTTGCCACGGGCTACCCTCACCTCCTTGCCCTTGGGGGGTGGTGGGTAGAAGCGGTTGTTGGACAGATAGCCGGTGAAGACGCTCAGCTCACTGGGGATGATCCACCAGGGCTCGCCGAGCTCCGCGTGGCCCCGAGGGGGAAGAAAGGGCCGGAAGTGGCGGGCGGCAAACACCGCGCTTGGCGAGGCTGCGGTCGTCCAGTTGCGGAGGCCGGACAGGGCCAGGCGGGAGACCTGGGGCAGAGGAAAGTCGAAGCTCTGGGGCACTGAGAACGTCCCAGGCATGTGCGGAGGTCTCCTCGAGCCCTGAGCCAACCCACAAGCCCAGGAAGCAGAGGGACCCGGGAGGCTCCTGCCTGCTCACGGCCATGAGCCTGGCACTCTCCTGCCAGAGCTGAGGCTCATCTCATCTTCCCCGGCCCCTTGCCCAGAGAAGTGGTGCCCCTGTGGCCCCTCAGGTCCAGCCCAGGCAGGAACAGCTCGCTCGAGGGCAGGGGAGCAGAGGCAGCTGGAGGGGCCCCCCAGGACTGGAACGGGGGGCTCTGTGAGGGGGCTTCTCACGGCCTCTTCCCTCCCTCTCCAAGCCCAGGTCCCGGGCCTCACACAGTCCTGCCTGCCTCTTGTACATAAGCCAGCAGACCAACCCCGGGTGCCCCGCCCTGCCCTGGGCTTCCTCTCCCTGTCTGCCGGCCTTGCTTTCTGCTCTCTAATACCCCCCCACCCCCTGCCAAGTCTCCTCCCTGCAGCTAATGTCCCGCTGACGAGTCAGAATTTAGGTTTGGAGTTAAGTCTGTGGAGGGAGGCGGGAGCCACCTTTGGGTGAAACCTCTAGGGCCAAGAGCAGGATGAGGCCACAGAGAAGGGGAAGGAAGGGCACCCCCAGAGAGCACCCTGGGCCACGCTGGCTGGGCAGCCCTGGCAAAAGGCCCTCCCTGAGCCATTTCCTCATCAGTAATCCACCCCACTGCTGTCTGATGAGCTGAAGGGCGGGAGAGAATGAGGGTCAGACGCTCTGCAGGCCTCTCTGCACATCTGCCTGGAGCAGAGGCGGGACCTCGGAACATGCAGGTCCCCAGGTCAAAGCTGCACCTTCAGTAGCTCCTCCCTGCCCTTCTGGGCCACCATCAGTGGCCACCAGGACAGTGAGTGCCTGGCCCCCCTCAGGGTGCTCAGCCACCAGGGAGCTGCCCCACCTTTGACCTCCCTGGTGATGGGACCCGGGCTCAGTGGGAAGCTGAGGTGGGAGGAGAGGCGTTTCACAGGCAAGTTCTCAAAGCGGGGCTGGCTTGCAGGGCCAGGCAGAGCCTGCCCGCCTGCTGGGTCCTGCTCACAGGCTGGCGAGCTCTTAGCGGAGCGGCCCGCAAAAGGGGGCTGAGCTAGGGACGCAGGGCTGGGGTGCTGCTCCGGACCCATCTCCCCTGTAAGTGCAGGTGGGCCCCCTGCACCTGCCCCACCCTGTGTCTCTGCCCTGTAGGAGGGACTCATCTGCTCAGACATCACTTCAGCCCATCAATGCCAGACCTTTCTCCACCCAGATCTTACTGGACTCCCCCCACTGGACATCTCTCAGGGAACTCAACTTCAACAGTCCAAACTGACCTCATACCCTCCCTACCAGACCTGCTCCCCTCCTCCAACCCCCATCGGGCAATGGGCCCCCATGCACCTGGCCACCAGCCAGAAGCCTGAGTCACCTCAACTCCCCCTCCCTCCCTTTCCATTAGTAGCCACACCCTGCCTTTCTTCCTTTCCCAGCATCCCCCGGGCTGCCTTTCCTCTCCATCACCATGGCCTCCCCCAACCTGTCTCTCCCTCCCTCCTGGGAACTGGTCTTCTTGCCTCCCTTTTCTCCCCAGCTGCCAGTTTGGAGAGCCTAGATCTGATGAGAGAATTCTCCTCTTTCAAAATCTGCTATGGTATTTTGCTGCTGCAGAACGAAGGCCAAAGTTAGGCAGCTGAGGCCCTTTGCCATCTGGCAACTTCTCTTCCAGTCCCACTGACCAGGATGCCCCCGCACGTGTCCCCCATGCCCTGGGTCCAGCCACCCCTTCTCTCTGCCCTCAGTGGCCTGCCTGGCATCTCCTGCTGAAATGACAGTGCAGCTGAGCTGTAAAAGCTGAGTAGCTGTGAGTGAGGCAAAGAGAAAAGGTTGTTCCTGGCTGAAGGACCAGCATATGAGAAGGCTCTCAGCTGGAAGAAAGCCTGGACATCTGGAGTAGTGGAAAGCTGAGAGAGAGCGCAGGGGAGAGAGCGGGAAAGGCGGGCAGGGCCTGGGGATGCCTAGGTCCTGGGAGGGATTGAGACCTTGTCCACAGGGCCTTGGGTCCTAACCACAGGGCTGGTTAGGATGGCACTTGTCAGGGTCATCCCCACCCTACAGCCGTTGCCAGGGGCTGAACCTCAGGTCCGGGTGGGTTCATCGGAGCTCAATGGAGCACCTGTCAGGCTCCAGGCACTGTGCTAGGGACCTGGGGAGGCACAAAGGTGTGAGTCACCGGCCTTGCCCTGAGGAAACTCACAGCCTGGGGGGAAAGACTGATTTGCAGAAAGTAATGATTACAAGGGAGGCGGCTGCATCAGCACAGTCTCCAGTGCACTTGCTGTTTCCTCCAGCCGGATCCTTTTCCTACCCCTGCTGACAATGGGCTGAGGCCTCGTCCCTTGCAGTCACTGTCAAATGTCATTCTGTCCAGGAAGCCATCCAGACCCCCACTCTGGGTCAGAGGCTCGTGCTTATCCCTCCTACCTCCCCTACCAGACTGTGTGCCTGGACAGCAGGGACAGCATCGCACCCACTTCTGGACCCCCAGGGCCTGGCGCACTGGGTGCACAGAGGGTGCTGATAAAAGATGGGAGGAAAGACAGAAAGAAGGAAAGATGAGCAGAGCACAGACCCATTCTCAGGAGGTGAGTGCACACAGATGGTCCCTCTGTCTCTGGTCCCACCTGTGGGGGACCCCCTGCCACTCCTGCCCCAACTTACCCCTAGGAACCCATCTTTGCTCTTGGTCATGGACTCTGGCAGCAGAGGCTGGAATCGGGCTTCTATGGTGAGTGTCTCCTCGCTGGGGTCAGGGGGCAGATCCTCCTCCTCATAGCTGGCCGAAGGAGTTGACCCTGTGAGACACAGGTCGCTGGAGAGGGGTCCTGCCTTAGGTGGCAGGGCCTCACTTCTCTCAGGATGTCCACACTGGCCAGTGATTAAGGGAGCCAGGCCTGGCAGGGATGGGGGTGGGGGTGGGGCTGGAACAGGTAACAATCAACAAAGTAACAATATAGATCACATCGTTTATCAAACATACACAAATTGTATATGTATGATATATAATGTGTACATATGTATACCACATGGTATTATCACACATACACATTTTCTCCAATGTATATCACATTTTAGCTTCACAGTAACCCTGTGAAGGCAGTATTATCAATTCCATTTTACAAATGAGAAACTGGGGGCTCAGAGAGGTGAACTCATTTCCCCAAGGACACACAGCCAGGTAGTGTGTGAATCAGGATTCAAATCCAGGCCTGTTTTACTCTAAACCTAGGATCGACCACAACCTTCTTCCGGGGGCATTAAGATCTCAAAAATTTCCTCAAAGGCTTAGTAACCAGACGACCCGGGTTCAAATCCTAGCCCCACTCCTCACCAGCTTGTGTGATGGTTGGCCCAGTGGCTCGTTATGAGGATTAAATGAGATAATCCAGGCCTGGTACACAGTAAACCCGTAATAAATGTCAGCTGTATTGCTATTACCGGTGGTTTCATGGTGGGGGAGCCACAGGGCTAGGGCTCAAACCTCATTCTGACTCTAACGTGTGCTCTCTCCACCAGGCCAGGCTGGCTGCAGAAAGGCCATTCTCACTGTCTCCCTTCCCTCAGCCCAGCTCCGGGTGAGGTTGGCTCCATTTCCTGGACAATTTGGGGCAAATCACTCCTCCTCTCCGGTTTTCCCACATTAGAGATGGAGCCCATGCTACCGTGCCTGTCCCATCATGAGGGTCTCATGGAGAGCAAAGGCTGCTCAGAGAGGTCAGGGGACGTGGAATCAGGTCATCTTTGGTGTCACAGAAAGAGCACTGTTCCAGAAGTGAGGATACCTGCTTCTCCCTGTTTCCTGGGTGGCCCATTTCCCCATCAGTACGAGGGGCTGGACTGGCAGTGGCTGAACTTGATTTGTCAGATCTCTTCCTGCTCAGAGACCTGCCAAGTCTGTAGTCTTTCGAGGGTGGAGGGAGTCACGATGAAGGCTTAAGGGAGGCATGACGCCTACTACAGAAGGGGCGACTAACAGCAGGGTGGGGTCCCATGACACAGATAATGGAATGAAGCACGGTTGGGTCCTGTTACGACTGCTCTCTTGCTGGTAGAGACCACGCCTGGCATTTGTTGACAGACTGGACTGACAGACTGAATGGGTGCATTAAAATGGGTGCATTCTTGGGGCTTCCCTGGTGGCGCAGTGGTTCAGAGTCCGCCTGCCGATGCAGGGGACACGGGTTTGTGCCCCGCTCCGGGAGGATCCCACATGCCACGGAGCGGCTGGGCCCGTGAGCCATGGCCACTGAGCCTGCGCGTCCGGAGCCTGTGCTCCGCAACGGGAGAGGCCACAACAGTGAGAGGCCCGTGTAACGCAAAAAAAAAAAAAAAAAAAAAAATGAGTGCCTTCTTAATCAGGAATCATCAGAATCACCAGGATGCCTTTTTAAACTACCGATGCCCAGAACCCGCCTCAGACCTACTGAGTCAGAGTCTTCAGGGGCTAGAATCTGGAAAACGTGCTCCCGATTAATGCTCCCCAGCGGCTCCTGATGCAAATCCCTTTTCTAAAGAATCATGGGTACTTCTGCATTTGTAAGTCAAGGCAACAAAATTTCAGAACAGCAATCTGGAAACCTCAGAGCAAGGGAACAATGGGAATGTGCAGCGTTACTGGTTGGCTTGCTTATCCAATTACTTAACTGTTATCATAGATAATTATGAGTAATAATGCCCAGCATTTTATGGCTCTTTGGTTTTTTAATAAAAAGTTTTATTACCTGACTTACAAGTAAATTTTGCTCACTATTGACAACTTGTAAAACTTTTAAGGTATAAAGCAGAAAATTGAACACACATAACCGTACCAACTAGAGAGGACTGTTTGCCTCTATTTCCTGCTTAGATTTGGTGTTTTTCTGGTTTTGTTTTTGTTTTTTGTACTCACAGTGGCCTAGGAGGTAATTGAGGGAGAGACTCTTTTCCCCTGATGGAGAAAAAGATTTGTGTGAAAAAATTAAAAGCACCCCCAAGCCCAGCAAGCTTGGCCAACATGCCATTATGAGGGAACTCTTGCTCTTTGGCCATAAAAAAGGACAAGGAGGTGGCTGTGTGGCTGCTCGGAGAAGTGTGTGCAAAATAAGAAGTCAAAGCAAATCCACACAGGGCTGAGCTGTGTATTTGCCCATCTGCTTTCATGACAGTACTGACTGCCCCTGGGAGGCACTGACACATCCGCTCCAGCAAATTAGCATTTTTCATCTGACCCTCCTCCTCTGGCAGTGACCAAAGGCCAGCGGGTCAGCACGTGGCTGACCTACCTGACCCATCCTGAGACACAGAAAGCCCATCACGGTCCTTTAGCGCTTACCTGCCTGAGAGCAGCCGGTGTCTCTTTCTAGCCTTTCCCATTTATTGACCTACTTACACCAGGCAATTTGGGCAACAAGTAGATGCCCAAGATCATAAGTGCAAGCAACGTCCCAAGATATGGACACAGAGGCTAGGGTGGTGATGGAGCAGTGAGAGAGGCATCTTATAATTCATTAGAATGCTGCAGCCCCTCATCTTTACAATAAAAATCACTGATTACAACCAGGCAGAAATGGGTAACAAGGTGGGATAGGAACCTGACAGCTCCCGAGCAGAGGTTAATATTTAGCAGTAATGGTAATAGCTCCTGTCTATTGACTATCTACTGCATGGTGGGCACTTTGCAGACATTTTTCTCTAAGTTTCAAATGAGCCGGTGCAGGACCTGAAGACAGAAGGCCCCCCCTAACCCTGGCTCTGCACCTGTCCAGCCTGCGCAAGCTGGAGAGCCTTCCTGCGCCTCCGTCTCCTAAACCATACACATGAGGATCAGGACAATGTCCATCTCACAGGCACTGTGAAGATTAAAGAGATGACTCACAGGAGGCGCTTAGAGCGATGTCTGGTCCTGAGAAGGTGGTCAGGGAATGTTAACTAGTTTTAGTCACACGTGAGAACAGGCTTGGGTGTGCGAGTATGTGTGGGTGCCCATGTTGAAGCAGCTTGTCCAAACCACCAGCCGGAAAGTGTCAGAGCTGGGAGGACCCCAGGGCTGCCAGGAAGCACCGTCCTCCCCCTACTCCAGGCAGCCCTTCTGTTCAGAGCAGACACAGAAGACACAGACCAAGAAGTCGAGGGCGGTGCCCCGGCTCCCTCCTGCCTAGTCCCCAGCCTCTCCCGGTACCTGTCAGCTTCTCAGCAATGGGCTTGAACTCCTCGGGGCTGAGGTACATGTCCCCGTCAGTGTCCAGAGAGGAAAAGAGGAAGAGGCCTTCTGTCCCCAGGGCTTTCAGCGCCGAGTCCTGCTTGGGAGGAGGTGGCTGGGCTGAGCAGTTGTACACCCAACTGGCATCCCAAATGGGCGGAGGGAGCTGCTCCCGCCACACCTTCCTGGGTTCTCTCAGCCCATCTCCCAGCCCATCTGTCCAAACGCCACCTCTGCACGCCCCAGAGCCCCAGGCCCCCTTCCCATCCCTCCTGGTCCCTGCTTCACTCTGAGCCTTCATCCACTGTCCGCTCTCTAAGTGCGCCCTTTCTATCTGGGCCCATCCCGCCCATCTCGTGTCACCCTCTTGGTCCACCCATTGTCCTCTCCGGTCTCCCCTCCCCACCGTCCCAGCACTGCCAGCCCGTCCAGATGCTCGGGTCCCACCTTTGCTCTACGCTTTGTCTGCACTGTCCTAGTCACCCATCTGCACTGTCCCCCTGCAGTCTGTCCCAGCTCCTGCCTCACACTGGGCCAGTCCTCTCACCTCCCCCATCAGTCCTTCCAAGTCTGCCCGACTCCTGGAGCCCCGTTTTCCTATCCCTTCCCTGCCGCCCTCCCGGCCCTCCGGCCCCCACCCGCCCCCCGCCCCTCGGAGCCCGGTCCCTCTGCGAGCCCCACCGCTTCCCCGGCCCACCCGAGTCTCCCGGCCGCCGCGCCCTCCCCGCCAGCTCGGACCTGCCGCGCGGCCGCCTGGGCCTCGGAGTGGCGAGCGAAGGCCCGGGCGGCGGCGGCGGCGGCGGCGGCGGCGAGGAGCGCTCCGAGCAGCGCCAGGGCGCGGGCGCGGGCGCGGCGCGGCGGGGCCGCGGGCGGCGCGGCGGGGCCGGGGCTGGACGGCTCGCGCTCGCCCGGCCGGGCCCGGCCCATGGCGGCGGCTCCCGGCGGCTCCGGACGGGCGGCCGGGGACGCTGACCCGCGGCGGCGCGGGCGCGGGCGCGGGCGGGGCCGAGGGCGGGCCTGGGCGCCGGGGCGGGGCGGGCTGGGGCGCAGGGTCCGGCTCATAGCGGGTTCAGTGGGCGCGCGAGTCCGTAAGGGGGCGCCGGGGCCCCTGCTCCACAGGCCCCTTCCTGCCAGTCGGTGCCTCCTTCTTGTACTTGGTCTCCCAAAACGAAACCGGGCCTCCGCGTCTCATCTTGCCTGGCGGAGCCGGGAGCCCTTCCAGGCGGAGGGCTGGGAGAAGGAGGGGCTGGGCGGGGGTGGGGAGGACCCGCACAGCCGAAGCTTTCCCTGGGAGGGGGCTCAGGGGCCGCCAGGCCTGTGTCCACCTTTCTTGGCAGATGTGAGGGAGGCCAGAGAAGGACACTGCAGTCCTCCAGCGGCCGCCGGGCACCCCACTCTGCACCCTTATCCCACCTGCTTGCTAAAAGGTCTTCAGTCATCTAGAAACAGAAAAGCTCCGAAGTTCAACCCTCCCTATTCCCTTCATGGTCCGGCTGGAAGGCCACCGCTGCCAGTTCATCAGGGATGGGAACTACCTGATGAAGGCCAACACAGGTGGTGCAGCCCTGAAACCTCACCCGCGGGGCCAAAGTTTCCTCGCCTATAAGGAGGATTCAAAGAGGCCCTTCTGTGGGTTGTGGTGAAGATGAAATACCCAGGTTGGCAGGGGTGGTAATTCCCAGGCGCAAGGCAAGACCGGCTGTGAGTTACCCGCTCTCCCCTGCTGGACCTGCCCTGGCCACAGGAGTGGTTTTTCCGGAGAACAACGCTTGTAGGAGGGCCTTGGGAATAGAGGCGAGTGGAGTCTGAGGAAGTTCTTTCAAGTCCCCAGAAACCTTGGTTCCACTGGGCCTCTCTTCCGTTATATCAAGGGCCCAGGAGGCCGGGGATGGCTTTGCCTGCATTTCCCACAAGAGGGCAGCACTGCCAAAGCCTCTAGACAAGAACCCCGAGCCTAGGGGAGCCGCGGTGCTGCACGTGCACCTCCCAGGTCTGGGATGTCAGGGGGGATTTAAAAGGTACTGAGCACCCACTATGTGCTGGACTTGGTGCTGGGAGATTCATGCCATCTCATTTTGTCCTGAAGCCACACAGTAACGTGAGGTTTGTTTGTCTCATTTTAAAATTGAGGAGCCTGGGAATTCTCTGGCGGTCCAGTGGTTAGGACTCCGCGTTTTCACTTCTGGGGCCCAGGTTCGATCCCTGATCGGGGAACTAAGATCCTGCAAGCTGTGAGGCAAGGACATCATCATCATCATCACCATCATCATCATCATAATAAAATAAAATTGAGGAGCCTTAGCCCTGGCACTCAGGTTTATCTGAGTCCAAATCTCTTGCCATGCTGCCTCCCAGGGGATGGTCCAAACGACTGAGTGTGGGGAGGGGCTGATCTCTACCACCACTTCTATCCTTCATGGGCAAACAGCCATGACAGTGCCATGTGGGCAGAGCCCTGCCTTCCCAGTGCCCATGCGTGACCCAGCACATCATGGGCACTCCCATGTCTTTTGGGTGATTTTCCTCCCAGGGACCAAGAGTTGTGGGCCCTGGGCCCAGCTCTGGCCCCATATCCTCGAAGGGACCCACTGAGGGCCTGACATCTAGTGTTGGCTTCCGAAGGCGTCCAACTGTGCCACTTCCAACTCATTACCGCTAATGTTTGGGGACACCTTGCATATGACAGATGCTATTAGAAAACCAAATTCCATTCTATCAGGAAGCAAAGCTAACAGAGCACAGAGCAGGTTAGGCGGGAAGATTGATGAGCCAAGGCCCCTGGAAAATAAATGAGGGAAGTTTTCTTTGCCAGGCTACTTTTACTTGTTACACTTGCTTTTTGTTAAAGACACAGACACCCCACTGGTCTCAGTGGCCCAGGGCTGGAGAGATGCAGCTGAGATTGGGAGGGGCGTGTGTCTCAAAGCTCAAGGGGTTTCAGGAGGGGAGGGGTGGACTTGCAGGATTTGAATCAGGTCAGTGAGCCTCTGGGAAAAGGGTCAATCTTGGGACTCAGCTCTGGGGAGACGTCAGCTTTGGGCCTTGGCACTGGAGCAGGGCTGGGTGTTCTTCTGTTCCCAGGAGGGCTTGCCTCCAAACCAAGGGCCAGGGCACAGCAGGGCAGAGCCTTGAAAGATTGGGCCAGCGGGGCAGTTGTGGCCAGCGCCCTACAGGAGCTCTTTGGCACCTTGTCTCTGGCCCCCGAGAGGGCAAGGGTGGTATTTGGTAGTAGCAGCATTTGGAAACTGCACCAAGGTAAGTGGCACGTTGGCCATGTCCTTGAGGAGCTCGCCGGTTAGCAGGGGCATCACTCATTCACCCATTCAACACATAGTTATTGAGGGTCTTCTGTGCTCTGTTCTGGCACTGGGGATCCATCGGAGGAGAAAGTGGAGTCTGGTCTTCTAGACAAGTATCCTCCAGGGATACGCTGACTCCCTGGAGGTGAGTGCTCGGCAAGAGGGATGTACGCAGGGGAGGGTCCCCCTGCCTGTCGGGAGGGGTCAGGAGAGGCTTCACGGAGCAGAAGTCCAGGCGGGCCTGAGTTCAGGAGGTCACCAGCTGGAGCCCTGGGAAGAGCATTCCAGGGACTGGAAGAACAGAGGCAAAGGCCTGGGGGCACGTCCATGGGATTGTGAGGACGTAGTCCAGTGGTTCTGGGCAGAGGGACTGAGGGTGGTGTGAAGGGAGAGGATGCAGGAAAGACAGGCTGGGCTCCACCCAGCGTGTGGCAATCTTGGACTTCATCCTGGAGACAATGCAGTCACCAGAAGGGAGGAACGTTGCACCACCAGGCACCTTCAGACTGCTGAGGGCGGCTCCCTGCCCACGGTGTCCCTGCTTCAGCCTCGAGGCAACAGGAGTTCCGCTTCCACGAGCGGGGGGGTCGGTGTAAATACTCCCCAAACTCCACCCGCCCACTGGAAGAGGAGGGAGGGCCGGGCCTTGCTGTAGCCTTGGTGGCAGGATCACTGCCTCAAACCCTGGCCGTGGTTCTTTGTCTCTCACACACACAACCACACCTGCCTGCCTTCTGGAAGCATCCTCTTTTTTTCTGCTTCCTGTCTCCCGGGGTTAGCTCGCCAGGAACGGGTCTCTCTCCGGCAGGAGGCTCTGCCACTCTCCAGGCAGTAAGACGAAATTAGGATTTTCTACACTAGCTCTACTGAGATAATAAACCGGTGGGGGTGGGAGTGAGGTTGGGGGTAGCGAGAGCCTTGTGGCTCCGTGTTTCTCCCCTGTCGTCTGAGTCCTTGGAGAGTCAGAGGGGTGATTCGCCTCAGACCCAACACTAACATCTTGGCAGTCAGTAGTAGGACCGGCATTCCAAATGGGAGCAAAGTGTCACTTGGGAAAACTGAGGCTTCTGGTGCCATTGCAGGAGTGGCTTTACCTGTCTGGACCCCATGGGCCTCTCAACAAGCTCAGTATCTACTCTGTGCTGGCAGCTATGCAAGCACATCCCAGGAGCACAGTAGCGAAGAAGACAGACAGGGTACTTCCTCCCTTGGAGCTAAATATTCTAGTAGGAGGAGAGAGGTGATGAACATACAGAGAAGATAATTTCAGATACTGGTGAGCACGAAGGGGTAAAACAAGGTGCTACAGAGTGACACAGGTTGGGGTAGGTGACTTCAGCTAGGAGGTAACACTTACATTGCAACCTGAGTGAAAAGAAGAGGCCAGCTCGGTGGAGAACGGAGGAAAGGGCATCCCAGGCAGAGGGAAGAGGAAACAAGTTCCCTCCTCCTGCCTGGGATGCCCCCTTCCTCTTCTGGGCAAAAGCCCAGGGGTAGAAACAAGCTTGGTGTGTTCAAGAAACATGAAGAAGGCAGAGTGAGTTATTGGGAGAGTGACAGGAGAAAAGCTTGGTGACAGAGGCTGGGGCCATGTCATCAAGGAGCTTGCAGGCCGTGGCAACAAGTTTCACTTAGATTTGATGGGAGACCATCATAAGGTTTTAAGCAGGGGAGTGACATGTGACTTGTTTTTAAAAAGACCTTTCTAGTAGCCAAAAAAGAGAAACAACCCAGATTTCGATTCATGAGTGGATAAACACAATGTGGTATAGCCATATAATGGGTATTATTCAATGAAAAGAACTGAAGTGCTGATGTGTGTTACAGTGTGAACAAACCTCAAAAACATTACACTGAACGAAAGACCTGAGTGAAAGAAGCCAGAAGTATGTGGCCAGGGACCACATACTGTACGATTCCATTTATGTGAAACGTCCAGAATGGGTAGATCTACAGAGACAGAAAGTACATTAGTGGTTGCCTGGGGCTGGAGTGGGGAGGGGGAGGAGAGGACGGGGAGTGTCAGCTGAGGGTTACAAGGCGTCTTCGGGGGTATGAAATGTTCTAAAATTAGATCACGGTGATGGTTGTACAACTCTGTGAATATACTAAAACACATGAATTGTCTGCTCTAAATGGGTGAAGTTTATGGCATATAAATTATAAACCAATATAGAGCATTTTAAAAATTTTTATTTATTTAATTTATTTATTTTTGGCTGCGTTGGGTCTTCGCTGCTGCGCACGGGCTTTCTCTAGTTGCGGCGAGCGGGGGCTACTCTTCGTTGCGGTGCCCGTGCTTCTCACTGCGGTGGCTTCTCTTGTTGTGGAGCACGGGCTCTAGGCACATGGGCTTCAGTTGTTGTGGTGTGCAGGCTCAGTAGTTGTGGCACACAGGCTTAGTTGCTCTGCGGCATGTGAGATCTTCCCGGACCAGGCCTCAGAACCTGTGTTCACTGCATTGGCAGGCGGATTCTTAGCCACTGCGCCACCAGGGAAGTCCCCGGTAAAGCATTTTTAAAAAGACCTTTCTGGTTTCTGGGTAAAGGATAGACTGAGGGGAGCAAGAGTGGAAAGAGGGAGGCAGGAGGCTCATTCAGCTCCCAGCCCTTAGATGTCAGGGCCTGGGCTCCTGGAGAGAGGTGGGAGGATGCAGCCAACGATGTGGCAGCTGATGAGAGACAGGGCTTGCTGATGGGTCAGAGGAGGGCAGTGAGAGCAAAGACAAGCAACGGTTTGGGCTTGAGCTCGGGTAGATGGTGGTGCCATTCCCGAGGCGGGCAAGCCTGAGAGGCCCGGGCTGGGGGGAGCTGGGTCGGGGCTGCAGTGTGGAGATGCCTGAGCTGCCCGTGTGGAGCAAAGCATGAAGCTGTCAGGGAGTCTGGAGGTGCAGGTGGGCAATGCCTGGGCTAGAGACTTGGGAGTCCCCAGCCTCTGGATGACATCTAAAGCCACCAGATTCAATGAGATCTCAAAGGAGAGAGAAGAGGCCTTTGGCCTGTGTGGCCACAGCAGCTGTATGTGGCCACAAATGTGGCTGAGTCTTGCAATGCTGAGTGGCTTTGGCTGGACTCACAGGCGCGGGGCTGAGGCTGTGATTAGCCAGAAAATAGATTGATTGTAGGGGTCACGACAGCCTTTGGCTAGACTCTCATGCTGTCCAGGCAGAGAGAGATTTGTTTCCTGGGGTCAGAACGGCCCCTGGGACTCTGCCCACATGCACTGCTTTATTCTCAGCATCACTAGCCTGGCTGCCACGAGCGTCGCCTGGGGCCTTTGAATAGAGACCAGAGCCCAGCCTGACCCCCACCCCAGTGGGTTTGGAGCGTTTTCCCAAGTGCACCAGCGATTCTGATGCACAGTCAGGGTTGAGAATCACTGGGCTGCAGCGAGCATTAGCTGAGTTTTCCTCTGTGGGATTTTTGGAGTGCTAAGCATTGAATGCCAAATCCAGAAGAATTTTTCCTTTTTATAAAACCACCCTCCCCGCGATCCTGTTGCTCATTCAGGAATGGAAGCTGAGAGTTTCAAATGCAAAGACAGCCAATTTCCACACAAGCTACGAACAAAGAATCTGACACTTGGGGGCCTTTAAACAGCGTCAGGCACAGGAAGATGGTGCAGGGTTAACAGCCCCACACTCTGCTCCTCGTGTCTGTTTTGAACTGTGGCCACGGAGAGAGCTAGGGGTTGGGGTCAACCTCCCGGTTTGCCCAGGACTGAGGGTCACTCACTATGAACAGCTGCAATGTCCCAGGCCAGCTGGGATGAGCCGGCCCCCCTACAAGGGACGGACATATCTTAGGTGCCTCCAGGATGCTTTATTTCATAAGCTCTGATCTTAGTTGTGTACTTCAGAGGTTTTAACCACAAAGGATAGAAAAGGGCTTTATGATGGCCAGACAAGAAGTGTGAGGGCCCTTATTATATAGGAGATAGATTGTTATGCATTGTCTCTTACAAATTGAGACAGAGGAAAACTCAGTGGAATTTTTATAATTCAAAGACCAAGAAGGGAATTAAAAGATTTTGTGCTGAAATTAGAGGTGGACGAGGTCAGCATAGGATTCACTCTGGGGATGGCAGGTATTGACAGGAAGCAGCAGGAGGGAGTTTTCCGGGGGCTGGGAATGTTCTGTCTTGATGGGGGAGGTGGTCATAAGGGCTGTACACGGGTCAACATTTCCTGAGCTGTGAATTTAAAATGACTGTCCTTTACACGTGTTACTGGATTACATTAAACCTCAATCGAAAAGGTTTTATTATTTTTATTTTAGTAAACATTCCTATGACATTAGGCGTTTTCAATTTTCAACTGTTTTTCACTCTATTTTCAGTTTGGGGGGGCTAAATAAAAAATAAGAAATTACCCCCCCCCAAAAAAAAGTTTTTTTAAAAAAAGTTTCATTTAAAAACTCAAGGAGAAACAGGACTGGTTTAAAGCAGAAAAATGAAAGCAAAATGAAGGAAGACATGGTGACTGAGATGGAGCAAGGGAGGGATTTCCTTAAGGGCAGGGTGAGCGCAGAGACAAAGGTGAAAAGGGAAGAGGTGGCTGCCAGTCTCTCAAGATGGGAGCAAGGGGTTGGAGGCATTGGAAGTGCTCCCCAATGGGAGGGATCCTGGAGAGATTTAACAGAGACAGAGGCAGGATCTCAGAGAGCGCTGTCAGGTGTTCCCCAGAGAGCCGGGGGCAAGGCACCCCTCCGCGGGCCCTTAAAGCCACGGTGGGCGACAGCAGTCAGGGTGGACCCCTTGGCCAGCAGGTGAGCATTGGGCAGAGAAGGTGTGGAGGCCACACGGTGACTGTAGGTGGGGAGCCATGTGGCAGAGGGAAAGCCCTGGAAATGTGCGGAGTCAGGACCCTCTGGGAAGTGCTGGGAGGACTCCAAGGCAGAGTGGGGTCGGGGGATGGTGTGGGCAGGTGGGTGGAATCCAGGCCTGTGGGGGACGCCCATGACAGGCTGTCTCCTGGCCGGCATTCCCCACGGGGAGGGGGTGAAGGCAGACAGAGTATTATGTTTGAGACCCAGAACCCAGCTTGACTTGGTACCTGCCACAAACGCAGAAGGTTCCAAAGAGAAAAGAGAGGAAGGCATTGGACCCCACAAACAGTCTTGGTTCCGCATGTACAAGGGAAGGAGAAGAGCCATCTTAGGAAGAGGCTTCTATTTTTAAAAAACTGGGCTTGCTTGAAAGGAGCGGTGGGGTGGGGGTGGGGGGTGGGGAACAGAGCGGAGTGGAAGCTGCAGGAATGAAAGTCAAAGGACGGCTCTGGTGGCTTGAAGTCTCCCAGGCCCGAGATCGGAAGAGTCCAGAGGCTGAGGACGGGCCGCAGGAACACATGGCAGAGGGCACTGGCCTCTCTTTGCGCTCCTGGGGGCACTGGTTCCAGAAGCTTCTGCTTAGGAACCCAAGAATGGTTTTCCACTGAGACAGATGTAAGGGGAAAAAAAGAATTCTTAGGCCTCTCTACTCAGAAGTGAGAGGAAACTTTCAAAACGGAAAGTAGGTCATCTCACGCCCCAGCTTCAAACCCTTCCTAGCTTCTTGCTGCTCTCAGGTTAAAATCAAACTCCGCCCAGTTCTAGAGGCCTGCAGGATGGAGCCCGGTCTGTCCGACCTCTTCCAGCCGGTAGCACAGCGCCTCCCGCTGGCTTGCTGGCTTCCTGCTCCTCAGACGCACTAGAACTTCCCACCCCTGAGCCTTTGCACTCGCTGTTCCCTCTGCCTGAGATGCTCTGTCACACGTGTCAGCTCCCCGGGGCGTCCCTGACCTCCCCATCTGTGTCCCCCCCTGTTACTCTCACATGTCCCCTGTCTGTGGCCTCCACCTGCACTCACCTTACAGATATGTTTACATCTCAGTCACTAGTCTAGAAGCCCCGTGGAAAGAGCCACCTTGTCTGTCTTGTTCTCAGCTGCAGTTTTAGCACCTTGCTCATTTCGCAGCAGAGATAGTTAATGGTTACTTGTTGAATTACAAAGCCTGGAGCATTCCAGAACAGTGCTCAGCGCAGCAGCAATGAGCCCCATAACCCAACCTTAAGAACTTAGTGGATAGAGAAATGCAGAGAGAAAAGCACAGATGGCCTGGTAGGGAATGGACCTGTTACAAACGTGGGGTCCCCTGCGCATAGGAAGGGTGGAGAATGTGACCCGGGCAGAGCCCACACTCCAATCAGCACTGGGCGCCAGCAACCAGGAGCAAAGGTACCTAGTCATTAAAAATATGCAGAATCGTGCCTGGAGAGGGTCCCAGGCAGGTCCTAAGGTCTAGGACTGCCACAGTTGAAATTCTCTAAAGAATTTCAGAAGATGGAAGCATCCCTAATGCCTCCGTCCTTGGGAGGAGGCCAAGCATGTACAGGGTTTCTCCTCCAGGTTAGAGGAAGTGGCCCCCAATGGTACACCACCTGGCCCCTGGAAGGGCTGAGGCTTTTTTCCACCTGGGACTCTCTGTCACTGTTCCAGCCCCTGCATGATGAGGGCATCATGGGTCTGGATTAGCAGGGCTCTGGAGCATCATCTTGCAGGGATGATAGTCAGAGAAAGAGGAGTTTGCTTGTAGATTCTAACCTCTGGCTGTTGCTGGGATTCTTCACGTCCTACTGAGTCTGACCCCAGAAAAGCAAGATGCTCCAGAAACTCATGGTCAGGTTAATTCAACATTGGAGGAGGTGACAGGGCCACCCCCAGTGATGTAGGAGATGGTTCCTCAGCTGCAGCTGTAGGAACCCCAACATCTGAGAGGGCCTGACATCTAAGGAAAAAAACTGAGAGCAGAATTTTTATTCTGGTCAAGACTATGCAGAATAAAAATTGGAGAAGGAGGTGCTTGGTCTTCAATTTCCTTGGATGTTAGTTTCAGTGACAAAGAGATTTCATTGTGAATTTTATTTTATTTATTTTTTTGAGGAGAGAATTAAGTGATCGGAGGGTGTTCCTGTTGTTCAAAGGGGGGGCAGGCTTCTTCTTCTTTGGTTTATGGCAGAACCTCTGATAAGCCACACATGCAGAATTGAGGCAGGAGTGATATGGGATGGAGACTGACCAGGCATAGGTTTTGCTCTGGGGTGTCGGGTGGCCTTGGAGTTCAGCCAGCATCGGTTCTCCCACCTCTGCCTGAGTGAGAGTCACCAGAGGGCTTGTTACAAACAGGGTGCTGGGCGCCCCCAGAGCTGCTGATTCAGCGGGTCTGGGGCGGGGCCTGAGAATGTGCATTTCTAACAAGCTGCCAGGTGCTGCTGGTGCTGAGACCCAGTTCCACACTCTGGGAGCCATGGATCTAATGACTGTCCAGTTCTGAATCGTTCTGTGGGCCAGCGCAGAATCCGCACCCCCCTCCCCCACCCCACCTTCCAGGTCTCAGGGGACTGGCGGTGAGGGGCTCCTGATGGAGCTGGGACAATCTGGGTCATCTCCCCACACACACACCCCCACCGGGAGACAGCCAACCCCTGATGACTGCCACGTTAGCCAATAAATCCTAAGGCTTAGGAGAGGGAAGTCAAGGGGCGTGTTTGTGTGTGTGTGCGCACGTGAGTGGGTGTGATTGTGTGTTTATGTAAGTGTATATGTGTGAATGTGTGTGTGTTTGCATGTGAGGGTGTACGTGTGTGAGTGTGTATGTGTGTGCATGCGAATGCATGCGTACGTATGTGTGTATGTGAGCATGTGTGTGTGAAACCTTTCCCTCTACTCGGCATGCTCTCATCTCAGCCCCCAGATTGGGGACATCCCCACGTGGAGAGTGATAAGCAGCTCTGGCCTGTCTCCCCACTCTCTCCATGGGACGAGAGGTGGACTAATCAAATCAGTTTCCTCCTCCGTAAATAGCTGCAGGCCTCGCCTCCCTTCCAAAGCTGTAGGAAGGATTCAGGGTCTCCATGAAGAGGAAAGACGAAAAGGACCTCAAACGCCCTCCAAAGCAGAGACACCACTCTGCCAGCATCCTGGGCAAGCTCTCAGCATCTTCCTCCAGCCCTCCACCCCTGCCTGAGCATCCTTCACAAGCAGGCTGGTCCCTGGAAGCCCTTGGACAGCCTACAAATCTTCATCCCAATTTCCCAATTTCCCAGATTCAGGGCTAACGGCAATGTGCTTGTTCTATGCGAAAAACAGAAAATGTTCAGATTTATTGCTTTGAGAGTTTGGTCTGTCTCTTGGGCCTGGTTGATGTGGTTTCCTCCAAGTTTCATAGCATTTTGTTAAAAAAAAATAATAATTTTTGACAGCAGTGTTTTGCCTCACATTTACACAAGGTTTATAGTTTAAGAAGAGTGTTCACATAATAACAATAACAATCATCACTATATGTATTGAGTATAACAATCATCACTATATGTATTGAGTTCCTACACTAAGGAGCTCAATTCACCCTTGAAACCACCCTCCCTTTCCACGGATGGAAAAGCAGAGGCTCAGGGAGGCTAAGGGGCTTGCCCAAGGTCACACAGCCCAGAGAAAGGGCAGGGTGGAGCTGAACCCAGGTCCATTAGGTTTTTTTTTTTTTTTGCCGTATGCGGGCCTCTCACTGTTGTGGCCTCTCCCATTGCGGAGCACAGGCTCCGGACGCGCAGGCTCAGCGGCCATGGCTCACGGGCCCAGCCGCTCCGCAGCATGTGGGATCCTCCTGGACCGGGGCACGAACCCTCGTCCCCTGCATCGGCAGGCGGACTCTCAACCACTGCGCCACCGGGGAAGCCCTGGTCCATTAGGTTTTGGCCTGTGTTCCTCCTCTCCTGGCCTGCCATTCTGCCTTTCTTATCTTCAACCAGACCGAATGCACGCCAATCTGCAGATAAACAGTGAGTGAGAAAAAAACACAAAACAAAGCAAAAACCAGGGGCTTTTGCAGAAAACAGAGGCTGGAATGCATATAAAAATAGCCACGTATGTTCAAGGGAATCGTCCAGTCCCCAAACAATATGTTTTGTGCTAAGATTCTTTCTGTAACGATGCAGGTGGTGGAGGCTCCAGTGGGGCAGGGAGTCAGCGAGCAGAGGACTGGCTCTCTGAGCTCTGAGGCTGCACTGTCCAAATGGCGGCCGGTAACCACACGTGGCGATTTAAATTTAATCAAAATGAAATAAAATTAAAAACTTAGTTCTTCAGTTGCATTTGCCACATTTTAAGTGCTCCGTATCCACATGTGGCCACCCTTTTGGACAGCAGTTCAAATGTTCACCCTTTTGAACATTTCCATCATCACAGAATGTTCTACTGGGCAGCATTGTTCTAAGCCCTCCGTGAGCCTGCTCCTATCTTATCTTGACTGTCCTGGAGGAGCGGGAACCACTGGCGTAGGTGATAGACACTTGTTCTGAGGTAGGTCCCTCTGTAGCCAAGGTACTGACAGATGCCATCCCAGCACACAAGCCCTTCTACTTTTTTCTGGAGAAGCTACAACTCCAGGGATGCACATAAAGGGCAGAAACTAAAGGAGTGGCCATTCGTTGAGGCCGTGCTACTCAAAGTGTGGTTCAAGGACCGGCAGCAGCAGCATCTCCTGGGAGCTTGTTAGAAACACTCCATGCCAGACCCACTGAATAAGAACCTGTATTTTAATAAGACCCCCAGGTGATTCAGGTGCACATTCAAATTTGAGAAGCTCTGACTTAAGAGACAGGCTGAGCGGGATCAAAATATTGTCCCAAATATAGGAAACCAATCAGATATTTTTAGATACAAAATATAGCATCTGCAAACTGTCCCCCCAGTAGTGTGTGATTAAGCATGAGTCACAGAGGGCTGAGCATCTCTGTGCCACGTGATCAATCAGCGTACTTCCAAGGTTAGCTCCCTATGGAGGAGCTGGCCCATTCCCCACAGCTAGCACCTTCTTAAACCATGATGGGGTCACTGCTCCAAAGTAAAGAGAACAGAACTAAGACTCACATCCTGGATCTCAGGGATGCTGCCTTTAAAACAGACTTTCTATTTTTGCCTTTCTTACCAACGGGTTTGGCTTTTGAACTTTGCAAATTGCCAAAGACACAATGCAGTGTATAAAGCCAGTCTGAACAAACACACAGTCCTTTAAAGGGAGGTATCTTGCAAAGGGCTGTGTCCCCCCTTCCTAGGGATGTGATGCCCCGCAGGCCCCAGTGCCTAAAACCAGGTGCTAGTGAAGCTTTCTGGGAAGGAACCAGCATCAAGCCCATCCATGAAGAAAACAGGTGAAAAAGGTGGTTCCATCTGCAGCAAGGGCAAAGACGAGGCTTAAAATGAGACTGGCAGCACGCTGGCCTCCCCACCCCACCCCGGCTGGGGATGGAGGGGTCTGCTTTGGGAATGGTTCCTGAGCTTCGATTCCTCCTTCAGTGAGGATGACTCATCCCTTAATTCCTCTCTCAGTCTACCTTGGGTCTTACTTTTTTTTATCCCCGGAATGGAGTTAAGTTGCCCAAAGGATGATATTTCTCCACCTGCAAGGGCTTTCCTGGAGGATGAATTTTAAAATATTCATTTTTACAGCTTGCTCCCAGCGATAATGCAGAAGACAAGAATGCTGTGGGGCGGGACGGGGACAGCGACACAGGCCCAGCGGGGAAGCCTGGGGTCTTGGGGAACTGCTAAGTGGCTCTGCCCTGGAGAGATATTCCAGGGACTGACTCCAAGGACTTGGACCAGGGAAAATGGGACGGGTCCAGTATGCCTTCATAACTCTCTTATAATGCTGAAAAAAATTAAAGTCACGCCTGAGAACAGTCCCGCTGTTTTTGCTCTGCCAGCAGGCAGGTCTGTTATTTTGGTAGCAAGCCTCATTTTTTTCTCCAGGGAACAGGCTTTTGCCCATTACATGGGGTCTCCGTGTGCCTGTCAGTCAAGATGCCTCATCCTCCCTTTGGCTGGAGGCACGTGACCCAGGCCAGACCATTTGGAAGCTCACGTCCTTGAAAAGAGACACAGTAGCATCTGGAGCGAACATCTGGATTCACCCGTCCTGGTGGTGGTACCTGGGGAGGCTGCCTCCTGGTTCTTGCAGACTGGATCCGTGGCCAAATCAAATCCTCTTCCTCGTCCTTCTTTGTTTTTTTTGTTTTTTTTTTCGGTACGCGAGCCTCTCACTGTTGTGGCCTCTCCCGTTGTGGAACACAGGCTCCGGACGCGCAGGCTCAGCGGCCATGGCTCACGGGCCCAGCCGTTCTGCGGCATGTGGGATCTTCCTGGACCGGGGCACGAACCCGTGTCCCCTGAATTGGCAGGCGGACTCTCAACCACTGCGCCACCAGGGAAGCCCTGCCTAGTCCTCCTTGATGTCTGACTGTTCACTCTCCTGAGATTCCATGAGCCACTCCAAGGCATTTTAATTCTTTTTTTTTTTTTTTTTGCTTAAGTTAGAGTTGGTTTCTGTTATTTGTAGCTAAGAATCCAAACTGACACAAACCCAAATGCCCAACAATTGGGGCTCAGATCCAGAAAGTGTGATACAGCCCATGATGGAATACTACACAATCAGGTACAGCAATGAGATAAATGTATGTTGACGTGGAAAGATGTTCATAATATAGCATTTGGTGCAGAGCAGGTTATAACAACACAGGATGCCGCAGTGTGACACCATGTTTGCAAAATATACTCTGTACCTGCATAGAAAAAGATCTAGAAGAAAACGTAACAGTATTTATTCTGGAGGGTAGGAAGGTGAATGATTTTTCTTTCAGCTTATCATAAAGATAAGCTTTCTAACCTTTCTATAATATCTGTGTAATCAATTTTTTGTTTTGCTTTTTAAAAAATGGGCACTGGAGCCGTACTATCTTGGTGCCTGTCAAGAGTGAAGTGATTTTCTGGGTTCAGGCAGCAACTTATTTACCAAATGCCCGGGCTCCTGCTATAGCCACAGCTTCCCTGTAGCTCTAACTACTGCTTAAGAACATGCCGGAAGCATCTGAGTCTCCAGAACAAGGAAGCAGCACTTCCCACAGCTCCAGGGCACCAGCGGCATCCCACTTATGAGAACCTTGTGAGGTGGAGGGTCTGCTCTCTGCCTGGTGGAAAAGGGCGGCTCAGAGAGACAGGTGACCTGCCCAGGTTCCCACAGTGAGGGTATAAAGCCAGGTCACCTGGCCCAGGGCCCCAACACCCCAGGGGCTACTCAAGTTCACTAACAGCCAAAATGAAGTGGCTGAGCCTGGGGAAGGACTCGGGATTGTCCTGTGAAGTCAGCTGTGTGGACACGCTGCTAACGGGTGAGGGTGAGGGAGGGGAAGCTCTCTGCTCAGTGTTGGGGCCTGACCTCCTTGCCCTGCAGAACGGCCTCCTCCCAGGGGTGACAGTCAGGAGGAGAGTGGATCTGTGGGATAGTCTTACCTTCCAGGTCTCAGCTTGAAGGTCATCTGCTCAGAGAGCCTCCCCCTTGACCCTCTAAGGCAGGTCCAGACATTAGTGCCTCAGCCTGCTTGTCTCCTTTGGAGCACTTCACGTAACTTGCAGTCATTCTCCTTCATGGTCTGTGTGTCCCTGCTTGGCTGTATGCTCCCTGAGGGCGGGGCTTATGACTGTCCCGCTCACAGCTGTGTCCCCATGTCTGGTCCCCTGGAGGCACTTACCAAGTATCTGCTGAATGATGGAATAGATGAACCCTGGACTGGGGTGGTGAGCAAACCCTAGGGGTTTCACCTCTGCCTTTACTGGCTGTGGGACCTCAGGCAAGTTGCTGCTCCTCTCTGGGCCTCTTCCAAGCCTTGATGTAAGTATAAATATCCAACTTCATTTAAAGGGTTGCCCTCACCTTTCCTGAATATATTAGGACCAATTCAAGGGAAGGTAATAGAAGTTGGCATCTTTATACCTTAAATCAACTGCTGGTTGATTATTCTTTCTGATGATAGCATTGCAGTGGTCTCCCCAGGAGTCACTGATGTGCGATGAACCCAATTGTATTTCTTATTCAATAAACTCCTTTATTGTAACTTTACAGATTTTTCCATTACAATACTGAAAACAGCACTAGTGATTCGTAACACTTAGGCCCAAATCAAAGGGGAACCCCTCCTCAAATTATAAGGTAAATGACACATAATTGAACATATAGTAAACGTTGGGCAAAAGGAATTCAAAATATAGAAAATGGGGTCAAGATTTTGTGTGTGTGTGTGCAAACACTTTAAGGTTTAGTTTATTGGGAGGACACCATTTTTGAAAGCACATGATTTTGAAAACTATACTTAAAATCTGTGAGAAAACACAACTGTAGAGAAAAGGCAAAATCAAGCAAAAACCAAAAAACCTCCAAAACGAAAGGAAGTGAATCAAATACACGAGGCTGCAATGCAAACCTCCGGTGCTTTGGCCCTGGAATGGCAAGTGAGCAGGTTTCACAGACATTCTCCGTGGAAAGGAACGTCTGGGCCTGGTGTGACATCGCTGTGTCTCCGAGTCCTGTCTCCTCACAGAGGAAAAGAAGTTGCTCGTCCAACACATCTGCCGGGTCCGCCAGGCAGGGGCCCACATCTCCAATCCGTTTGAGAACAGCCCCAGATCCCGTAGAGGTGGTCCCGGAGCCGCAGGGCGACGGGTGGGAGTCAGGCCCCGCCCCCGCCAGAGCTGTCTGAGTGGTTCACGGGGAGCGGGTGGGCCTCCGTGTTGAACACCCAGTCTTCCAGGGAGAGCATGTCATCTTCAGAGAACAGAAGATAGAGATACCTGTGCCCCGGCAGGGAGGGGAACAAGACACAGCCCGTCAGCGCTCTGGGGAAGGGGGCACCCACTGGGAAGGAATCTCAGGGGCCTCTGAGACAGGCCTGTGCCCAAGGGCGCAGGGAGGTCGTAGACCCCAAATCTGCCCGGAGGGCTCGTCCCCGGGAAGGAGCTGTGGACGCGGAGGGGAGCCCTGTGCTTTAGGTCAGGCAGAGCCGGTTCATCCTGGCTCTGGTCCAGCCCCCGCTCTGTACCTACCCGCTAACCAGCTTCCCGCAGGTGCTTTTCCCACCTGGCCCTCTTAGGACCCCGTGTGGCCTAGATTCTCTTTTTTTTTGCAGGGAGGCCTGAGGGCTACCCCAGGACTCAGCCTGCTTCCTTATGTACCAGGAGACTCTACACTCAAGTAGATGTCCAGGTGCTAAAACGCACAGGGAGTCGTGACTCCAGAACTGCAGGTTTCCAAGCCATGGGGGTTTTTAATGGAAGGAACAGACCATCCAATCCGTCCTAAACAGCTAAAGCACAAGGGGACTGCTTCAGGGAACAGCGAGGAAACGAGGAGGCCAACTTTAGCCCCAAGAAAGGAGGGGAACAGCGCAGCAGCAGAACTGCAGCAGTGACCGGGATTGACACCATCATGGTTATTATTCTGCCCATTTTACAGAAGGGCACAGTTTCAGAGAACTTACGTCACTTGAGGAGGCAGGTTAAAGAAGTTAACTTCTCACATAGCTAATGCTTAGTGGGGTGGAGTCCAGCCCAGCCTCACTCTGCGTGGAGAAACTGGCCTGGCCCAAGGCCCGCCCCTGGATCCCAAGCCTCCATCCCTCTCGGGGCCCCCCTCCTGGGACGGCAGAACTTGACGGATGGTGAAGGAAGGGACTGCTGCCCCCGCCCCTCCTCTCTGCCCCCTCCCCCTTCCCTAAGAAAAGCCCGAGTTGCCCTCTGGGAAGAACACCGGCCAAGCCCCCAACTCACTTTAGTGTCTCCGCTAGAAAGAAAGTCTGCTGCTTGTTGTCGTGGTTGGGTACCTTACTGTATACGTCTTGGATCCCAGAGAACCCGGCTTCCGTCCGACAGTATTTCTCCAAAGCCTGAAGGAAAGGAAGGCAGCCTTGGTGTGGGGAGAGGAGAAGCCCCCCCAAGATTCACGCCTGCCCAGCTCTCGAACAGGCAGGCCCTCCCACCCCTTGGCTGGGGACCCCAGCATTGGTGGGGGCACGCTGCCTGGGCCCACGCGGAGAACTTTGTCCCTGCCCGGCCTGAGCGCTTCACCTGGTGTGAACTTAGAGGAAGCTTCTCTGCCTCTCGGGGAACTAGACTGACCTGACAGACTCACCCACAGTGGTGGACAGAGGCCAGGGAAGGGGCTGGTGGTGTTTTCGGGCTGGGATTTGGGGACTGGACTTGGCACACCCCAGGGATTCCCTGTAGAGATGTAGTCCCTGGGCCAGAGGCTGTGCCTGCCTTTTGTACAGAAATGCAAGTTTTACCCACTGAGGGTCTGTGGGTGGGGCCCAGGAGCACAAAACACTTGGCTTTCAAAGGTCAAGAACCAGGGTCTTCAGGAAAGCAGGGGCACTCTGGCCAATGAAGCATGTCAGGGAGCCTGAGCAGGGCCTACGCCCCAGCTGAGCATGTGCTCTGGGAGTGTGGCTCTCCCCACCAAGTCTGTGCCTCCGAGAGCAGTGGGCCTGGGGGAGAACAGCAGAGAAAGCTTGGCATCCATCCAAGAACCTTCTGGAATCCCCACCCCTGCCTTTGATACCTGCCCCAAAGAAGGAAGGGGATTGGGGAAGCAGAGCCCAGAGAGGGGGCTGCCCAGGGCTGGGCTAGCTTCGGGCAGAGGAGGGAGGTGAGCTGGCAGCCCGCTCCTGTTTGAGAGGAGAAATCTAAAGTCACCTGTCCAGGCTTCAGCATCAGAGGGCGGTGACCACGCGTGTGCTGGGCCACCTCTGACTGCTGCCCTGCGTTCGCCCCTCTCCGTTTGCTGACATTATTGGGCACTCAGAACACTCTTCACAAGTTCCTGGCCAGCTGGGGACTCTGGGCTCTGCAACCAAACCCTGACCCTTTGCACTCTCAACTTTAGCCAGATGCCAGCCTGGCTTGCCCTTCCTCTTGGGTTTGGACCCTGACTGTGAATTCTCAAGGGCACCTGCCACCAGTTCTCCACCCTCCCCCTGCGCCCCGCCACTCACCATCACCACCTCCCAGCCCCACTCCCTGTAGATGGGGTCGTGGGTCTGCCGCCACAGGTACATGTAACTCTCCACCACCTCGGGCCGCAGGATGTAGTAGCTCTCGCTCGTCTGTGTGGCCACAGCTTCTCTGCCTGAGTTAAACCAGAAGGCTTCGGGCCCCAGTTTGGTATCTGCAGGAATGACCAACCAGGGTGCCTGGGTCAGACTTCCCACCTCCTGCTCTTCAGGATCCCAGTGCCCCAGGAGAGATGGAAGTGGCGTGGTAGCCCTGGCCGGGGCCGGCTGGTGATGGGCTGGCATGGGCTGGCCAAAGCAACGCCCTTAGGCCTCGAAACATTTGCAGTTTAGACCCTGAGAATCCAAATGAACTTCCCAGCAGTCCGGGGAGACAAAAGTTTGGGTGGTGCTCCCCAACTGTGTATTTTGAGACATTAGCCCTGCAGGATGTTAACCAGTGCTCGGCCAAGAAAGGGTTGTAGGTTTAAGCACATTCGGGGAACAGCGGGTTAAACAAAGTGAAAGCCTCCTGTCTACAGGACTTACCAGACCCTTTAATTTGCTAATATGCAATGATGCTTCTCCACAGACCCCCTTTCTCTGGGAACTGCTTTTGACACTTCCCAGAGCCAGCCTTCCAGAGCTGACAGTTTGGGACACTGCTGAGGTGGAGATGAGGGAAGATTCGCCCAGAAGGCACATATTCAGGCAGAGGGAGCTGAATAAAGAAAGTCTGATGAGGTCTGGGTTTCGTTGTCATTGTTTGGTTTTGGTCAGTTTGTTGCTGTTCCTGTTTTCTGGATGACCACCATTATAACCACCACTGCAGCCACCATTTATGAGTTCAAGGGCTGTGCTGGGTGCTTTACATACACTTATTTCAATCCTTAAAAAATGTTGTTTTGGTAAGGCAGATACTATTATCTGCCACTCGCGCATGTGGAAACTGAGGATCAGAGAGGCTATGTAATTTGTCCAAGGTAACACAGCAAGTTGTGGCCGAGCTGGGATGTGACCCTGGATCTGTCTGATGCCCTTTTCCCAGGCTGTCCTCTCTCTCTTTCTCCCCTGGGTCTGACTCTCTAGGTCCAAAATTTACGGTATGTGGGTCAGATCATCCTCCCTTTAATGCCTGCATATCCTGTCAGTCAGCAGAGGGCCCAGCTCTGGTCCTAATGTGGGCCCCCACCTCCCATTAGGGCTCAGGACCCCAAGAGGCCCTGGGCTGCTTTTTCTCAGAGACATATTGGAGCTTTGCAGGACATCCTGCTCATTCACGGAGGGCTTCATGGAAGAGGAATTAGGCAGATCCTGGCTCCTCTGATCCTCTCAGATGGCACAGCTTCTCTTGGCCATCAGAACACAGCCGTTCCGCCAAGCTGCTAACGGGGTGAGGGCAAGAGCGACTGCTGCAGCCATCCATGGACCAGCCGGGCTGGTTGTAACCACATGCTCTACTAAGCGGACTGTCTTTTATGGTCTGGGCTGATGGTCCCCGACAAATAGCAAGCTTTTTATTATTCCTGAGATTTCCTATTTGTTTATGGTGCTGGCAGAGATAGCTCTTTGAAGGGAATTGAAGACCAGTTTTAAGGACCCACTGCGAATGGCTGGCTTCCTGAAAACAGCTCCAGGAGCTCTGGATTCCACTGGCGCGCTCACAGACACGTTTTCGGTGGACTGCTAACAAACGCCTCCCATGCTGCTGGCTGAAGGCGTGGGCCAAGTACTTCCTGTGGGGCCCAGGTACTTCCTGTGTGTTATTGTTCCCATTGAACAGGTGAGAAAACAGAGGCCACCAGCTGCTGAGCGGCAGAGTGGCATTTGAGCCAGGATCTTTTACTGCAGATCTTAGGTCCTCTCCTCCAACCAAGGCTGGGCTTACAACTCAGAGCAGTGGGCCCCTTCTGGGGTCACGGGGGGCCTGGGGCTTTTTCTGAGGGGTGTTGTTTAGAAAGGTAGCACACAAGATGGGGCTGGGCATCAGGAGACCTGGGTTCTAGCCCCGGCTTAGCTACTCATACACGGTGTGGCTTTGGCTAAGCCAGGTCCCCGCTCTGGGCTGACTCAGTTTCCCTGCGTGTAAAATGAGGAGTTGGGTTCACATTCTCTCATGTGGCTTCTGAGTCTAGTGTTTGACAGTTCTGCGGTGAGTGCTGGTGGGGATGGTGCAGAAGCTCTCAAACTTTCCGGGGGTCTTGAATCAGAGGGTGATTACGGGGTGGTGCCAGGAGGTGGTGAGACCCTCTGAATGGGAGCACTCCAGGGAGGAAAGGCAGAGATACGTTTAGGGGTAGGGGCTCAGGGAGAAGGAATTTGCTAAAGGCTCAGGAAGCCAATGTTTCTGCCTCAGGGGCTGGAGGACCCTCTGCTCTGAGCCCCTCACAGGGGAACTTGGCCGGGTCATCTCTGAGCCTCAGTTTCCTCATCTGTGTTGTGAGGGTCAGCGATGATGTATGTCAAGTGCTGAAGGACACCCGGCACACACAAAGTGCTAACACAGCACCGTGTTCCCTTTAACTTAGGGCACAACCTCTGTGTGTGGATAGCACACCCCTCATTCAAATTCCGGGTAACCTCCAAGGTGAGGCTTCCCTAAGTCCACGTGTTCCCTTCACTCACTGCCCCTCTCCTGGTCTTTCCAGTTCTTCCTGGTGTCTAGCCTCAGTCTTTCCTGCTGCCCCTTCCCCTTGCAGGGTTACCTGAGCGGGCGTACGATTCGTGGCACGTCTTGGTGATCTGGGCTGCGAGCTCTCGGTAGTGGGCCCTCTTTTCTTCCTTGGCATCCTCAGCGCCGAGGGCGATCATGCCCCCGGAGAAACAGGCCAGGTGCCCCATCTTGTGGTCCAGAATCCCCCCTCGCCACTCAGCAATGTAGGTCAGCCCCCCGGGAGAGACATTCAGCAAGTGGGTCTCTATTGCCTGGGAGCAAGGTGGGAATTGGGCAGGGAGGAAGGGCATGGGAGGGTACAGAGAAGGGAAGGGAGAGGACGGAAAATGAACATTTTGGAGACGGCAGCACGTGCAGCTCTGTCGAGCCCTCCATCCCAGACAAAGGAGGCCTGCCGACCTTGGCTGGGGGCGGTCCCTGATGGGGCTGGTGGGAGGTTCTGCCACTCACCCAGCTGAGGCCTGGTGCTTGCTGGGGGGCTTGGACACAAGGCAGCTCCCCAGGGCCAGTCTCTTACACAGACTTTTTAAAAACTTCTACATTCAAAAATTTTTGGAAAAAATACCTTTAAAGATTATTATCAATCTCCATTACATCCTCTGTTAGGGAATCTTAACCTGAAGCCCAGTTGGCCTGTGGATGGGCTGGAAGGAGTCCAGAATGCCCCTAAACTTGTATGTGACACTTGAGGGCATTTTCATGGGAAGAGGGTCAGTAATATTTGATCAGATTCTCAAAAAGGACCACAGAAAATAACAGCTGCCCTCTACAGGCCCTTATCACAGGCTTCCACATTTAATGCTCACAAAAAGCCCGGCACATGGGCTGTAGTGCCCTCTCTAGACACAGGGGTTGAGTGGTGTGTCCCAGGTCACCCACCACACCATGATCAGGACAAGGACCCCCAGATGCCCAAGTCCGGCTCCTTCCATTACCCAGTGGCTGCTCCTTTTGGTGGCAAGGGGCTTTCAGAGCCCTCCCCTGGTCCCCCAATAGGTGGTGCTGTTGGGAAAGACTCCCAGGGTGTTGGGGGGTGTAGGTGTCAGGCCATCGTGCCCCTGACTGCCTGCTGTTAGTCCCTTGGGAGCCCTGGAGACTGAGGCGATGGCGGCATCCACCCACACAGCTGCAAGGCTGGACTCGACGGGTCCTAATCCAGGACGGAGCCTCTGGGGCCCTGGCCAGGCCTCTGCCTCCACTCTTGCCCTCCCGTCTATTCTCTGGGGTGGGCGGGCGGTGGGGTGCACTCTGTATATAGTGGACCTGACTGCGTCTTGGGCCTGTTTAATGCCCTCTCATGGTTTCCAAGTGCCCTCAGACGAAAGTCCAGCAGGGCCTCTGAGACTCCCTGATGTACACCCTGAGGTTTAACCTGATGCCACGGACACGGCTCCCAGGTGTAGACTCTGTTTCAAACCCCACCTCCACCAGTTCCGAGCTGTGTGACATTGCGCAGGTTCTATGTTCTCTCTGTGCCTCAATTTCCTCGTGTATAATATGGGGATGAGAGCATGAACCACTTCACAGGGTTGTGAGGATTCAATGGGCTGCGTCTGCAGAGCTTAGCATATATTTCTTCGCACAGAGAGGCCTCAGTAAGTGCTGGCTATTCTGATTCCTCTCCAGCCTGCCCCCGCCCCGTCCCCGCTCCAGCCATGCCGCAGGCCTCATTTCATTCCTGTGCCCCCTCCCCCAGTGAACATTTCCTGAGCGCCTCTCGGTGCCAGCACTGTGCTCCGTGCAGGGAATACAGCCCTGGAGATGGATCTGGACCTGGACTCAGGGAGCTCACCCATGGGCACAGAGACGTCCCAACAAAAGCAAATACACCCGAGAATCCCCATTTGTGATCAACATTCTGAATGAAACAAATTAAGGGGACGAGGCAGAAAAAAGCTCGGAGAGGAGGTCCTACTTTGCGGAGTGAGGCCAGAGAAGGTCTCTGCGCTGGTGACCTCCACGAAGACCTTTTCTTCCTGCCTCAGGTGCTTTGCGGCAACCCTTGCTTCTCCCCCAAGCTCCCATTCCAGCTCTACTACCTCTAGCTCTGCGTTTGGGCCCCTCCAGGATGCCTCTTCCTTGGTGAAAATACCCCAGAGTCTAAACCACTGTGGCCCCATTACGCTACTACCCTGTTATCTTTCTATGAGGTGCTATTCCCACGTGTGTGCGCCTATTTGTATACATTTCTGTGGAACGTCTGCCTTTCTCCCAGGACTCTGAGTGCCAGGTGACGGCAGAAGCCACCACTACCATCCTCCAGCCAGTGCCTGGCAGGTGGGAGGTGCTCAAACAACATTCGTCCCTCGATCTGTCTTGTCCTTTGCCCTCTGCTGTAAGGCCCAGGCCGGTGGGCTGCCTGCAGGACCCTCACTGAGCAGCAGATGGGGAAGCTCTGATGAAGCGACTGGCGCGCCAGGGCACCTGCTCCCTGTGGGGAGAAGCACCGAGGCAGCCTGGAGGGCTGCCGCGTCCGGGCCGGGCCCTGGCTCCTGGGCAGAGCTGGGCCCACAGTAGCTGCTCTGCGTCGCTAAGGGTGCTGGTGCGGGAGGGGTGGCAGGGCTAGTCCCGGGCACAGAAACCTGGTTCAGTTATCACTGCCAGCACTGGGGAGAGGACACAGACATCCGGGGAGATCCCAGGAAGCTTCACACTGTAGCTGGAAATCTGTACCTTCAAGACTGTCTCCCACTGGTTATTTCTATTTGGGGTTAACCCCAAGCTAAGTAGTTGTGGTAAAGAGGAAATGATAGGCCAGTCTCTCTTTGAGGATATAATTTAGACAAGCAAATGCAAAGGTAAAAAATAAAAACCCCAAGGCTTTCTAAAACCCTCAGCAAAACACAAGATAGCACAGTCGGGCCACCGACTGGTAAAAAGGCTAAAATCATAGCAAGAGACATAGTAGAGAGCTGAGTTTGAATCCCAGTTCTGCAATTTGAGAGTTGGGTGACTTTGGGCAAGTTACTTCCCTTTGCTGAAGACTCCCTTTCCTCAACTGTAAAATGGGAATGATAATTCCTGGGATGGTTATGAAGCTACTCAAAGATGCTGGCTTAGCGCCTGGCACTGACGGTTCCTTCCTCTGCCTCCTGGAGGGCACCCCATCTGCGCACTTCTGAGAGGGCCTTCAGGCCAGCCAGGCTCCCCTGCAATTCGGCAGCTGGTGAGTAGAGGCAGGGGCCCTGGATCTGGAGTCAGCAAGACCCGTGTTTGTGTCCTGGCTCTGCCATGTTGCTGGGTGACCTTGGGCCTTTCTGAGCCTCAGTTTCATCATCTGCAAGAAGGGGCTAAATAAGGCCAGGCACCCAGCGCACCTGCCTGGAGGAGGCCACAGGGACAGAAGCTCCCTGTTCTTCTTGCTGCCCCTCCTCTGTGACCCCGGGGTGTGTCCAGCTGATCTGTCTGAAGCCCTCACACCCACCCTAGCTGGACACTGGTCTAACCCACATACTGGAGCCCCCAGGGCAGCTTTCAAGGCTATTGCCTGGGCCCCAGCCCAGAGGTTCTGATGTCACCTTGTTGGGGTGCAGCCTGGGCATTGGGGTTTTACAGCTCCCCAGGTGATTTTTAACATGGCAACAAGGCGGACAACCACCAGAACATTCTTCAAAGCCCCAAACTCGCCAGAGCCCCAGCCTTTACCCAGGGTCAGAGACACTTCAGGCTCTTCACTGGGGAGATCAAACGTGGGAGCAAAGCTGAGTTCTAGCCTGTTCAATCGAGTACTTCTACAAAACTCCCCGTTTACTTAAATAATTTATGGCCATTTCTTCCCTTGAACCCTCAACTACAGTGTTCCCTGAGGGCTGGGAACTGGGCTGCTTGTGAACTTTATGTTTACTCTGCAAGGAAGGCAGAAAGGGCAGAAAGGGCCTCTCCAGGCAGCACACATGGCCACCGCTGAACCTGACCGCTAATCCCTGACAGGAGCTGCAGGCTGCAGCGGAAGCTCAGCTCAGAAGCCTGGAGTGGACGGGGCTGAGCCAGACTGAGCTGGGACTGGAATCCTGGGACCTGCTTCATGACTCAGGTCTTGGTGTCAGGGAGCTGGGCAGGGAAAACTCATCACTGAGCCCACAGTTTAAAGGATCCATGGCTCTGGAGGCCTGTTCCAATGTGCTTCCTTTAAGGACTACCATTCCTGGCCGGATTCATGTGATCAGAGTGTAGCTAGATATCATTCCTCCATCCAGTCTGCTGCCCACACCCATCCATCTACCCATATCTACCCACCTATCCACCCACATCCACCTACCCATCCATCCTTCCACCCACCCACCCATCCATCCAATCATCCATCTGTTCACTCACCCACTCATCTTCCCTTCCCTTCTCCCTCCCTCCCTCCCTCCCTTCCTTCCTGCTTTCCCCTCATCCATTTATTTGTTCACAAAATAGTGACTGTATGCCTCCCAGGTACCAAGCACTGTTTTGGGAGTGAAGTATACAGTGAATGAGTAGACAAGATCCTTGCTCTAGACAGCTCAGGAAGATAGACAATAAACAAGTAAACAAATACACACATGTGATCATTTTAGATGCTGATAAAGGTGAAGATGCCTAATAATAATAAGCCTCAGGTATGTGAGAGAAAGAGAAGCTGGGGAAGGCTAATTCAGGGGCATCTGAGTTGACCAATAAGCGGGACCCAGCCACCTGGATGATATTCCAGGTAGAAGGAACAGCAGGTACAAAAGCCCTGAGGTGGGAACGAGTCTGGTGTATCTGAGGAAGGTTGGGAACGAGAGCTCAGAGGGCAAAGGGGAGAGAGCTCAGAGTGACCGGCAGTCCCAGATCAGGGACTGTGGGCAAAGGTGAGGAGTCTGGTTTATTCCGAGCATTAAGGGAGTCCTGAGCGGAGGGACATGCATTTACAGCTATTCTGGCTGCTGCGGAAGAACTGACTTAGAGTGGGGAGGGGTGGAGCAAGGAATCCAGTTAGCTTAGACCACGGTGGCAGCAGAATAGATCCAGCCTGCTCAACGTACTTGATGAGGAAACTGAGGCCCGGAGCCTGCCCAGTGCCTTTTCTTTAGTTGGGCTCAAAGGTATCTGTCGATGGGGCTGCTGGGATTCCTTAACCCCCTTCCCAAGAGCCCAGGCTAACCGACTCCCCCTCTGTCCTACAGTCTCCGCCTCTTTGGAGGGATCCATCTGAGCTTAGCAACCCTGTTCACTCCATGCCCTGTGGACAGACCGGCAGAGCTGAGGGACAGTGGGGAGAACCTGGAGGCTGGCTTTGGAGACCTGGCTCTAGCTCCAGCTCTGCCAGTTCTGCGCTGTGTGGCTTTGAGCAAGTGCCTTCCCCTCTCTGGGCCTTGGTTTCCATCCACATAAAGAGAAGGAAGAGAAGTGGATGCTCCACTGAGGGAGGCCCCTCCCAGCCGGGATGTGCTAAGTATGTCACCTCTGGTTCCACAGGAAGATGGCCGAGGGTCTTGCTTTGGCAGCCTCACTTGGGGGCTCCTAGTCTGGCTGTGTTCTGGGCTCTGACACATCAACAGAAACACAGACACTGTGGTTTCTGAATCAGACTGCCCGCTGCTTCCTGTGAGACCTCGGACAAATGACTTCACCTCCTTGAGCTTGGGTTTTGCATTTGTGAAATGAGGATGCTCACATGGCCCTAATTTCAAGGTGTTTGAGAAGTGTCAAGCAACAGGCTGGGGAGGGGACTGTCTTGTCCTCCCTCTGGCCAGTTCACTGTAGGGGTGGGGTGGGGAGCAAGCCCCCCGGCTCTCAGGGACCCGCGTGGGAACTGGTGGCGAGTGACTGACCACCCATGAAGAATCAGGCGCCTGTCTTACCTCCAAGGCTTCGTAGTACATATCTTTAGCCTCCATATCTGTCTTGGCCGACATCAGCCAGGATTTGATCAAATATTCGTAAAAACTGTCCCCGAGTCCTCCAACCGAGACATGGTCTGTGAGGGGAGAGAGGACAGGAACATTATCTCCACCTGCTGAGGCCACCGCGACTCGGTGGGGAGAGAGCATTTAATCCACAGCCTCGGAGCCCCCAACAGAATGGGGGCTGGGAGGAAGGCACGGCCTGCGACCGGGGGAACCAGGGCCAGCTTGAGCACCATCGTCCCTCATGGAAATGCAGGGGCTCCTTCGGCTGCTATAAATCATGTCATCGTGTTGCTTTTGCAGGCGGAGGACGGGGCAGGGCCTCTGGTTATTAACCGTAAATGAGTTGCATTTCTTGAAAAAGATAATCTGGTGGCAGGGAGTTCAGAGATTTTTATTACCTGGTGACAAACATGGTAATTAATGCTGGGCAGGCTCATAAAAGGCCACGGAAAGGAGCAATGAGAGGCTTAATTTAGTTGGTCAGAGCACAAAGCTGTTCTGGGAAAGCCAAGTTTAAATTTAGCAAATTGGGCTAAATGGGGTTCAAAGGAGCAGAGGGAAGGAAAACCGGGTTTGAGGACCCCTCCGTCCGCCCTGGTGGAGCAGGAACTCCAGGTGCGGCTGAGCGGGCGGGGGTCTGCACCCAGGGCTACCCCAGGAGAGGGATGGCTGACAGAGGAGCACTTAATTACAGAAGCAAGACACGGCAATGCTTCACTCACAATTAACAACAGGGAAACATAAAGGCGTTTAATAGATAAAACAAGGAGGAAACTGCGGTTCCCTGTTAAGCAGCAAGACAGTGAAGAAGGGAAGGGAGTGGATGAAGGTGGGGTGGGGGGGAATGGGAAGAGGGTTTTCAGCTCCTCTGGAGAAAGAGGGGTTAGAAAAAGAGAGGGGAGGGAAAGTGGGTGGGGGGAGAGAGAAAGAAATAGAGAATACAGCAACAGCCACCCTTTATCGAGGGTCTACCGTGGGCCGGGAGCTTTACTGTATCATTTATAACAATCTTCCCAAGAACCCTGTAAGGTAAGCACTACGAACCCCATTTCCCAGATGGGAAAACTGAGTGAGCCTAAATAGCTCGGCCAAAGCCGCCGAGCTGGAAGAGCTCTCACTTTCTGCAGCTTTACACAGTCAACCAGAGAATGAAAACAAAGACTCAGAGAGAAAGAAAGGGCAAGTGGGAAGAGGGAGGGTCAGATAAAAAATCGGAGGGTCAGACAGCTGGGAACCAGGAAAGGGGGCTGACAGGAGGCCCCCACAGTAAACAGGGGCCCCGTCCAGCCCCCTCCGTAAACAAACCCTGGCCCAGCAAGGTTTCAGGAAAGGAAGGAGCACTTGTGAAAATTCGAACAGACCAGGTAAAGCCTGAGGCTTAGGGAGGCGTTGAGGGTGGGGGCGGCCAGCGTGAGCTGGACTTTGTTACCTGAAAAGACGGAACCAGCACAGCGTCCCCCTTGCCCCTGTTCCCAGGGGGAGGACACAGCTGGGCAAGCCCAGAGGGAGGGCGGGGCTGTGCCAGGCCCGGCATGTGGATGGCGTGTCCACGGCCGGGGCGCGAGGTCTGTGCAAGGCAGGGGTGGGGAGGCCGGAAGTCAGACCGGGTCAGCCTGCACAGAAGGGGCCCCTGCTCACGGCAGTCAGCTGGGGGCACGGGCACCTCCATGCTCGTCTCCTGGGCTTACCTCCTCTCACGGTTCCTCTGCCACCCCAAACACTGCTAGCCCCCTGCCCACTCTGTGTCACTTGTGATGACCCCTCTGCCAGGAATACCCTTCCCCACCTCATGCGGCTGACACCCCCTCACGGCTTCACCTCAGCTCAGAAGGGCTTTCCTCCGTGTCCCCATAACACTGAGGTCCCCGCAGGGTGATGTGAGGAGTGAGGGAAATAAGGCACCTGCACCCTCTGGCCCGGCGCCCTCCTGCGGGAAGTGCTTGGTGTAGCCGTCCCACCGTCGCTAGGTGCGAGCCTTGCCCTCGGCTGCTCCCAGCGCTGTGTCACCGGTACCTGTCTGTGGGTCTACCTGCCCCGCTAGGCTGTGGGCTGTGTGGGGAGGAGCCCTGTATGACTCGCATCTACGCCCAATACCTGTGTGGCACACTGCAGATGCCCAGTAAGTCCTGAATGAGAGAAAGGCAGGCATGTGGGGGCTGTGCTCAGAAGAGCCTTGAACGTCAAAGCCAAAGAGACTGGACTTCACCATGTGATTGCAGAGTGTGTGGGGGGGACAAGGTCAAGGGCTTCACCTGGCAGGTGTCCGTGGGAGAGGGGAGCCAGGTCAGCAGGAGTTCCACAGGTATTTGAGATAGGACACCCTCTTGGGGACATGTGTATAGTCTCCCGGGGCCTCAGCTGCAGTGCACAGGTGGGGGATGTCTTCCCTGCACTGAGGGGCACGTGGGGAGAAGTGCAGGAGTGGGAATTAGAGACGTGGATCCACCATTAGCTCAGGGCAAGCCAGACGCCCCTGGGCCTGTCTCCTGATCTGTAAAATGTAGAAGGGAGAGTTGGTGTGCGTGAGCAGAGGTGGGCTCTGCTGCTTCCTGATCGTGTCAGCAACGCTCCCATCACACTTGGCAGCAGAAGGCAGCCACCCTATACGCCTAGGAATCGCCGGCGGGAAAGTGGCATGAAGCTGGGGGAGGTGGCTGGGCTGGAGCTGGCGGGCGGCTCACACTCTCACAGCCACGGGAGAGAACCTGGACTTGCTACTTCCCTCCCACTGAGGAAACTGTGGGATTCGGGCAGTGGACAAGGAGGACAAGCCACCCCAGGGGCCAAGCCAAAGGGCTGGCAGCTCTTCGAGCTCTCAGCGGCTCTGCTAGGACTGGTCTCTTCTGTGCTTGGTGCCAGCAGGAGCCTGCTGGACCTATCCTGGCTGTGAAGTCCTAGCGGCAGGAGGGTCTCAGCCTCCCCTGCTACCCTGAAGCTCATCTTCAGGCAGGAGTGGGGAGCAGGCAAGAGCAGAGGTCTGGGACTGGGATGCAGCCCTAATTAGCCCTTTGTCTCTTTAAGCTGCAATTTCTCTGGTTGCAATGGGTTACGCAGAGGATTCAAGGAGAGAAAATAATGTGAACTTAGCTTATGCAAGTTGGGAATGTTATCATTTGCTGGAAAATTACACAATCATCAAAAAACAAGAAGAAAAACCTAAAAAGACAAAGATGGACCAAAACACCCAAGAAAACCACAGAAAACCTGGGATGACCCCAGGTGCCAAAGCCAGGGGAGGAGGAAAGCAGGCACCCCATGATCAGGGCTTTCTTTATAACCTTCCCTCTGAAATTTGGCAGGCCTTGGATTCATATTTTATTAATATGAGACAATTTTCCATATGTGACTGACTCTGCCCAGCCTTGCGACCCCAGGTGCAGCCTGAAAAGAAAATTATGCTTCTCAGCGGGGCAGGGGAAGAGGGGGGCGGCTCCCCTGTAATTTGCCAAGGTAGCTGTTCAGGCTGGGAAGCCAGGCTCCTCTCCTTTTTATGGGTTTTGCTGCATTGTCCTGGAGCAGCTAAGGCGGGCAGCTGCTTAGTTTCTCTGTTTACCCAGTCAGGCCTTGCAATTAAAGGCACTAACGGTTATTGAACTGTCTCTTCCCATGGCCATAATCTGTAATTCAAACCTTCATTTTCTCCCGGCACTTTTGAACTTGGCAGTGTGTTTTGGTTAAAAATACTTTGCATTTCTATAAGTGGTTTTTGCAGGAGGCTCCTTGGGAGTGAGGTCATCCCCAAGGAAAATTCCCGGGTCAAATTTTCTGGGTCTCCTGGATGTGGATCATGGAGGCTCTGGGATGGAAGGACAGGCCTCTGCAGTTTCCTCACAGTATCCCTGCCGGCTGGCCAGCTGGCCCTCCAGGCCCTGCTTGCATACTTTTGGTGATGGGCGCTTATGACCATTTGGGACAACCCATGTCATCTTTGGAAGATGAACTGAAGTCTGTTTCCTGCAGCTTCTGACCATTGCTCTCACGCCCCTCCACGGTGCACAAAGAACACATCTCCAGCTCTTCTCCCATTTTGCAGGAGAGGAAACCAAAGCTCAAAGGGATGAAGTGAATTCCCCGCAGGCATGCAGTAATTAGACTCAGGTCTACTTTGTCGCTGAGCCCTTGCTAATGCCATAACAATTGGGGCTGGAGGCAGGGAAAGGGAGAGGGGTCCTTGTTTGGGTAGAGGCAGTGGAGGTAGGGGCTCTGGGCAAGTCTTGGGAAGCCCCTAGAGGCAGGGCCCATGGAACCTGTTGCCCCCAATTTGTGCTGACTGTGATCACACGACCAAGGCCTTGGACAGAAGGGCAAGGCAGAGCGGTGCTTCTCGATAGGGGTGCAGGCCCGGGAGCTGGAAGACTTTAACACTCCCCTGCCTGAGAGACCTTCAAATCCCATTGTTTCAGTGGGTGGAGCTGGGGGCTGTGAATGAGGCTCCACAGGTGACCCACAACTGTCTGGCTGAAAAAAAAAACCTCTGAACATAAACAGCAGGAAATCCTAGGGCCAATTCTAACAGGTGTAAGATACCAGTGATGAACTCATGATTTTTATATTGCTGTTCAGTTAGGATCTGCTTACACAATTTTTTTTTTTTTTTTTTTTTTGCTGTATGCGGGCCTCTCACTGCTGTGGCCTCTCCTGTTGGGAGTACAGGCTCCAGACGCACAGGCCCAGCGGCCATGGCTCACGGGCCCAGCCGCTCCGCGGCATGTGGGATCCTCCCAGACCGGGGCACGAACCTGCGTCCCCTGCATCAGCAGGCGGACTCTCAACCACTGCGCCACCAGGGAAGCCCTGCTTACACATTTTTTAAGAAATTAAACTTGGAGGTAGGGAACCAGATGAAAGGGGCTGGGAGAGGATGCATGGCCTTTCTTAGAGCCGCTTTTGGAGTAAACTTCTAACGGGAGCACCCCTGCAAGTTTGGGGGAGGATGAAGGAGGCTTCGGTGGGCACTGTAAGAGATGGAGGCTGGAGACAGCTAGCATGCGGGGGATGCACAGGGCAGGGCCTCACTAGCCAGCAGCCATCACATCCGTCACAATGGCAATGGCAACAGAAATGAACACTCCCCACGATGCCCCGAGGGTGGAGGAGGGTGGCAGGAGGGTGGTATCCAGGAGCTCCGAGCCAATGCCTTGCTGGTACGTGGCTCCAATAAGTGCATCGCTCCTCACTCGGCCGGGTGCCTCGCCCAGCCAGGCGGGGAAGCTGGGCAGGAATCCGCTGGAGGAGGGGCAGCGGCGCCCCTGTACTCACGTTGCATCCAGTTCCCGCTCACCGGGCTGAGGAAGTTGGGGTAGAGGCCGAAGGGCTTGTCAATATCCCTAAGGACCTTTCGGATGTTCCTGACCTGCCAAGAGATGGACACCAGGCACGTCTTCATTTTCTCCAAGAAGCCAGCCGAGTCCCAGCCCACCGAGCATGGAGGCAGCTGGTTCGGGTCCAGAGAGGAAACCATTCCGACGAGGCAGGAAGGCAGAGCTGCGTAACTAGCAGCCGGCTCCAACCCGGAGGTGTGAGTCGGTCCTGCCCCTGTGTTCCAGAGCGGGGTGCGGCCACAGTGGGGCCTGACCCTCCACCTCTGCGCTGACTGCTCTGCCCGGGGCCCTGCCAGTTTCCCCTCCCCCACCTCCCCCCTTCCTCATTGCGTGTGGATTTTGGGGACGGGTCTTTTTAGGAGGGCGTTTGTATAAGTGACGGTAGCTCATTTGTAAGTGCTCGACAGAACTGTCTGTTTAACAGGTCAGAAACGGTTATATTGGCAATTTCACACGGTTCAGCTTGGTAACATGTTATGTTATCAGATACTGTGGGAACCGTTCCAGAGGGGAGGCCTGCGCCCCTCAACATCCCTGTGCCCTAATAGGCATCTCGGGGTTTTAGTAACAACAGCTACAACGCTACAACGCTGTCAACGTTTCTCAGTTGCTGTGAGCCAGACCCATTAGATACATTACCTGCAACCCTCATAACAACCTATACGGTATTATTATCTCAGTCTAACAGACGAGAAAGCCAGATCTCAGAGAGAGCGTCAGTCACTTGCCCATGGTCATGGGATTTGTAAGTGGCAGAGCCAGGACGTGAGTCAGGCCTCTGTGACCACAGGGAGCAGCCCCGGCTCCAACATGGATCAGGGCAGGGACCACGCAGCAAACGAGTAGCAGAGGCCACACCCGCTGGATCAGGAGGCTGGATCTGCAACCATTTGGGCTACAAAGGGCACCATGCGGGATTCAGGAAGGCTTGATCCATCAGGGTCTGCTGTCTGGCGGTACACGAAATCCTCCCAGTACAGACTCTGCAGGACAGAAGGGCCCTCGGGGATGGAGCTGTAGCATGCTCGCAGATTTATCTACAAGGTAAGGAGCAGGGAAAGCAGCCTTTTTAGCTGTCAGACCTTTCTTTCCGGGGGAAGGCACTTTGCTTTGCCACATCAGATCTCATATCCATTTATGTTAACAGAGCCCATTATGGGGGACAGGAGTGTGCTTGTACCTGAGCTATTCTCGACTGTCCTGGTGGTGAGCAGTGAAACGGGCTAAATTAGCCCCCCCGGAGGGTGCGGGCGCTTCTAGAATTTGGGCCAATTTGTTGACTGCCAATAATCGCCTCTGTGGGAGGCATGACTGGCGAATGAAAGTAGCTGGAGAATGTAAATGTAAAGAGACACAGAGAGACAATGAGGTGGATGGACACTTGAGAAAAATCCGGAAGCCTGCTGAACTGATCTGGTCTTGAAGAGCATGGGTTTCAGAGCCAGAAAGTCCTGGGTTTGAGTCTCGGCTTTATCACTTACCAGCTGGATGACCCAGGACAAGTGATTTAACCTCTCTGAGTCTCAGTTTCCTCCTCTGTAGAATGGGGATGACAGAAGACACACCTCATAGGGTTGGTGGGAAAACCAGAGCTACTATACGGTACCCAGCACATCGTAGGTGCTCAGGCAGTGGTATCTCCAGACTAGCAGGAACTAGAGCAAGCTGCTCGACTCACTCCGCTCTGAGCCGGCCGTGGTGTTCCTAGAGGGGTCTGGCTCAAGAGCAGTGGAAATAGGGAGGCTGGGGGCAGGGAGGGCCTGGAGGCAGGAAAAAAGACCAGAGGAGAAGACCCATCGGAAGTGGGATTGAATTTATTCCATGAGCTCTTGAGGTGGGGTATCCCAGGGAGGCAGAGTCCTCTCAATATAAGGAAAAGCTTCTGAAGGGAGGTCTGACAACATGAGGGGCTGTTTGAGGCTGGTAGTGAGCCCCAGTGCAGAGGAAGCAATCAAGGGGTTGAAAGCTCTTCTTTGAGCTTCTCAAGAAAGCTCGGGTGGATTCCCACACTGAGCAAGCAGTGGTCCTAAACCTGGCATCAAAAAGCACATGGGTGCTTATTTAAAATGCAGACTCCTGGGCCTGGGGCGACACTCAGAAATCTGCTTCTTCACCAGCATGCTAGATGATGCTTTGGGGCTGGTTGGCTGACAAAAGACTGAGAGCCACTGGGTAGAGGTGTGACTCTGTGACCTCCCAGCTCCCTTGGCATTCCAAGAGACTAACATTTGGGGGGAAGAGAAGGCTTTGGGAGTGGGGGTCTCCTTCTTCCTGGAGGGCAGGGCTTCATCTCCCTATAGGGGCAGGACTCAGGAAGGGACAAGCACCATCTGAGGGTGGCGTGTGTCCACTTCTCTTCCTTGGGTTGAGGGTTAGACCTACGGAGACACTTCCAGACAGTAGGACTGCCAAGGGCTGTGACATTGAGGAACTGCTCCTTCTGGAGGGCTTCACAGGGGGGCAGGGATGGGCAGGTGTCAGGATGGACGAAGGCCTGGGTGCTAGCGCTCTGAACCCCCTGTGGCCTTCGCCAGCCTGGTAACGATGAGAAGGAACAGACGTGAGCCTCTGCTGTGGAGTGAAATTGCTTTGCCAGCCTGCTGACAGCATGAGCTAGATGGGCATCTGGAAGGGGAAAGGCAGGCAGATCTCACACAAAGAAGTTAAATGTCTCTGGAAAGGGGACTTTTGTGCCGGGTGGCCAATTCCTGCCAACGCAAACTGGTGCCTGGATTTCCGTTGTTGCACTTTCTCCAGATTTCACACATGTGTGGTTGCCAGCGAGCGCACATGTACCAGAGAAAACCTTCTCGCTGGCAGCTATGTTTCTGCCGTGCCCTCTGTAGAATGCTGCTGACTCCCTGCACTCACCTTCCCTGGCGCCTGGCATCGGTTACGATTAGGCAACTATCTGCTATGCTGGCAGTGGCTGGAGGCCGTCGGGCTCCCCACACACCCTCCAGCTGGCCCGTGGTCCATTTCCCTGTCACGGGCTGAGTGCCCACCCTTCGCTCTCCATGTGGAGAAGAGGGAGCAGGGGAGAAGACTTGCCTTTTCTGCGAAGACCTGGTTGCCAGAGAGCTGGGTGAGGTGTAAGAACTCCAAGTGCAGGGATCCAAACTCCGCCAGGATGCTGCTGCTCCCTGCCACGGCCCAGCCCCAGCTCCTGTTGGAGCCGCTGAAAGACAGAAGTGGCCTCGGTCACCCTCTGCCAGCAGGGCTGGCTCCTCTGTCCGTTGGGGAGCACCTACTATGTGCCAGGCACTGGACTAGGAGCTTCGCCATGCAATCCCAGTTAACCCTCCCTGGGGGTCGGTGCTATTCATAGCCCCATTTAGCTGATGAGGACACCGAGGTTGGTGAGAAACTTGCCGAAGATCACCCAGGCCTGTCTGACAGGTAATATGCTTTGTTTCTATGGTCAAGCAGCTTCTGCAAGACCTGTAGGCTCCAGAAGAATATTAGCAGAGCTGCCTTGGTGGCCAAGACCTGGCACACACATGATGTTAAATTTACAGGTGATACCAATAATGCCGTCAGGGGCCACAAAGACCCCCCCCACACACACACACACAGAACACTCTATTTCTATCCACTTGTCAATGGCTCATAATCATTGTTGCTGTTTGTGGAGGGTAAACGGTGCATGGCTGGGGTCCGAAGGGGGCAGATGAAGAGAGCAGGGATCCCATCTGGCCCCCTCCCTCCCCTCTCAGCCAGTGCTGCTCATGGACACACAATGGCCCCCGCCTGGAACTTCGTGGAACCCACACCTGAAGGCTGGGTGGCCCTGCTAAGACCACACACCTGGGGCTGCTGGACCCTGGGAAGTCCGAGGTTAGGGACGAAAGCAGCAGGGGCTCTCGGAGCAAAGGTCTCCTCACTCGCTGAGCGTGTACATGTCTCACGGACACCTTAGATGGATCACAAGCATGACCCTGCGACCCCGCCGGAGAAGGCTGTCAACTAACCGCTTCCTCCCTTTCCTTGAAAGTACTGGGTGCTTTCAAGGAGGAAGAGTGCAGGGGCAGGGCCTCGAGTAACCCTCCCATCTGCCCCTTTCACAGATGAGGAAAACAAGGCACAGGACAGTGAAATCACTGCCCGAGATCACACAGTAAATGGAACAGTGGGGACCCAAGGCTGCTCTGACGCCAGAGCTTGTCCCAGTCACTGTGCAGCTGCTGGCCTGTCGTCTCATTACATGATAAGAGGCCAGGACGCTGCCTTTCCAGGAGCTGTCACTTAAAATCTCCCTGGGACCTGAAGCCAGGAGGCACAGGTTCAAGTCTGTTAGCAGCGAGGTCTTGGGCAAACCATTTCTTCCCGTGTACCTTAGTTTCTGCATCCGTCAGACTGAGTAAGGATAATGCGTCCCCATCTCCGCTCCTAGGGCTTTGCGGGGATTGAGAGAGAAGAGGAAGATGCAGAATGGGGGTGGCCTTGGGTAAGCTGCTTCCTCTCCCTGATCTGAGTCCTCATGTGTATCGTGATGCTCTTTCCTGTGGGACATTTAGGACAACCAGGGAGACAAGGGTCAACCTCCCTCTGCAGGGAGGTTGTGGGGGACAGTGAGTGGGCACAGAGCGGGGTGGAGTGAGTGCCCCCTCTCTGTAGGGCCTCCAAGGTGCGGTCAGTGTGTGGCAGGCTGGGGGGCTGGCTCTGCCGGGGCCTCTGGAAGCCCCTCTGCTTCCTTGCTGTGGTAGCTCTGGCTCCCTGGGAACTGGCCTCTGTCATCCCTCTGGCTCCCAGGGACAGGACCTAGGAAGGCAGGCGTGGGTCTGGGAGGTCACAGTTTGCCAGCTGAGGGGCACCGCTTTATCTGGGGTGGGCTGGGGCTCCCCTAAGGCTGCTCTTCTCCTCTCTGATGTGGTTTCAGGAAAGTCAGGAAACTCTTCCAGCTTCCAGAAACAGATGCAATTGAGTTTTAGGATCTTCTGGAGCAGGTGATCTCAGTAAACATCCCTGCTTCCTTGGGTATGTTCCTGACTTGGGGGCAGGTGGGGAGGGGAAACTTGGCTCCTAGATGGTAAATAAAACAGCTTCCAGATGCAGGCACTGGGGGCAGGCGTTTGCATCATGACCTCATTTAAAGCCCACAAGGCAAAGCATCATTAAACCCTGAGGAAATAGGCTCAGAAAGGGAAGTGAGTTGCCTTCAGAAGCTCAGAGCTGGTAGGTGGTGGAGGCAGGATTCAAACCTCAGAGGGCACTTCCCTAAGGGGTCCCCCAGACGGCCCCATATCCACCTCGAGGGAAGGGGAAGCTGACCCTTCTCTGTCCCTCTTCCCCCCACGCCAAGAGACCTCTCTCTCCAGCCTGTGATCTCAGTGGGAGCTGCAGGTACCCACAGAGGGCTTCCTGAATAATGGATGCTTCCCGCCCTCGCAGAGAAATTCAAGGTAACCCCCCCCGCAGCCACCAAACCGCCCCCCAGCCACCAGCCATCTTTTGCTCTCATTTTCCCCCACAGGAGCCTCTCCCTCCTCTCCCCTCCCTCTCAATGCTCACCCTCCCAAGTGGGCCTCCTGTGGTTGAGCCGCCCTGGGCAGAGGCGGGCGGTAGGCCAGGCACCTTCTTCTCTCCTGCCTGGCTTCAAATGCTGGCTCCCCCAGTTCCCAGCTTAGGAGACCTCAGGCGGGTCAGTGAAGGGTCAGTGAATTCTCTAGACCCCAGTCTCCTCATCTGTTAAATGACAGTACCCACACCTCATAGAGCCATTGTGAGGTATAAATTATGCACGAGATGACTGTCATTGTTAACATTATGTAATTACACAATCTAAATTATGTGTTGTTTGTTAGAGTTAAGTTCCTAATATGTGCCAGGCAGCAGCGGTATCTTATTTTACCTTCACATCCAACTTCAGAGGTAGATACCAAGATTCTTATTTCATAGGTTAGGATACTCAGACTCAGAGAGGGGAAGACACTTTTCCAAGGTCACACAGTAAGTGACAGTGCTGGTAGAGCTGATCTCAAATCCAAATCCTAGGTACTTTGTGCCCCAAATGCATCTGTTCTGGGCAGCATCCAGAGACCAGGAGGTCTTCTGATCAGCCTCATGAGGCAATGGGCTGATGGAAGCTCTGCCCTCTGCTCTCATCTTTGCCTTTTAAGTCTCCAAGTGGACTCTCCCCTGGTGGGAGGGGCTGCTCCACAATGCCCCTCCCCAGCCTGGTGGAAGCTTCTACATGTGTGTGCCTGTGTGTGCACACATGTGTATGGTGAAATTGTTAACTCTGGAGCCAGACAGACCACGATTCTAATTCTGACTTTGCTTTGCTGCTGTGTCACCTGGGTAAGTTACCTCACCTCTCTGAGTCTGTTTCTTCACTGTTAAAATGGGGTCCAAGTGGTTGTTGTGTGCTGAAAAGAGAGAACCCACGTCATTGTGCCTGGGACACGGTGAACATTCAAAAACATGCACAATTATTACGATGTGTATGTAAGTGTGTAGCAGAAACGTGCACATGTAAACGCATCTTTGTGTGTGAATCTGTGCACATATATAGAGGTGGGAGAGTGCGTGTGACAAAGGTGAGCCTGCATATCTGAGTCCTCATGATTTGGGTGAGTGGCAGTTGGGTGCATAGGTGTGTGTGAGGCTGGGTGTGTGAGAGAGCCAGTGAGATTGATTCAGCTGCAGAGGCCCTTGGACTGGCCACCTCCCCTCTCCCAGAGTTCAGTGGTCCTGCAGGTCACAGGTCATGGTTGCCCCTGCCTCTGCCTCCCAGGCCTGCCACCAGGGAGGGGGAGTGGTCACACTCACTTGGAGACCACCTCCCTTCAGGGTCCTCCTCACCGGGCAGTTTGGGGACAGGGCCTAGTTACTGCCCCTCCTACTAGGGCCCAGGTCCGAGCTGCTCACAGCCAGCCCTGCTCTGAGCAGGGGCAGCAGTGTGGACCCAGCTCCCACCAGCAGGCCCTCTCCAAAGGGAACACTCAGCGCCATGCGGGCTGTATACATCCCTGACGTTTTCCCTGGTGGAATGGGGAGGCATTTTTAGCAATAGACTCTCTTACCCAGAAAATGAGAGGGAGGTGTTGCCAGGAAATATGCATACACATACGTATATATACAGCACTGGAGCATGCAAACAGCCTAAAAATAAATGCGCTTTCTTAATCAGAAATGCCAGGATCTGCGGGGGATCAGGTCTGGGCTCTACAGGACACGGGTAAGGCAGGCGACCAGGGCTGCAGCTTGTGGGGCTTGCTTGGAATCAGGGGGTGCCCCGCATGGAGGAGGGAGGGGTGCCTGAGCTAAGGTTTTATCCCAGACCCCAGGCAGTGAGGCCTGAGAAGCTGGACCCGGGACAGGGATCCAGAAAGAGGGGGTGTTTGTGTCTTGGCTCCAAGACGTCTGGCTGTGTTTCTCCAAGATCAGTGTTGGTGGGAAAGGAATCTGAGCAGGGATCAAAGTGTCAGGGTCTGAGGAATCAACCCTGGCACCGAGATGGGGGTTGGATGGGCCCTGAGGGCCCCTCCCTGGCCTGCAGTGAGATTTAAGTGACATCACACCCCAGGAATCCTTTCTGACCACGGAGGTAAAGATGAAGAAGGTGAAGATGCTGAGCAGGCCGAGTCCTCCCTTCTTTGCAAGGCCCTAGAGGGTGTGACCTCCCCAGGAAGAAAGGGGGCCTTGGGCACTCGACCCGAGCCCAGGGCCCCTGCCTCTGCTCCCCTGTTGGACTGAGATCCCTGAGATAAGAAATCGCTTCAGGAGATGGAACAGAAAGTCCAGTGTGATGGACATATTACAGCCCTCCCCCCAGGCTCAGGTTGTAGGATGGTCTCAAGAATGGCCCCAGAGGGCTCCCTGGGTGCCTGGGGACCGGCACATGCTTTCTACCAGGTCTCCAGGTCTGCTCCATGCATCGCGAGGGTGGCAGGGTTCCTGCCTGAGGGAGGGCCAGGTGGGTGCTGGGAGCAGAGCTTTTGATCTCTAACAAAATGGGTTAAAACTTGGCCCCACTGCCTGTGAGCTAGAAGACCTTGGGCAATGGGCACCATATAAGTACCCACCCTAAAGGCCTGATGTGAGGAGTGTGTTCTGAGGCGTTGAGCGAAACCCTTAGCATAATGCCAGGCGCAGAGGGATCGCTCAGTAAATGGTAAGGTCAGCAGTCATCAGAGCCGGTCTCTCATGCTGCACACACGGCCTCACGTGAACATTTGTTGAAGGAATGAACAAAGAAAGACGGGGACATGGGTCCTGCCCTCAGGAAGCTCCGGGGCCGGTGGGGGAACATGAAGACTGAGTGTGACAAGGGCCACAGGAGGCAGAAAAAGTGCCTGGAGGCCAGGAGAGGCAAGGACACCTTTGGCTTCTGGAGAAGGTGGCATCTGAGCTGAGCTCTGATAGCTAGGGAAATGGTGAGAAATGGCAGCCCAGGGGAGGAAGAGAGCGAGGGGAGGCAAGACAGTGGGGTGCACTGGGGTCTCCAGGAACAAGATTCATGCTCCTCAGTGGATCCTAAAGCTGGCTGGCCACTATTCCCCTGACTTTGAGCCCATCCTTTCCCCTCTGGGTCTCAGTGCCACATCTGGCTCCCACCCTCACAGAGGGAAGCAGCGGGGCAGGTAAGTCCCTGGGGGCTTTGGAGTGGGACGGAGCTGTGGCCCTGGCCCCACCTGCTCTAGCTGTGTCACCCCGGGTCCCTTCTGCTCTGGCTCTGTGACTTGGTGAATGTCCAGAAAGACTCTAGTTCACACGCCGAATTACGCAACCTATCAGGAGGGGAAACGATGCAAGTGGCCAATAAAAACCAATGTTTTAAAACAGTCGGTAGAAAGAAACATACCAGTGGTTTCTTGATTAGTGGAGGCACAGGTGATTTTCTGGGTCTTATCCAACACTTCTGGTATAATCCACATTTTTTTTGCAATGAGGATTTATTTTTATAGGAAGGAATCATAATAAATATTATTGAAAATGGAGTTGGAAGTCCTGGGCTCATGTCTGGATGGTCCGTTACTGGCTTATGTGACCTCGGCCAGGGTCTTTCCTCCTCGGAGTCTGAGCCTCCATGGGCCTGATGCTCCCAGAAGCCCCTCTGGGTTCTGACAGCCCCTCTGGGCTCCTGAGACCCAGCCCTGATGGGGGCTGAGGGGTCAGCAAACCAGGGTCCCTCTGCCCAGGGTCCTGACTCCCCAGCAGCTTTGGGTTCCTGCTCGTGGTGGGAGGTGTGATGTGCCTCCCAGCCCGGGATCCCAGCTGGGAAGGGAGGGCAGCTGGGGCACAGCAGCGGGGCTGTGAGTCATGGCAGTGTTACGAGATGATCACAGAGGAACGGCGGCCCCATCTCCATGCCAGAAAGATCAGGTCTTGCGTGGCCTAAACCCGAGAACCAGGTTTAGTGACCAAAGCCAGCTCAGGAGAGCCCCTGGCTGAGGCTAGGTGTCACTGTGCCACTGACCCCCATGATTCCTGTGGCGGCATCATCCCACCCTGTGTCTCAATTTCCACGCAGATGCAGCCGAAGCCACAAGTGGGAAACCAGACGGCATCCTACCTTTTGAAGTTCACCACGCCTTTTGGGATTCCTGTGGGGGTATCGAAGGCCGGCAGGAGTTTCTCTCCCAGCTTGATGGCCTTTATTCGGAACACCTGCAAGGAAGGGTCAAAGGGCACTGTGAATCTTGGCGGATAAACCTGCCAAGGCTGCTGGGCCCAGAGTGGGAGGTGCATTAGGCTCTGGGGTCAGACAGGCCTGGACGTGAACCTGAGTCCATGAATTCCTGGCTCAATTTCCTCCCTTGTTTATAAATCCAGGGCAATATTGCCTTCCTCAGAGGGTTGCTGGAGGAATGAAAATTAGATAATAGTTGTAAAGCCCTTACTGCAGGGTCAGGACTAGGATGAAGGCTCAGTGATTATGCTGTGCTGGGAAGACGGAGCGGTCAGGGCAGTGGGTCACCAATGGTCAGTGCCTGCCTGCACGGCGGGACCAGTGCACTCCAAGCTGAGTGCGTGAGAAACACATTCGGATAGAGTGTAATGAGCACGGGATGGGGAGCTTCCGGCCTTGCTTCCCAACCTGGCTTCCGTTTGCTTCTCAGCAAACCTCTGCCTTCCCACCTGTAAACCCAGGGGAAGGGTCTTTCCCCTCTGACATTCTGATTCTGCCCATTGTTCCTATTTTACAGCGGCAAAGGTGAATGGCTAAACTGGTGATGTGATGGTCGGGGAGCCACAGGGAGGTCCCAAGTGTCAGGGCCCTTGCACGAGGCTCTCAGCCCCTCAAACTGTTCTTCTGGGTAATTCAAAAGCACCTGTGACCTTCTGGCTCCTAGGAATTTATTCTAAGGGAATAAATCATCAAGGATGTTGCAAAGACTTAACTTTATGGCTATTTATTCCAGTGTTGTTTAGAATAGTATAGAAAAACTGGAAATACTCTAAATATCAAGCCACAGGGAAGTGGTGAAATTATGGCTTATCACTTCCCTGGTGGCGCAGTGGTTAAGAATCTGCCTGCCAATGCAGGGGACACGGGTTAGAGCCCTGGTCCGGGAGGATCCCACAGGCTGCGGAGCAACTAAGCCCGTGTGCCACAACTACTGAATCCCTTGCACCTAGAGCCCATGCTCTGCCACAGGAGAGGCCACCACAATGAGAGGCCCGCAGAGAAAGCCCACGCACAGCAACGAAGACCCAACGCAGCCAAAAATAAATAAACAAACTTAAAAAAACAAAAAAAAACACAAAAAAACATACATTAGGGCTTCCCTGTTGGCGCAGTGATTGAGAGTCCGCCTGCTGATGCAGGGGACACGGGTTCGTGCCCCGGTCCGGGAAGATCCCACATGCCGCGGAGCGGCTGGGCCCGTGAGCCATGGCCGCTGAGCCTGCGCGTCTGGAGCCTGTGCTCCGCAACGGGAGAGGCCACAACAGTGAGAGGCCAGCGTATCGCAAAAAATAAATAAATAAATAAAAATTAAAAAATTATGGCTTATCCATGCAATGGAATACCATGCAGCCACTGAAGTGATGTTGGAGAAGTTTATTCCATAGCAAAAAACGGTTTATAATCTATTAAGAGAAAATATTTCACAATGGTGCAATTCAACTTTTGTAAAAATTATATACAAGTGGATGCCTGAGGAAAGGTTGGGAATACACTGAACTATTAACCATGGTCTTCTCAGAGGACTAGGCTCATGGAAGATTTTTATTTCCTTCTTTTGGCTTAACTCTATTTTCTGTGCTATTTTTACAATAAAAGCAAACCCACAATAACTTTATTTATTTTTGAAAAGCTGAGAAGCAAGTCCCTAAGCAACCACTCCTGGTGGGACAACAAGCGTTTCCTTTCACTTCTGGGGCTCCAGGGAGACTCAGTGTGCTGACCGCCCGTGTGTTGTTGCAAAATGAAGTCTTCTTGAGGTCTCTCCTTCTAACATGTGCAATTTAAAGGCTCTGAGGCAGCTGTCTGGGGACTGCAGTGGAGAGGAGTTCGTGAACACTACCTGGGCTGTGGATTGGAGGCCTCTGTGGGGCGGGTGCAGTTCTTGTTTAGGAAGGAGGGGGGGTGGGAGGGAGAGGGAAGAATTGCACCTGGGGCCTGGTAGTGATGGGTGACAGAAGATGATAACGACCAGTGCCAGACAGTGGGTCCTAGAAGTGGGCACTGGGGCAGCCACAGCAGAATCCTGAGGGAGCTTGTTTAGAATTCAAATACCAAAGCCTCGAGTCACCCCAGAAGCTACTGGTTTAGCAACAACAAGGGGCTGTCGTTTGAAGGTCCTGATCTCTTCATTTGCCCCCCGGGGAGGCTGAGCACAGAGGCACGAAGGAACGCAGGAACCCCAGGGAACCTGACCCAGGGCTGGGGCTCCAGCCTGCCCTCTGCCTGAGGACGCCAAGCTAACTCCTCTGAAATGCTCCTCTCTGCCAGCAAACCATGTCTCCTCCTTTGGAAGGCCCTGATGCAGGCTGGCATGGCAGAGCCTCAACCATCCCAGGGAGGACACTGCAGGTGTGACTGGACAGGAGTGGTACCATGCGGAACAGAACACCTGTCCTCCTTATCATTTGGAAATGATGTGTCTTATCTACGTCACCTTTGATCCTTGCAACAGGCTTGTGGGGAAGGTGTTGACCCACTTTGAGGAAAACAAAACTGAGTCTCAGAGAAGCAAGTTGTCCAAGGTTATGGAGCTATTAAGTGGCTCTTTTCCAGGACACCAAGCCGCCTCACCAACACAGAGAGATATGGCCTCACACAGCCATGGCATGCAATGGGCGGTGGCCTAGTGGTTCCAGAACAGAGGTGAGAGAGACCAGCAAAAATTACATCCTGTAGAGTGGAAAGGGCTCTTGACTGGGAGTCAGAGCCCAGGTTCAGATCTCCCCACTCAGCAGCTGTGCGACCCTGTGTGAGCCAGGTACTGTCTCTGAGCCTCATGTGCACAAAGGAACAGTGACGTGTGCCCTGGCTTCTTCAAAGGGGTCTTCTAGAAATCAGATGAGAGGATGTACATAAATGAATATGCTATAAAAACTGTAAAGTGGGCTTCCCTGGTGGCGCAGTGGTTGAGAATCTGCCTGCCGGATGCAGGGGACACGGGTTCGTGCCCCAGTCCGGGAGGATCCCACATGCTGTGGAGCGGCTGGGCCCGTGAGCCATGGCCGCTGAGCCTGCGCGTCCGGAGCCTGTGCTCCGCAATGGGAGAGGCCACGACAGTGAGAGGCCCGCGTACCACACACACACACAAAACTGTAAAGTGCTTTGCAAATGTCACCTGGTGCAGCTGTGGTTGTTCCTGTTATTCTCGTGGAATATGCTCACGGAAGCGGAGTCTCTGTGGGGCCCCCCACCTCCCGCCCTACCCAGCAGGGGATCCACCTCCTGCAGGTTCCCTCTGAAGCAAGAAAGGCCTTAGCCCAGGAAGGGGTGTGGGATCTCCTTCACCGTTCATTCCACAAACACCGTGGGAAAGACCCACTCCACAGGCACCCCCTGTATGCGAGACGGAGGATGGAGAGAGGAGGGAGGCCTCAGTCTGGTGTGGCCGAGTCCTGGTGACAAGCAGTGATGCTGGGCCAGGCTGAACAAGGGCTAGAACCCAGGCCCACGGTGGAAAGACACAGGAGCCTGTGTGACCCGCACCGGCTCCCTTTCCTAAATCTCAGTCTCCGCGGCTGCATGTACGCCGGTCTCTGCGCGGGGAGGTGCTGGGCACGGAGGGGTCAGGGAGGCGTGGCTGGAGGACGGGGCTGCGCCCATAACCCCGAAGCCTGCCTGCCCAGGGGTTCTGAACCACTCGGGCTCCCCTTGGGCCTTCTGGACACAGGTACTCCTACTACACCCCACTGCCTGGTCTGCCCCCCAGAAATCGCTGGCCCCACACCCACCCCTGTGAGCCCTGAGCTGCATGGCTCCACCCCCATCCTGGACGGGAGGCTGGCCGGTGCCCGTGCAGAGCATGGCGCCTTTTTCTGCTCCACATCATTTTCCTGTCCTGGGGTTTTCAAATGAAATTCAGGCCTTGGGTGGCTCGCAGGGCTCGCAGGGTTCCCATGGACAATCATTTGGGGACAAATTGGTACAAGCGGTAATCTCTGCTGAGGAGATTAGGCTTGATGGAGAGGGGCCCCGAGTGGCCGGAGAGATCAAGTGCTCGCCGCCCACTGCCTCCGCCCACGTGGCCTCCGCCCGTCCGCGCCACTTGCTGGAAGGGAAGCGGCAGGGCTTTCTCTGACAGCAGCGGCAGAGGCTCCCCACCAGCAGGGGGCAGGATAATTATGTCTCCAAGCGGACAGAGCAGCGGCTGTGCCGAGCAGTGCAGCCGCTCTAAGTAGGGGCCACACAACTGACGGGTGCTCCATGCGCTGGGGATTCTGCCAGCCTCCCCCGCCAGATCCTCAGGCTGTGCTTTCCCAGGCGCTCACGAGGGATGAAGTCTCCCATTTCTGTGGTTCTCAGGATTCCTTGCAGTGCAGAGAACATGGGCTTTGGAGCCCTTCAGCCCTGGGGCCAAACCCTTTCCCACTCGTCCCATTTCACAAGAGCTCTCTGACCCCCGGGGGTTAGGACCACCCCACTGTGGGGAAGGCATGAGGTCTAGGGGCGGGAGAAAGGACTTGCTCAAGGCCACAGGCAGGTGCCGCGTAGGGATGAGACGCAGGTTTTCTGACTCTGTGTCCAGGGCTCTGCATTCTCGACGCCCTTCACGGCCCTCCTTCTGGAAGCCAGCGCAGTTCGCCTGGGCCGAGTGGCCGGCAGAGGCTGCCCACCTCCCCGGTCGCCCCCTTGAGACCTGGAGCTGGGGTTTGGCTGGTGTCTGGCCCGGGAGCAGAGGGCAAGGGGATGGCTGTGGAGCAGGCCAAGGCCAAGGGGCCTGAGGAGGAAAGGATGAAACAACGGTCTTGGCTTTATCAGTCCTGAGAACCAACATGTGCGAAAACCAGTCCAGCAGCAGCACAAGCCTGGACGGAGCACAGATATCGCAGGTGCCCTATGGGGAGCTGTGAGGATGGTGGGCAGCCCCAACTGCTGCCCTTGGAGAATTTACTAGCAACTGTGGGAGCCACCTGGGCTCCCCTGGGCAGCAAAATCGAAGGAAGAATCTGTGGGTGGCACCATGGAGATGGGATTCAGATCCCCTCGAATCCCTGTTTCCTCATTGGTAAAATGAGGGGGTGGGATTGGATGTTCTCCTGAGCCCTTTCCAGCCTGGATGGTCCAGGGGCTTTGAAAGGCCAGCTTACCTCCTCTCCCGTCAGGTAGAAGGCCGAGAGAAGTCCTCCGATGTACCGGATGTTCACTTCGAACAAGGATGCTTCTCCGCTCTGCGGGGCAGAAAGACAGGGAGGGCAGTGGGGACATTCGTGAGATGGCCACAGGGCTTCCTGAGGCAGCCAAGCCCTTGAGACAGGTCACACCTGCCACTGCCCCTGCGCCACTGACCTGGCCACACCTGCACCGGGCTCCAAGCCCTTGCCCAGCGGGCCAGGCTACCTTTGGTGGTGGTTTTCAGAGCAAAACGTGAGAGGGATCAGCACCTGCCTGGCGGGCAGCTACTGAACATTTACAGAGTTCCAAATAAACACTGGGTTTGGCTTCCTTCCCCAGCCTTTGCTGGAGGCCATCGGAGCAAAGTTATGCCTGGCTGCTCTCCAAGGAGCTCAGGAACTAGTGTGGGGAGCTGCTGGCTGAAGCTTAGCCTGAGGAGAGGCAAATCCTGCTCCTGTCTGGCCCCCTCCTCCCCAAGAGAGCCTCCTGGCTTAGCAGGAGGATGGTGTGGTCCTTCTTTGGGGTGACAGGGCAAGTGGAAGGTTCTCACAGGAGGTTCTGAGGCAGAAAGGAGGGGTGCCAGGCAGATCCTAGTAGGAAACCAGCAGTTTCTCAGCCTCAGCTCTGTAGCCCTCAGGGCACACCCACACTTGCCTTAATCATGGTTGTTTTCTTTCTGAAGTGTGGACTGCAAAGCAGGGGTACTGAGGCATCATGCCAAGGACCAGATCTGGGTTAAAATCCCACCTGAGTCACTCAATGGGCTTTCGAACTTTGGGCAAGATATTTCGCTTTTCCCTGCCTGAGTTTCTTCATCCCGAGCAGGGTGGATATGAGATCCTGAGTGGGGCAGGTGAGATGCCTGCCCGGTGCCTTCCCAGTGCTGGGCATGGCTTCATAAAGGTGCCTGTTATAACCCCCCTGCCCCCCAAGGGCTCCCCTTGGCATACTTCCCACATCACGGTCTTTTGTTATTGATGACAACAGTGGTCATCTTTTTATCTGGGAGAGCTTTTCCATTAACAGGGCACTTGCAAAGCTACTCTCTTTTGCCTTACAGTCCTTGGTGAAGTCATCATTCCCACTTTTCAGATGAGAAAGCCCAGGCTCAGAGAGGTGGAGAGACCCCATCTTGCTTTCTTCCAGGGACACTCCCAATGTGTCCCAGCCTGTGTGAATGTCCCTAGGCTTGCCCAGCCCTGCCACCACCTGGCTCCTCAGGCAGCTGCCTGAGGCCCGCTGTCTACCCACCATCTGCAGAGGGGTCAAGGTGGGCTATGGAGACACTCCTTCCTTCTCCTGCCTCTGATACTGTAGGAAATGGGAGGATTCTGAACTTCCTCGCCTCACACGGACTAGCAGAAGTCATAACAAGCCTCAAAATCATCACAGTGATGATGGCACCACTTTATCTGTATTGGACTTTATAGTGTCATAAAATGCTTTTTACAACCCTCCGTGGTGGTTAATCCTCACAAGCCTGTGAATTAGGCACTATCATTGTACCATCTATTGGTTGGGAAAGTACGGCCCAGGAAGGTTAAATGACTTTTCCCAGGCTGCGAGCTGAGCCAGAGGCTCTCCTGTAGCGTTGCCTTCCCGGACTTTCCCCACTTTGTCTCTCTGCCCTGCTCTGCTCTGACATGGGCCTCTCCAGCAGCAGAGGCCTCCATTCTGCCAGGAGCTGTCCCGGTTCATAGCAGGATCTGTCACTTGTGGAGCCCCAGATGGAGCCCGACAGTGTGTTTTGATGTGACCCTTCCCCCTACCCATCTGTCTCCATGTCTTGCTCCCCCAAACCACCTAAACAGCCTCCCTGTGGGGAGCTGAGACCTCCAGGATGGATCTGTTACTTTAGTCTGGGCTGAGAGATCAGAGGGAGAGGCATCTGGTATTTAAGGCTTTTGTACCATCCATATACATGAGCATCCCCGCCCCAAGGCCCTGGTCTCTGACCAGGGATGCCTGCAAGACTGGAAACCAAGAGGGTCCCAAACCTGGTCATGGCCTCAAACCAGACAGCTCCCCCTGCCCCTCTCACTCTCAAGAGGGCAGCAAGGGGGTGGATGGGGACCTCTAGGTGAGGGCAGCTCCGAGCAGATAACCACTTCTCCCTTCCCAGAGTCGCTTCCCCTGTTGCTGCTGTTCTGACAGATTCAGTCCCAGGAGGGGCTTCCTGGGTGGAAGCAATGTGCCTGGCACCCTAGGGAGGGCAAGAATGGCTGTCTTCCACCCTAGGGAGTTCCGGCTGGTAAATACTCATGGGCCGGCCAGGGATGGGGGGATATCCCCCACCTCAAGGCTGGTCTGAGGAGAGGGGCCTTGGCACAGGGTGCATGGAACCCTGCTTCCAAGAATGCTCTGCTGGGCAGCCTGGGAGGAGCGGGTCACTGACCTCTCGGGCCCCTTCTGGCTCTAATACCCCGGAGGTCTTTGACTCACCACGTTCAGGTGGAAGCTCTCTTCCACCCAGGCCTTGGCCTCCTGGAACTCCTCCTTCAGCTCCATGAGGTAGAGGGTGTCGAGGGAATCAATGACCGTTGCCCCGCTGAGGCCTCCTGCAGGCACAGAGGATGGGTCAGTCTCGTCCTTTCCACCCCAATCACACGAGCCACCATTCCTCGGGCCTCCTCTAAATGCCTGGGCAGGCTCCCAGGCATGATCCAGGGAGACTCCAGGGCGACCAGCCTTTGAAGCCACATCCAGGACCCAGAGTCCCCCCATGGGCTGCTTCTTCCTCAGGGCAGCAGAGAGTGGGTGGGGGGTTGGAAAGACTGAGTTCAAGGGATGAGCTGCTTCTCAGACCTTGGTCCACTCTTACATCTGCCAGCAAATCAACCATCAGGGCCAGTTGAGCGCCCACCACTTCTCTGTCATGCTGGGGGTGGCGGGTGGGTGGGTGAACTGCCATTTGGTCCACAAAATCTTAACAAATGTGCCAGTCCGCTGACTCTTCAATGCCATTCTTTATTTTATTCTAAGAACAAAACCATGTTCATAAATATTTATCCAGGAAGGCATTTATTGCCGTATAATATATAATGGGTAAAAGTTGGGAAAAAACCCTCCAAGTCCAATAATAGGAGGGTAGTTATACAAATTGTGGCTCATGTATAAAATAGGACACTATGCAGACATTCACACAACTGAGAAAGACCTATGATAGTTGGGGAGATACGCATGGGATCTGTTAAGCTAAAAAATAGTAGATTGCGAAAAAAAAAAGCACAATATAATTTCTTTACTGTTTGCCAATGTGGATGAGCCTGAACAGAATTAAGTCTGGCAGGAAGTGATTCAGTGCTTATTGCTGAGTGCTGGGATTACAGGTGCTTTTTGATTTCTTCAGCTCATGGATTATTTTTATAACCAGAAATTTATTTCTGTTTAAAAAAAAACCGGAAAGACAGTTTGGACAAAGAAACTAAACAAGTGCACAAACCAAAGATTCCGTGGCCACTTTTGCTCTAGGCCAGTGGGTACACAAAGCGTGAGCTTTGAGGCCTGGCCCCTGCCACTGGGCCTTAGGCTCTTGTCCTGGGAGTAAAGGCGGAGAAAATTGTGCAGTTTTCCACATCGCAGACTGGACAGCAGAGCGATGAGGAAGAACTTCCCACATGGGACAACCAGAGCCTGACCTCTAGAGGACGGTAAAGGCGGAAAGGAGGGAGAAAGAGATGTGCCTGGGGCCATCTGGAGGGCTTCCTGGAAGAGATGGTGGCCTCCCATCAGCTCCTTACAACTTTAGTCATCAAAGGCAGCAGCATTTTCCTTTAGGGACTAGAGGGTAACTTCAGAGGAGTAATTGTTCCTTCAATGTCCTCCTTGCAGAGGCTCAAAGCACTGAGACTCACAGACTCCACCTTCCCCTAGCGGACACTAGAGCTCGCTGACAGGTGCTGAGTCCCACTTGAGTCTGAAGCACGGCTTTGCCGGGCACTCCTGCATTCAGAGCTAGCGTCTAATCTCCTTAATTAGTGCTTCCTTAACTGCTTACTTGTGTTGACTTCGCAGGCAGAGAATCCTTGTGAAACTCAAACACTTAACCACCTCTCTAGGGTGGGCAAGGTCAGATAAAGGGCACGGCTTGGAAAAGGATGGGAGGGAGATCTGGGAGAAGTTGGGAGAAAGTTAAGTCTGGAGGTTAAAGACACATTTCCAGAAGGGAGGGTTTGCAAGGAAGAGTGGAGGGAGGGGAGGGCTGGGGGATGCAGGCGTTTCCCAATCCAGAGACACGTGTCCTGGGACGGCATTTGAGTTGAAGGGAATTTCCAGAATGTCAACCCCTCCTACACTTAAGGATTAGTAGGAAAACATACTCAAAGCCAAACAAAGTTGATCTTTTTCTGGTTTATCCTGGCTGCTTCCCCTGTAGGTGTCCAAGGCTGAGCACGATTCGTTCGTGGGAACTCTTTACCCTCCTGAGGTGCTCAGGCCTTGGGACACAGATGGGCCACACATGGACAGAGAGGGACTGAGACATGCCCAGGCCAAAGGGCACAGGCCTGGGGTCCACACTCCTGGCTCTGATGCCTGGGTCCCTTCCTGTTAACCACAGGGCCTCAAACCTGACTTCTTAAGGGCTTGGAGGGATTTTTGAGATGCGGCTGCCTCACCCCTAGATTTCATAGATGAGGACCCCAGAGAGGTCTCACCCAAGATTAGCCCAAGGGAGGAGTGGAGCCCCAGGCTGGGCCACGTGTAGTGTGTTTTCCATGAGAGGGCCTCTCAATTCCCTGGGAAAACAATTTCGGATCTGCTTGCTAAGTCCCCCTCCCCTGCGGGGGCAGGAGGCTGCTCTGACGTGTGAAGAGAAGAGAGGCCCAAGCTGTGTGTCCTTCAAGGTCAAGGGAGAGGCGTCCCAGGGTACCCGATTTCTGGATCCTGCCCCGGGCTGCCTGGTGTTTTCACCCCAGAGGGCCTCCGTCTCCTGGGCCAACCCTGAGTCCCAAGGCCCCGGGGACTTGGCTGGGCCGGGAGGGCAGCCAGGGCTCCTCGTGACCAGCTGTCCTTCCCGAACACTCCCGAGGCAGCCGGCTGAAGAGGCGACTCACTAAGAGATTTGTTGGCAAGGTTCCGCCCCTGCTCTCGGGTGTCCCAGTCCTCCTCCCCCTCTGCTCCCACCTACCACACAGCTGGGCTGCAGGCCAGCAAGGCACTTATTGGAAAGCTTTCCGTTTCAGGCCAGAGGTTACCTGGCGGCCAGGCCGGGCAAGAGAGAAGGCCCTATCCCGAATTCAACTCTATCTGCACCTGCAGCCGACCTGGGGCAGCTCTCCAGGGAAAAAGACAGCCGCCTATTCAGTCAGCAGGCCCACAACTTGTACGTAAAGAGCCAGCGGGGCACAAAGAGTCAGGTGGCCAGCTTGGAAGCTTCCCTGGGCCTGGGCGGCCCACTCTCCTGGGCGGCCCACCCTCCCGGTTCTAGCTCTGAACTGTTGCTGTTCACAAGTCCCCTGCTGTCTCCCCTTCCTGTGTTCTTCTGTTAAAAGGACACAGCTCTGGGTTCACATCCCAGCCTGGGCCAGCAACACATCTGCTCTAAGTGTCAAAGTTCTCATCTGTAAAATGAGGTGAAGACCACTGGGCTGGGGTACCGAGGAGCCACTGAAGGTTCCTGAGCTGGGACAGAGGTATCATATACTGCTCAGCCTAGATACACCTGATAAAGATATCTGTACATGCCTGGCACGGTGTAAGGGCTTGACAAATCAGTTCATTGTTCTTATTTCTGGGGTCCCTTAGCTCACCTTGAAACATTGGCCTGGCCAGGGAGATGTGGGTTCAAATCCTGGCTCCACTATGTACTAGCTGTGTGCAGGGCAAGTCACCGTACCTCACTGAGCCTCATTTTTCTCATCTGAAAAAATGGAGATTACAGTAGGACCAACCTCGTAAGGCTGCTGGGGAGGGTTAAGTGGGGGGGTGGATGGAAAGGAGTTGGCATGATGTTGAGTACACATGTGCTTGTCCCCACAAACAGAAGCGTGGCCCTCCTTGTCCCCAGCTGGCCCTGCGCAGCCCCGCCACAAAGTCTTCTGGGGTCACTGAGGCCTTGTGACTCTCCTGCATTACTGGCCTCTCACCACCCTGTTGGGCAGTGTAGGCACAAGATGTGGCTTGCAAAAGCCTTGACCCAACTTAAAGGAAAAGTGTCATATGGGTCCCACCTGTGTCTGCTGCTTCCCACCCCTGACCTGGGTGTGCACCTGCCTCCAAAAGGGTCTACCTACCTCCCGGACCCCTTCCTTCCCCTCTGATTCACCCTGTATCTTGTCGCCTGATCTGTCTCCCAAAAACCAGATCCATTGTGTCCATCCCCAGCTCAGGAACCTGCAGTGGCTTCACAGTACAACCATACAATAAAGAGATGTGCGTGTGTGTGTGTGCGTAAAATCTTTTGGGTCTGAATCTAAAGGATCTGGCTAATATCTCGCATCAAGCTCTGCTTCCTGGACACAGGCTGCATCCTCTGGCTTTCCTACCTTTGCATGTGTGGTCTCCTCTGACAAGAAAGCTTTTCTGTGCCTCTGGGCAAAGCCTGCACTTTCTTCAAGGTCACTTCCCACTGGCAGCCTTCCCTGATTGCACCCAGACAACCTCCTCCCGCCCAGAGACCTCCCGTAGCACTTTCTTGGGCTTCCCACTCAGGTACCCTCCATTCCTGCCCTGCACTGTGGGGCTCTGTCTCGCCCCTGAACTAGACCATGAGATCCTTGAGGCTCATGCTTCTCTCACACCCCTTCCCTGCCTTGTCTCCAAGCAGCCCCAAAGGCCAGAGCTCCCAACCCTAATGGGCCCCTCCCTATTCCCTGCAGCTTCAGCACATTCCCCGACTTCTGTGACTCTTCTACAAACTTTGCTAGGAGTTGCCTTCCCCATTCCACCTGCTCCTGAGGGGTCCAGAGCCTGCCCAGTGCCTCCTCACCCAGGAAGCCACTGTGATCCTCACCCCACAGTCTGCATGAAGTCTCACCCTCCCTGAAAAGTCTTCCCCAGCCCTTCAGGGCCCACCCTCCAGGCCCCTACTCCGTGTACCCCCATCGCCACGACAAGTGCTCCTTTCTCATCACTCTAAAGGGTTCGTCAATTTACTGCCCTGTCCTCCGAAATAGTAGGGGCACAGTCTGCAGCAGAGTTGTCTCCACACTCAAGAGACGGCTGCCAGTGGGGGTGGGCAGGCTGGAGGGCAGGAGACCAGGCTGGCCCGTCTCCGGCACCTGTACCGACACCTTGGCACCACGCTCACTCTGTGCTGGATCTTGGCCTTCAGGATGCCGCTCTTCCTCTTGCTTCTCCTTTTCACCCTGTGGTTGCTTCTTCCCAGTCTCCTTTGCTGGTTCTTCCTCATTACCAGGCCTCTAAAGACCGGGGCGCCTGGGGCTCCATCCTTGGGCCTCTTCTCTGTCTACCTTCCTTCCTTTAGTGATTCAATCTGCTCTCACAGCTTAAATACCATCCACATGCTGATGGTTCCCAGATTTAAATTTCCAGCCAGGACCTTGACCTCGGAGCCCAGACTCACTATCCAATAACTCCTTACTCACATTTCGGAGGTCCACACACATCTCACCTTTAACTCATCTGAAAGCAAATCCTGCGCCTCCCTCCAAACCTGTCCCTCCCGCAGTCTTCCCACCTCGGCGAATGCCAGCCCACTCCTCCCAAGAGCTGTGGCCCCAAGCCCTTGACTTTGCGTCTCTCGCCCCCACATCTGGTCCCATAGCAAATCCTGGAGGCTCTGTCTTCACAAGGGTTCCAGCCTCTGCTCACTCCTCACCTCCTCTGGGCTACCGCCTTCAGAAATGCAAGTCCTATCATGCCGTTCCTCTGTTCAGAACCCTCTCAGGGCTCCCCCCTGTCTCGGAGGCTGTGATTTGGCCCTGGCCTCCTCTCCCTGACTGGCTTCTCTCCCTCCACTCCAGTTCCTTGCTGCTCCTGGCGCCCTCCAAGCCTTAGAGTCTTGGCCTTGGCACTTGTGATCGCTCTGCTGAAATAGCACCCCCATCGCTCTTCCTCTTCCCTCTTTATTTTTTCCCAGTGCCTTTATCCCTAGCAACGTTCCACATGGGTCTGCTTCCCTATTTACTGTCTTCCCTGATGGAGCATAAAACTCCGGGCGGGGAGAGCTCTGTTTTGTGCACTGCTGCCCTCCACTGCCTAGAACACTTTCCTGCCCATCACAGGTGCCCGACAAGTATTTGGGAATAAAGGGCCCCCTCCTCCTGGGCAGGGAAGGCTTCGAGGGGACCGTGGCTCATTCATATCTCTCAGTGCCTGGCTATAGTCTGGCACCCAGAGGCATTAAAGGTCAACGTGTCAGTTGAACAGACTGAATCTACTGCCCGGGCATCTTCTGTGACCACCCAGGTCACCAGGGCAGCTCAACTGTCTGCTCTAGGGGCTGGTGCCAGTAGACAGAGGAGACCCTCCCAGCAGGCTGCGGCCACATCGGCCAGGGTGGCTGAGTGTGTCCATACCAGTGCCCTGCACAGAGCTATCTGTCACGCGTGTCGGGCTCTACAAGGGAATGGACCCCAGGCTCCTATAACCTCCTCTCCTGGGGGCTGCCTGGCCAGGAACCACCCTGCCCTGCTGGACTGTGGCTTGTATCCCCTCTCCTGACTCTGCCATATTAATGATGATGAGGTTTTTATGTGACATTATATTAGCAAAGAGAAATGGGTCAGGCTGGAAAACATAAGCTCCAGGAAGAACATTTAGATAGAAACAAAAATCACCCAAGGCATAGCCTAGTACCACAGTATCTCCAGAGCCAAATACCAATGGTTGCATTTAATTTGATGATGTAATCCACAGGGACTTTTCTTAATCTGTAAAGAAAACAACACAAATGTTTTTCTCAGCTTCCAAAGAAACCAATATGGCTGTGGGGCAGGTCACAGTTCCCAAAGACGGATGCCGCAGGATATCCCATCCCACAAGAGGACCTCTTCCCACTCTCCTCTCCTTGAACCTGGGTGGAAATTTGTGACTACCTGGAATAACAAAATAAAGCAAAATGGATGATTTGCTAGTTCCCAGGCCCAGACCTTAAGAAACAGGCAGTTTCTACTTCCTGTCTCTTGGAATGCTGGCTCTTGGGACCAGCCACCATATTGTGAGGAAGCCCAAGGTAGCCCACAAGGAGAGAATAGATGGAGAAGCCATACATATGTTTTCTGACTGACAGCCCATCTGAGGTTCCAGCCAACAGTCTGCAACAATTCCAGACATGTGAATGAAAAAGCTTCCAGAAGTTTCCAGCTGTCAAGTCACCCTCAGCCTTCAAGCCTTCCCAGGTCAGGGCCCATATATCCTGGCAGAGAGGGAAGCTGTCCCCATTGTGACCTTTCTGAATTCCTAGCCCACTGGATCTGTGAGCATAATAAAATAATTGTTTTAAGCCAGTAAATTTTGGAGTAATTTGTTATGCAGCAGTAGCAGCTGGAATGTTCTGCCACATGGGTTTCTATGAGGATGAATTAAAGCGATATCCCCACTACCCCAAAGTACATTGTTTAAAACCACATCAGGTCTTCTGGCTGCATAAAATCTTTTTAGGGATTAGGACCTCTCCATTTTTATCAGGTCTGGGTTATCTGTTTGTTTGTTTTCCTCCAATAGGAATATTTTCCTTGAATCTTTCCAAGGTGGTTATTTCCTGGATCACATAAAGTTGTGTTCAGGGGCTGAGTGTTTCCAGAAAAAGGTTTCTTGGTGCCTCCAGAAGGACTAAAGATATTTTTTACAAACTATTCTTGGAACCCAACAGAATGCTCTTACTAGAGGCTGATTAATAAAAGGTGATCAGGTCTGACCATGTCACTGCCCTTAAAAAAAGCCCTCAAAGCCTCCTGTTCTCCAAGTTCAAAGTCCTGGGCACAGTATGCAGGGTGCCTGTGGTCCAGGCCTTGGCAACCTCTCTAGTCTCACCTCCCTCCTGCTCTCTTTGCATGCAATGCTCTACGCAGAGCAGACCACTAGCAGGTCCCTAAACACCCTGCAGTGTCTGCTGATGCAACAGCATTGTGTCTTCTCTCAAATGTTCCAGAGCCACAGGCAGAGCTGACCACTCCCTCCTCTGCAGGCCTGCCCTGCTCTGCTGCAGGTGCTCCGTTCAGAGCACTGTTCGCACTACACCGTACATTTTGCCTGTGAATCCCAAAGGGCAGTGGCTGGCTCGGACTCTTCCCAGGAGCCGTAGCATCCATCCCCAGGCCAGGCACTGAGAAGGCAAGGACAAATGGCTGTTGAATGAATAAACGGCTGGTGGACATGCCCACAGCGCTTTCTTAGGGATTTCCAAACACTTTACAAGGCCGCTTGGCCTCGGAGAAAACATACCACTCAGAGCAGTGGCCAGCTATCCAAGGAAAACATTGTCAGAGGAATAAGATGGACAGCGGCAGACGTCAGGGCCCTGGTGGAACTAATGGCTTCCTCCACTCTTCCCAAACAGATGCCACGCTTTGCTGCCACAGCCGGATGGAGAATGTTTGTTGTGGCCGACCACCGGATGAGGTCCATTGTGACGAATGGCCAGATACGGTTCACTGAAGAGAGTCTACTGGACAGGGTTCCTTGATGGAAAACCAGGTATGTTTAAAAATGTTAACGTTTTGGGGCTTCCCTGGTGGCGCAGTGGTTGAGAGTCTGCCTGCCAATGCAGGGGACGCGGGTTTGTGCCCCGGTCTGGGAAGATCCCACATGCCGCGGAGCGGCTGGGCCCGTGAGCCATGGCCGCTGAGCCTGCGCGTCCGGAGCCTGTGCTCCGCAACGGGAGAGGCCACAACAGTGAGAGGCCCGCGTAACGCAAAAAAAAAAAAAAAAAAAAGTTAACGTTTTGTTTGTTTTTAAATAAGAGCTGAGGGTGCAGTCGGACCTGGAAACTGGTATTCAAAACAATTCCCTGCGACAGCGCTGTGTAGCAAGCTCTGAAGTGCTTTTATCTCAGAGCATCTCTGAGAGAAGAAAAGGCAGATGGAGAAATTAGTACCCAGGATCCTCCCAAGTCGCACAGCAGCTCAGGGCAGAGCTGTAACCAGACACCACCTTCCAGACCATTTGACCTTATGGGTTTTGGTTATCCCAGCTTCGTCCCTTCACAGCTGTGTGATCTTGGGCAACTGACTTGACATCTCTGGGCCTCAGAAAAATTGGACAATGGGGTCTCCTTTTCAGAACGGCGTGGCCAGTTCAGATGAATGTATACAAAGAGCACTCAGCAGGCACTCAGTACAAGAGAATTCGATACACCCAGCACAGAGTAGGTGCTCAATGCACGGGGCTGTTACCATAAGGCTCAGTTCCAGCAGAGGAAGGCAAAGCTAGGATCCCTTACAGATTAGGCGGGCAGGAGGTATGGGCTCTCAGGAAGTCGGGACCAAGCTGGGCAGGCACTGTGATATTTTTAACACACTTCTTGCCTCAGTGGGAAGAAGAGCAAAAGCCGGAGCCCTGGCTGCTCGCCCCAAGAGACACTAAATCCAACTGCTGCTATGGGAAGCTCCTGAGGGCAGACCCAGAGTCCGTCCATACTCTGGCTTCTACCTGCAAATTAGATAATTGCCCAGTACTATCCCTCTACTTCCATGGGGAGGGTAAACATCCCTGTCCCATCAACCTTGGTCTTGTCCATGTAACCTGCTTTGGCCTCATGGTGGGTAGGGAATTAAAACTGGCTCTGACTTTAGGCTTAGCCATGAGACTTGCCAATGGGATTAGTGGATGTGACTTGAACAGAGGTTTGAAATAAGCTTGCATGGGGGGCGGTGTTGCCCTCCTGTGTGTCCACCTTTCACCTGGAGAAGAGCAAGTCTAAAATAGCCATGAAGGTCCATGAAGGATGAGAGATAGGTGGAGCAGACCTGGACCAGCTGAGCACAGCCTAGATAAACCAAACCCCAGCCTATCTGCAGCTACATGAATGAGAAATAAATGCTCACTGTTGCCTGCCACTCACTGTGGAATAATTTGTTACATGGCATTATTTTTGGAAATAGCTGACTGATATAATGCCCTTCCAGCCCTATTTCTTTTTTCATCCAAAAGCACTTATTTATTTATTTATTTATTTATTTATTTATTTATTTATTTATTTATTCACTCACTCACTCACTGGCTGTGTGGCATGTGGGATCTTAGTTCCCCGACCAGGGATTGAACCTGTGCCCCCTGCAGTGGAAGCATGGAGTCTTAACCACTGGACTGCCAGGGAAGCCCCCCAGCCCTATTTCTTAATGGTCTTGTCACGTTTTCCATACTCTAGCTGGACTACAGATTCTATGAGGTCCACTCTTTCTCGCCTTCCAGCCCTTTATTCAAGCTGTTCCTTCTGCTTGGAAGGCCTTCCTCTAACCCAAAATGTCTCCACAAATGTCCAAATCCAATGTCTACTTTAAGTCTTGGAGAAAATGCTGCTTCCTCCATGAAGACATCCCTGATCGCCCCACCTGGACCTGAGGTTGCCCTCCTCTGAACATTTATTAAAAGAATTGCTGGGCTTCCCTGGTGGCGCAGTGGTTGAGAGTCCGCCTGCCGATGCAGGGGACGCGGGTTCGTGCCCCGGTCTGGGAAGATCCCGCATGCCGCGCAGTGACTAGGTCCGTGAGCCATGGCCGCTGAGCCTGCGCGTCCGGAGACTGTGCTCCGCAATGGGAGAGGCCATAACAGTGAGAGGCCCGCGTAACGCAAAAAAAAAAAAAAAAAAAAAAAAAAAAAGAATTGCTTTCAACTTTCATTATAGTAATCTGTGTCATCTGTGTCCTTTTCTCAAGTCCATCCCAGGCAGTGAGTGTCTTCAGGGCTGAATCGAAGCCTGTTTAATCGAAGCCTGAAGAGCAAAGGCATCGTTGAGATCTACTGAACGATGCCCTCCGCCCACTGCCTCACACCTACATGAGGAAGCCTCCAAGGAGCCAGTGACCTCACCAGAGGCTGTTCCTAATGTGGTGTGTGGTGTGGGTGGGGTGTAGGGGGGCAGAGACCAACTCCATGGTGCTCTGAAATCCTGGCCCAGGGCAGACACCCAACCGAAGTTCACTTGTGGAATGTGAGATTCTCCTAGATGCAAACCACAGAGGTTAATAAGAACAGCTGCAAATAGCGCTTTGTGCCTGGCACAGTCTTATACACATCTTTTTTTTTTGTGTGTGTGTGTGTGTGTTACGCGGGCCTCTCACTGTTGTGGCCTCTCCCGTTGCAGAGCACAGGCTCCGGACGCACAGGCTCAGCGGCCATAGCTCACGGGCCCAGCCGCTCCGCGGCATGTGGGATCTTCCCGGACCGGGGCACGAACCCGTGTCCCCTGCATCTGCAGGCGGACTCTCAACCACTGCGCCACCAGGGAAGCCCATACACACCTTTTTTAAACCTCGTGAAAAGGCTATCATTGTCCCTCATTTACAGATGAAGATTGAAATTTCAAGGAATTAAGTCACTTGCTCAATATTTATTCATTTACCCAAAAAAATACTTTGGAGTGCTCAGGATGTGCCTGATGCTGGAGAATGGACAGTCCTGGTCCCCACCCTCAAGGAGCGGAAGGTCTGGTGGGGGAGAAAGACACCAACCAGGTGTCACACGGATGACACCGAGTTACAAAGGACCAAATGTGATAAAGGGAAAGAGAGCGGGTGTACGGTCAGGAGAGGGCGGCATTTGAGCTGAGGCCTGAAGGAAGCACAGGAGGAAAGAGGGGGTCGGGCCAGGCAGATGCACAGCAAATGGAATGGAGTGGGGAAGTCTTGGCCTGTTTGTGGAGCAGAGAGGTGGTGTGGGGTGGTGAGAAAGAGGGAACATGGTGGGTGGTGACGGGGTGTGGAGGCAGACCACACAGGGCCTTGGTGGCTCGGGGAGGCTTGTGTGGAGGGCTTAGGGAGATCCCCATCTGCCTGGTGTTTTTTTTTTTTTTTTTTTTGCGGTACGCAGGCCTCTCACTGTTGTGGCCTCTCCCATTGTGGAGCACAGGCTCCGGACACGCAGGCTCAGCGGCCATGGCTCATGGGCACAGCCGCTCCGCGGCACGTGGGATCTTCCCGAACCGGGGCACGAACCCATGTCCCCTGCATCGGCAGGCAGACTCTCAACCACTGTGCCACCAGGGAAGCCCTGCCTGGTGTTTTAAAGTGATACTCAAACTGTCCTGGAGGGAGACCCCATGTAGAGTAATTCAGGGAGCTACACATCTGGGTTGGTGAGCGCCCACTAGTCACTTAGGATGGGTAGGAGGGAGGCAGGGAGCACCTGGGCCTGTGCTTTGGGGTCCCCTGAAGGTGGCTGGAGGCGCCCCTAGCTGGTGGGGAGCTGGTTACCAGTCCAGGGGCAAGAAGAATTAACCAAGAGCACAGGGCACCATCAGCCAGTCACCTCACTTCAGCCCCGTTGGGGGAGCCTCCAGCTGCCCTCTGGAAGCACCAGGGCCTCCCAGGCCCACGGATGCAAGGTCACAATGTCATCTTGGATATACGTGGTGGCCACATAGAGCTATGCATTGATCATGGCAAACAGAGCCTGTGGACCAGAGCCAAGAGGCACAGATGCGTGGCTGTGATAACAAGATGACTGATGATTACTGGAAAGGGGAAAAGCAAGGAAATCAAAGAGGCCCTATTCACCCCAAGAAACATAAAGAGATGGCAGAGGCAGTGCCGGGAGAGCCTGGTACAGAGCTGTGCCCCGGCGGAAGATCCTTCTAGTCGCTGGGATGGCTGAGCTGCAGGGAATGGGCCAGCAGAAAGGGTGGAGCCCTGGAGCCACACTTACTAGCTACCTCAGTTTCCTTATCTGTACAGTGGGGACAACCATACCCCATCCTGAGGGTTAGGGATCACACAGTGGATGCAGCAGCCGTTCCAAGGCCAGCCTCAGTTGAGCCTGTGTGGAGGCAGATGGAGGCACCTCTTTAAAAAGCTTCCCAACAACCCTATAAGGAGGGTGCAATTTGTGTTGCTTTTTTCCAGATGGGGAAACTGAGGCTGAGGGAGGTCATGCAAATTTCCCAAGGTGATGAATGGGGGAGCCAGGATTCAACTTAGGCCGGCTGCCTCGGAGGCTCCGCATTTCACTGCTGTGCCATCCTGCTCCTGTGCAATTTCTGGGAACTTGGCCAGGTTCAGAGGGTCTGAGAGGGCCCCAGGGAGGTGGCCACATCCACAAGACCCCCAGGCCATCTCCTCAGGGCCTGGCAGCACCTCCCACCTGTGGGCTGGAGCAGTGCCCCTCTATAGCAGGTACCACCTATGTGAGAGGAGCTGGTGCCTCTCCCCACAGGAGCCCCGCCCGTGATGCTCAGCCTCCAGGAAGCCTTCCCAGATCCCCTTAAAGGAGTGACGCTTCCTGCCTGCACCACTCTGGGTCCCACTGCTGGTCACTTGGCCAGGCCGACTCACAGGAGGGTCTGTGTTGCTCTATCTCTCTCACAGGCAGGAGCCTGGAAGGTAGAGATCCTGTCATATTCATCTTGGAATCATCTACGATGCTGGGCGCTCAGTAGGGTCTGAGTAAACGTATGTGAAATTAATCTGGAGAGAGAACTGAGAAGGAGCCTGAGCAAGCATGAGCAGAGGCCAGACCAGCTCTGGCCCTCTCCCCATCAGGCCCACGATGGCCCCACCTGATTCACCCTAGGAATGCAGGGAAGAGCAGGAGGGTGACTTGCCCTCCTCTACAGACCAGGGACCTCCCCTTTCCTTAATGCATAGGCCTCTTCCAGAAACTGATAGAAGTCACCCCGACCCTCCCCTTAACTGAAAGGACACTTGCATGCATTTTACACAGAAACTAACACAGGCTTCCCACTGGCAGACCTACCTGTGTTGACAACCTAACTTAGATGGGGGACCTCTGGGTAGATTTTTATTTCCTACAAAGGATGAGGTGAGGAATTTATTTTGGAGTCAGGGAGATGTAGAACAAAATCCTACCTTACTGTTCCTAGCTGTGTGATCTCTGGTTAGCTACTTTACCCACATAAGCCTCAACATCCTCATCTGTGAAATGGGGATAATGTCAGGTAATGCATATTACTAGAGAGATGCAATAATAGGTGAATAGGGAAGGTGTTTTTTTTTCTTTAAATGTAAATGGGTCGCAGGAGGTGCCTCTGAGTCACCTTTCATTTAATTTTATTTGATTTTTTTTATAGGCAGACATGATAGTGGAAAAAGCACAGGCTTCTAGTCAAAATGTTTGACTGTTGGCTCTACACATTACCAGTTGTGTGGTCACAACCACGTTGCTTAAGCTCTCTGAGCCATGAGTCTGCATCTCTCAAAAGGGACTAATAACACCCCGCCTGAAGGTGTGGGTGGCTTGGAAGTGGCACAGAGTCTGGCAGAAAGAGGGAGCAGGAAGGGAAGGGTCTGTGCATGGGCTGAACAGGGAGAGGCCCCTCACCCACCTTCCCACGTCCACCCACTCCTCATCCCTAGCATGACAGCTCTGAGCACGTTTCCTGGGTGAGAACTGCCTCTGTTTTAGATCTGGGGGCCTATGCAATTCACAAATGTAGCAAACGTGCTGCGGCCCAGAAGACAGCTCCCTCTGCTTCAGAGAAAACACACATTTCAATTTCCTAAAGATCGACCCCCAGGAAGCCTTTCACTTCTTTCCTAGCGAGAGCAGTTCTCAGAACTTGGGAGGTGCCACCCTCATGCGACTAAACAATTAAAGCCCAAGTATTTGTCATTCTCAGCAAAGGTTTGTGAGGATGACTGAGAAAATGAAAAAAAATCTGATTTCAGCAGCAGTTTTCAGAAATATATGGTAATCCACTTTTGTCAATCCACTTAAGGCACAGCTCAAATCATTAAAAAGCCATCGCACTTAATCATGCATGGAGAAGGCTGGGCTATGCCTCTCAGATCATTTTCAAAGGGTTTCAGGTTAACTTTCAAAAACTGACAGGCAAGCAGGGAGGGGATTATGATAGATGATAATCTGAGGAATTTCTGGTTCTGGTTCTCGGAGGATAAGGAGTTTATTTGAGAGAAAACTGCCACCCAGACCTCCGCATGGTGGCAATGGTGAGGGAAATTCCAGGATGGATCAGCTGTGACTTCTGCCCTCAGGGAGTCTGCAGCAGCTTTCTCAGAATGACAGCAAATTCAGAGCACACTATTAAGTAAGCAAATAATTGTGATGTATTGTGACAGGTGCTAATAAAAGGTGGAAGTTTACCCCGTGATTTAAGTCTCAGCTGTGAACATACAGACCTGGGTTTGGAATTTGTCTTTGCCACCCACTGTGTGACCTCACGCAGGTTTCTGAACCTCTCAGAGGCTTGGGTTCCTCATCTATAAAGTGGGATGGCCAGCTCATAGGCTTGGGGGGTTATGTATGAGTTCATTCCTATAAAGCCTTTCACGTAGTGCCTGGTACACATTGAGCTCTCAGTCAATGCTGGCTAAGCAGCTAATTCTGCTGAAGGAAGCCTCACAGATGACCTCTGATTGGGATCAAGAAGGACAAGCAGGAGTCTGCAGGGTGGAGAGTTGGAGGAAGGACATTCCAGGCAGAGGGCACAGCACGTGCAAAGGCCCTGAGGTGAGGGGTTGGTCAGGGAGGAGCACAGGGTACGTGGGGAGGGGGACGAGGGAGGGAATGCTGCAAGCTAAGCTGGAGTCCTCCTGTGAAGGTCAGTGAATGCCAGGCTGAGGAGTTTGGACTTTATTGAAGGCTGGGGCAGTGTTTCTGACCTCAAAGGGTCAGGAACATCCTGTGTCTTCTTCCAGGTCTTAGTCCATGTTGGTCACTTGTTGACTTCTAAGTGACCACCTCCCATCAAACTCTGATCCAGGGTCCCCAGCCTTTGTTTAAGGAAAACACCCTCTATTAGGTCCAGCAAAGATCATGTTCCCCTTCTAAGGAAGGCAGAGCCGTTGTGGGGAAACTTCTATACCTAGTCAGGAACTGCATTTCCCACCCTCCTTGCATTTAGGTGGGGCCCTATGACCAAGTTCTGGCCAATGGAATATGGGTATAATTTACATACATATTGAGGCCTGGTCCATGAAACCCCCTGTGGGACCCTTCAAGGCTGAGGTGACCTTGGGAGTCACAAGCTGAAGATGATGGAAGCTCCATCACCCTGGGTCCCTGAGTGACTGTGATGAGCAGAGGTCCCTCCTCCTCCCATCAATTTGACTTTACATGAGCAAGAAGTAAATGTCTGTTCTCAATCCATAAAAAGGTCTCTGGGTTTATCTGTTATAGCATCTAGCATTACCTTAAATAAATACACCCATTATACAGAATGACCTCGGGCATGTTATTTCGCCTCTCTGGGTCTCAGTTTCTCTAATGCAGATTTTTGTGAAGGGCTAATAAGATGACAAATGTGAGTGGTGCTTTGCAAGCAGGGAAGGCTACAGAGATGCCATTCACTGCTGGTGTTGTGGCTTTGGTCTCTCCGAGAGCCAGAAGGGGAGGGGACTTTGTACAGCCCCTGATGAGGCGGGGGAGTGCAGCCAAGGTCTTGGAGAAGCTCCATGCAAGGGATCCAGATCTATCATCAGATCCTGACCCAGATTGGAGACTTTAGTTCTGCCCCTTGGCAGAGATGCTCCCCAGAGGGCTGAGCCCCCTGAGGGAGGGACTGGGGCCTGGCTTCTGTCTCCTGGTGGCTCCCCTGGGAAGGAGTTGGCCCTGCCTCCCTGATACCTTGTTCCAGCCTCTCACAACTCATTAACAGGAAATTGCATGCCCTGCCAGGAAGATGCACGTCTGATTTTTCAGACATGTCAGGTAGACACTATTATCAAAACCTTGTCATTTCTCTGCATAGCCCCACATCCTCCTGCTCTGGGGTTCTCCTGCCAGGTTCTGTGCTCGGGGCACACGCTTGCTCTCTCTGGAGATTTGAGAACCTCGTGCAGTTTAGCTTCCGCCAGCCAGTCTGGCAGGGAGCAGGGGTTCGGGATGGAAGCCTGCATTGGTAGCTGAGGCTCACCCTGTACCCCACCCCTAAGCAGTCCTGCACTCCCAGCCCAGGACTGGTGCTGAGACCCCGTAAGAAGACAGGAGGAAGGCCTGAGTGGTATGTGAAGTGCTGAGCTGGATTTGAGCAATGACAACTTTAACAGGATCCTGGTCATTACATGTCCTTCTGCTGAGAGGGTTTCCTCACCCATAGCTTAGAGGTAGGGATGGAGAATGCCCCACCCTCAGCCTCTGGAGCCTGGATTCAGGGGCAGGGCCACCTCATCCTGTACACATGGTCCCGCCGCCCCGTTCTCAGGCAGGTGGTTGCAGACACCGACCTCCTGTCTCCTGTGCTCTAACCTTTGCCCAATGTCCACTTGCCAGCACTAGTTGGGGACATGAGAGGGGCTCTCAAATCACAGTAAAAACCATCAACGCCCTGGGCCAGGCTCTATGGAGAGACAGAGAAGAATCAAAAACAACAAGGACAAAAAGCATCAATTTCCACAGCCTTTCTCACAATAATTAACTTGTCTGAGCCTTATACCCACCCTGAGGGGTGCCATTACCCTTATTCCACTGAGGAGGAAACTGAAGCTCATGGAGATTAAACCATTGGTGCTCAAGGTAACCCAGCTAGTGCACTAGGCAGTAATCTGAGCTGCACCCTATAAACGTCCCATAATAATCACGGTCACTTGTTTAGTAGGTCCTACATACCAAGCACCAAACTGAGCATTTTGTCAACTCTCCAGCAGAGGTTATAGTATTTCCATTTTCAGATGACGTCTGGAGGCTCAGAGAGGTTAAGCAACTTGCCCAAGGTCACACAGCAAGTAAGCAGTAACCATAGCCTTAATGCCTACAGTGTTGGTGCTCTCTCCCTATACCAGTTGCCTCATCAGCAACAAGAGTCCCACTTAGGGAGGGCAGGGAAAGAGGCTACCAGATCCTATCAAGTGAAAAAGAAGCAGATAAAATTGCACACATGCTGGTCACCACTCCATTAAAAACTCAAGTGTGCATGAATCAGATGGGATGGGATCTGGTAGACAGCTGGGTGGCGTCTCAGAGTGAGGCGGGGCCTGGCAACTTCTGTTAGCTCATGGTCTTCCTTGGCTGTATCTTTCCTTGTAACGATGGCTGAGGGTAAAGGTGTATAGGAGCCAAGTGGGCACAGGTGTGGTGGCTCATCGTTTCCTTGGCCCTGGCAGCACGGGGTCCTCCCTCCCTCTTCCAGGTGCAGGAGCCACCTGGCCAGGTAACCTCTCCACCCCACCGCATTCCAGACAGCCTTCAGTCTCAGGCAGAGATCCAAGCAAACCAGAGACCACTGCCCTGAGCACGTACAGCTTTTGAAATAGTGAGGACTTGCAGGAGAGGGACTGCAGCAGCAGCTATAGCCCAGGCAGTGTTAGAGAGGCCCCCATGCCTGCAGTCCTCCCACCACAGAGGCCAAGGCCAAGGAGCTGGTTTCCAACTACCCTCTAAAAGGCCCTTTGTGACGTAGCCCCTGCCCTCCTGGGCAGCTCAGTAGCCACTTCTCCTTTCATGCTATCATCACACTCAGTTCAGCATACTCCACCGCCATACCTCTGCCCAGGCTGTCGGCCCTCCCGTTCCGCCTGACTATTCTTCAGCTCTAGAACCCAAGTCTGTTGTTCTTAGTTGTCCTGAATCCACCCCCCAGCTTTCAGACTGTTCATAGTCTCCCACCAAAGTCATGTATCTTAAACTTCTGTTAAAACAAACACTTCAGGGCTTCCCTGGTGGCGCAGTGGTTGGGAGTCCGCCTGCCGATGCAGGGGACACGGGTTCATGCCCCGGTCCGGGAGGATCCCACATGCCACGGAGCGGCTGGGCCCGTGAGCCATGGCTGCTGGGCCTGCGTGTCCTGAGCCTGTGCTCCGCAATGGGAGAGGCCACAACAGTGAGAGGCCCGCGTACCGCAAAAAAACCCAAAAACAAAAAACAAACACTTCAGGAGAATTCTAGAACTCCTTCTAAAAGGCAGAGTGGGGTGGAGAAGGAGGATCAGCAGGGGAGAGGGGGAGAGGGGCACTGGAAGGTGAGATGGGATGGCCTGAGGACACACTGCATACCTGTGCTCTGGGGGGCCGCAGGACGGCCTAGGACGCCCCAGGTGGCTTTGCTCTAATCTGCCTAATCTGCCTCTACAACAGTTCCCGGGCCCTCACTCCACCGTGCCCTTGCACATGCTGTGCCCTCCACCTAGAAGGCAGTTCTACTCTTCTCTGCCTGGGCAGCTCCAGCTCATCCTTCAAGGCCCAGCTGGATACCACCTGCTCTGTGAAGCTCCAGAGTCGAGTCAGTTGCTCCGTCCCTTGTATTTCCAGCACCGCGTGTCTCACAATTACACGTGGATACTTTCCTCTAGGAGAACTCTTTGGGCCAAGGGACATGGCCAATTCACCTTTGCATCTCTGGCATCAGCCCAGAACTGGCCTAGAAATGCCTCCTGAATGAATGAATGAGCCTCTGTCTCTAAGATGCCAAGACGCCTAATTCCCCACTTCCTGCTGGGCGTTCCTCTCCAGTCCCGAGAGATGCAAACTGCACCCTTTGTCTTCCACCATGTTGGTACTGACCAGAGTTGGATTTTAATGGTGCTTTGACAAAGGGCGGCACCCACATTCATCTTCCTTGGCTAATTACATTTCCCAATTGAAATGCTTATCTCTGGGCTGGTGTTAAAGACATAATCAGTTTCCAGAATGGATTCAAAAGAGGTGAGAAGCAAGAAAATAATTAAGCTAACTCCTGATTGAATCAAATAATTAAGCAGATTAAATCAGTTGCCTGTGATCTACAGCCCAGCCCAAGCCTGGGGAGTGCATTTCTCTATCGGAGAGATCATTTCTGATTGTTTTAAAGATGGAGAGCATTTCCTCTGAGTAGTAAGTAAAGGACTGACTCTTTCAACTGAATACAAATCAGGGTAGCAGGACCCCAGCTTCCTGGTTTAGGCAAAGTATTGTGGGTTTCGTAGAAGAAAGCTTGAAGGTGGGGCGTGCTCTGTTCCAGAGCCACACCTGCACACCCACGGCACAGAGGTTGCATTGATGGCCCTGGTTTCTCACTTCTCCCTGTGTCCATGCCCTCTGCCCCTCTGAGCAGGGTTTCCTGCTCTGTCCGCTTACTCTGGGCTCAGCCATGTGGCTAACTTTAGCCAGTGACAGCAAATGTGATGTAAGCAGAGGCTGGCTTTCTTACCCCTTTGCCATCAACATGAGAACATCCTGGGACTAGACCACTGAAAACGAGACATGTGGAGCACAGCTGAACTGACCGGTTGTCCAAGGGTCTCCTAGGTCAGCTCACAGTCAGCCACCCCCAGTCAAGATCAGCAAAGTCACTTAGCCGACCCAGCCTGGAGCTGCTAAACCCTGAAGACTCCCAGGCTAAATAAAAACTTAGTGTTACATGCCAGTGAGGTTTGTGGGTACGTGTTATGCTGTATCATTGTGGCAATAGATAACTGATAAAGTATCCCTCAGCCTGGGTTGGCCTATTCTCCAGCCCCAGCCTCTAGAAGGTACCCTCTACCCTCAGCCAAGCATCACTTAGAACCCTGATATTTGAACAGTAAATATTAGATGAGTAAAAAAATTCATCTAATCCTCACAAAGGCTCCTGGGCAGCTGTCAGGAAGGGGATCACTTGCCCCATTTTATAGATGATGATGCTAAGGCTCAGGGAACCAAGCAATTAGAAGAGCAAGAGATTATGGTTAAGGAGAGTGAGTTAGATGAATGCAGTAGCCTCTATTTCTACCCCCCACCCCGAAACTCCACTGAAACAACAGTATGAGATTTTTTTTAAGCATCAATTCAGAAGGACAAAACAAACAGAGGAGAGGCAAGAGCAACAGTCTTGGCCTCTATTAAGGAGAGAGACATGTAGCACTGACTTAGCAAAGCCAGGAAAGCAGAATCTAAGCCAAGATGCTGAAAGCACATGCATTCAGGTCTACACCAGAGAACCTCACAGGGTCTGGAATTGGTGGCAACACGAGGCATCTCTGGAAGGATTTATTGAAAGTCAGCCTTAAAGGCAGTAAGACCCCTTTTCTTTTACGTCTACCCAGCCACGAAAATGTCTCCCTCTTGTCCCGGCAGAAAACTAGGGGTTGAGACTTGGAAGGGAGTAAGACAGAAGGCCTCTGGACTGTGGGAGACCTGGCAGAGGCAGGGACACCATCCCGAGAGCGTGGGGGTTAGGGGAAGGTTTCTGGACTGCCCCACATTGTCCTCCAGCCCTCTGCCCACCTGGCTCTCAGCAAGCAGAGGCCAGGAATTCACTTTCAGATAGGAGAATGGAAACATCTTCAATGCAGACTCTGACCAGCTGTAGAAAGCAAAAACCAGCATATATCCAGAGTTCCCTGTTGCATCACCCTGCAGTGAGGCATCAGCCAACAAAATCCACTCACCACATTGGGGGGTGGGGTGAGTGGGTGTGGGGCACACTGGAGTCCCAACCATCTTCTTTTCTGGCCCCCATTTAACATGCACACAGCCATTTGAGGGAAAACTCACATGTGCAATAGGCATACATATACCCAAACAATCAGGAAAAGTATATTTAGAGGACACAGAGGCTCTGAAGGAAGAAGGAAACTACAAAAAAATATCCTCAGAGAGACAAAAGAAAATGTGTTGCACCCATGAGATAAGATCAGGATGCTCAAAAAAGAACATTCACAAAGTAAAACAGAACTCTTGTTAATTAATACACAGTCTGACAGAAAAAAAAACCCCAAAAAACCCTACAGAAGAGCTGGATGATAAATTTGAGGAAATTTCCCAGAGTAGAACCAAAGAGAGAGAGATGAGGATGTGGAGCAACTGGAACTCTCAAACACTGCTGCTGGGGATGGAGAATGGTGTATCCACTTTGAAAAAGACAGTTTGGCAGTTTCTTACAAAGTTAACCATACACTTAACACATGACCCAACAGTTTCACTCCTGGGTGTACACACAAGAGAAATGAAAACATACATCCACACAAAAACTTGTACATGACATACAAAACAGCATTATTTGTAATAGCCCCAAACTGGAAACAACCCAAATGTCCATCAACTGGTAAATGGAAAAAAAATAACTGTGGAATGGCTATACAATGGAATACTACTCAGCAATAAAAAGGCACAAACTATTATACATATGACAATGTGGATGAACTTTAAAAACATTATGTTAAGTGAAAGAACCTGACACCAGAGTACACACTGTGTGATTCTATTTATAAGAGACTCTAGAAGGTTCAAATTAATCTAGAGTGATAGGAGGCAGCTCAGTGATGGTCTGGGCCAGCAGTTGAAGAAGGATGAACTGTCAAGGGGCGTGAGGGAACTTTCAGAGGTAAAAATATTCTGTATCTTGGTTTTGGTGGTGGTTAATTTCTCAACATGCATTGAAAGGTACACTTAAAACTGGGTGCCTTTGATTGTAAGAAATTATACATCAACACAGTTGATTTGAAAGTGAAAAAAAAGATAGTGCTATTGACTCAACTGGGGTTAAAATCAAGGAGGTTTCATGGAGGAGGCAGTGTGTAAGCTTGGTTTTTAAAAATGAACTTGAGAGACATATGGAAGAAAAGGCAGGGACCTGTCAAGCAGAGCAAACAGTATAAGTATGGTTGAGACTGCTAGTTGCCCCCTAATATCCATTCTCTCTTGATATCTATAGAAACAGAAGCCATAATTCTATCTGAGCACATGGCCATGAGAATAAAGACTATATTTCCCAGCCTCTCTTGCAGCTAGGAGTAGGCATGTGCACAAGTACTGGCCAAGGGGATGTAAGTGGAAGTGGGGTGTGCAACTTCTGGAGAGTATGTTTAAAGTGAAGGGACATTCCTTCTCTTCCCCCTTTTCCCTTTCTGCTGGCTGAAATGTGGACATGATGACCAGAGCCAGAGCAGCCACCTTGGACCACAAGGTAGAAGCCACTGCTGAGAATGAAGGGTGGACCCTGAGTCCCTAATGAAGTGGAGTCACCACACCAGTCCTAGACTAACTACCTGGACTTGTAAGTGAGAAAGGAATAACCTTCTCTTTTGTTTAACCTATTGCTATTTTGGATTTTCTATTAGCTCCAATAGAATCCAATCCTAAGGAATAAATTGGGCAAAGGCAAAGAGAGGTGACATGAACATGTCCCCAGTGTCACAGACTCCTGGACACGACCATCATGATTTGACTGTACTGCTTGAGGGCAGGGCCCTGGTGTTCCTCGTTTTTCTGTTTCCAGGGCTTGGAACTCAGCAGGTGCTCAGGAAAAACACTGAGTTGGCTGGAAGACCATGGCATGGCTGAAGGCCCAGAATGATGTTACGGAATGAATGTTTGTGTGTCCCCAAAATTCATATGTTGAAACCCTAACCCCCCAATGCAATAGTATTTGGAGATGGGGCTTTTAGGAAATAATTAGAGTTAGATGAGGTCATGAGGGTGGGGCCCTCTGATGGGATTAGTGCCCTTATACGAAGAGACACCAGAGAGCTGGTGCATTCTCTCTCTCTCTCCTCCTCCTCCACTCCCTCACTCTTGCTCCACAAGTACACAAAGAAGTCGCTCAAGATGTGAGCACACAGCAAGATGGTGACTGCCTACAAACCAACAGAAGAGGCCTTAGGATGAAACCCACCTTGCCAGCACCTTGATGTAGGACTTCCCAGCTTCCAGAGCTGTGAGAAATAAATTTCCGTTGTTTAAGCCACCTGGCCTGTGGCATTTTATTATGGCCCTTGAGCAGACTAATACACACAAGATAGACTATGTGTTTGCTCTCTGAGGGCAATGCCTAAGCCCTCCTGTTCACCCCCATAATCCTTGCACCTAGCTCCAGAAGGCTTGTTGTGGGGTCTCAGGTATTTGCTGAAGGAAAGAATGAAAGACTGATGTAACAGAAGTCCGAGGTTTCACAGGCCAGCATTTGCCTATCCTTTTGGTTAACAGGTCCCCAAACTGCTTTCTGGGGCACCTCCCCTCCTCCCTCACTTCTAGTCTATGTTCTTCTTGGGGTGGGACTGTCTAGATGCCCCGCAGTGGGGATGAGTGATCTAGACCTCAGCCAATCCATACCTTTCATCCCTCTGGACATAAGGATATGTTAGGGACAGACAGAGCCACATGCCCAATTAAAGCTTGTCAGAGCTAATCTTGAGACTTCAAGTGAACAATCTAGAAACAATCAAGAAAGTGGCACTAGCTCTTTTATACCACACACAAATTGAGTGGATGGAAGATAAAGTAGCTGTAGCCAAATTGCTATCATCAAGGAACAGCTGATCTGAGAATGAAGCCCACTGAGAGAGAGTACAGCACAGAGACAGAGAAGGAGGAATTGAGTCTTGGTGACTTCAATTTGATGCCTGGATCAAGCTGTGCCTGAAGTCCAATCCTAGTGATTTCAACTAAGTGATCTAATTAATGTTTTGGGGGGCTAAACCAAATGGGCTTGAGTCTTTGTCTCTTGCAACCCAGAGAGTACACGCTAACACAATTGACCTTAAGGTCAATGTCACCCTTAAAATATGTCATCTTGGGAGCAGTGCTGCCATCTAATACAGGGACCAGGGCACTATCAAGTTACTGCATTAACTCCATTTCCTTTCAACTGTAGCTGACTCTGAGAACTTAAACAAGGTCTTGTTGATTCTTCCTGGTATGTGACATTGTAAACCAATCTCACATTATCAGCATTGCAAAAATTCCCCTATAAAAACACAGGAGTCTAAAATGTTAATCTGGGAATTAGTGGACATTTATCTTCTTTTGGATCGGTATAATTTCCTCCCAGGTTTTTTATCTGCTTTCTGAGCCATATCATTTGTCTAAGCTTTCACAAGCTCATGCAAAACACATAATGCACTTCAGCTACAAAAATCAGTGCTTGAGGATATGTTTTTACCAGGACTGCTACAGAAATTTTTCCCATTGCTTTTCAGAGGCCTCGCTACCAAAATTTTTATTCATGAATAAGAGCCAGAACAGTCTCACTTATAAACAAAGCTTTTCCCTAATTATCAAATCAAGGAAAATATGTAATTAAAAAAAATATATATAGTTTTTTATTTTTCAAGGGGAAGAGATTTATATTAGTTTGGGCTTCAAACAACCCTCATCTTCCCTCCACCACCGAGACTGACTTTAATTAAAGACCATTTACCCTGGGAATGGATTGTTTGCTGCAATTTGTACCGAAGACACACATTTGCAGACAAATGGATTGCAGTCCTTAGATTTTGCTCAGATGACAAAAGAAGTGATTATGTTCCCTCGTCACTTCCTCACTCTGAAGAACTCTATTAAGAGAATAATTTGAACGGTCTCTCTGCTACTCTGCATTTTAAAGTGTGATCTATTTCAATGCCACCAACATTTTTCCCCTTTAAAAAATGAGTGATGTTTAAGAAAAAATGCCAGCTGGGTGTCTATTTGAGGAGGGGCTGCGGGAAACGAGAAGGTTTATATAACTCCCTCTGAAGCCCCAGTTGCTTGCAAGTGCGTGGGTAACCTGTAGCTTTGTTTTGTGGCTACAAATAGCAGACAGAGATAATCCTAGAGCACAGGAGGAGACTAATCAAATTCACACGCCGGCTGTGGACACCTAGTTCTATTTTTCCACTTCCTGGCTGCCCAGTGCCGGAGGGGTTTGGACGGGGCTGTCTAACTCTGGAGCCACGGAGTTTAAATGGAACTGTCAGGCCCTAAGGCTTCCTGATTCATATGTGGTTTGAAAAGAGGCCCATGGATCTGCTGAAGGAAGCCCAAACCATAGGGAGGTCACTGGTGATAAAACAAGCCCAGGGGTGCCTTCTCCATGACCCCACGAACACCGGTGTGCTGTGTTATAATGCCTCATGCGTCTGTTATCCTGAAGGACTGAGGGTGCTTTGAGAGCACGGGCTAGTCTACCTCCTCAGAGCTTAGCTCAGTATCTGGCACACAGTGGTGCTCAATAAATGCAGAGTGAGTAAAAACATGTCCTTTAGTTCGTCCGTTTGGAGCTGAGCTCAGTACCAACACTGACTGGGTACTTGGGCAATTTATCCCAAATCCAGGAAAGGCATATCTAGCCTTGGCCTGAGACGATGGAAATTCAACTTCCTTCTTTCACTCTGATCCATGAACTATTTGATTTTAGAGATTTTAGAGCAGGGAGGAATCTGAGCGTGGTGGACTGCAAAAACATCTTGATTCTCCACCCTTCCCTGAATCCATGCCTTTGGCAATGTGACTCAGCAGCTGCTTTCGTCAAGAGATGGAGTCCTTCTCCTCACCCCTTGTATCCTGGCTGGCCTTTTAACTTGCTTGGCCAACAGAATGTGAAGGAAGTAACAATGTGCCTTCTGAGCCTTGGTCTTAAGAGGATACGCATGCTTCCACTTGTTCTTTTAGACCCTTGTCTCTGCTATGAGAAGAAGTCCAGGTCCACACGTAGCAAAGCTAGGTCATCCAACCAAGGCCATCCTAGACCTAAGGGCTCCCAGGTGACTTATCAGCTGACTACAGATGCATGAGTTAGCCTAGTCAAAACCTACAGACTCATGAGAAATAAAACATGGTTTTGTTTTAAGTCACTAAGTTTCAGGATGGTTTGTTACACAGCAATAGCTAACTGATACATAGAGCTCAGCATTCCAAACAAGTGGGTACCCTGAAGCCCAGAGGGGGAGAGAACTTTCCTAAAACCACATCTGCCAGTGACAAGAATCCACATATGGGAACCACTCACTCAGGGCCCTTCCAACTATACCAAACACTGATCTTTCTTTAAGTACGCATTTCTTTTCATCTTTCTAAGTCATCAGTGCTCAGGTTCTGAACAAAGGGCAGGGGCAGGTATGTGATGGTCACCGAGCAACCATAAAGAGGCAAGGTACATATCATTAGTTTCCAGCTCACTACCTCTGAGGTTCTAGAATCATGCTCCTAGGAAGCCATTTGGTTCCCACACATTGTAACCATCTGTTCTGCCATGAGAATCAAGCCACAGTGGTCTTTTCCAAATTTGTAAAAAATTATGGAAATCAATAGGACTTTTAATATTAATAGTAATTTATAAAAGGCACTTAGAACAGCACTTGGCACACAGTAAGTGTTCAATAAATGTAAGTTACTATTATTGTTAAATTCTCCTCTCACACTTTTTTCTTAAACCTTTGGCACCTCATACCATGTGTCAGTCATCAGGCAAAACATATGGATAACAAGTCACAGCTAACATTCATTGAGCACCTGTGCAGGCCAGGCCTTCTACATAAGTCATTGAAGTTAACTGTCACATTTCTTTGAGGTACCAACCCCATCTTACAGATGAGGAAACCAAGGCTCAGTGAGATGAATTTGTCCAAGGTTAGTAAAGCTGGGAAGTGGCTAGATTCATACCCTAGCTGTCTGATGCAAGCCTGGGGCAGCACACACTATGATTATTCATCTCTGTTCTCTCTCATGCTTAGCCTAGAGTGAGGACTGAACAAAAGTACAGAGTGAATAAATGCATTTCAAGAATTCAAAGAAGATAGTGTCTCCCTGCCCCACCCCAAGTAGGGCTGAAATTAAAAAGACTGACAATCTGACAATATTAAGCACCAGTGAGGATGTGGAACAACTGGAACTCTCATGCACTGTCCTCCCCCACCCCCAATCTCAGGCTCTCGTACTTGAAAGGACATTTACTGTAACCAAGAGGGCAGGGCAGCAACCGTGTCTGATTGACTGACACAACTAAAGAGACTTACAGAGCCCTGGTGAAGTGCATGGGCTTCAGATTCCCATGTTCCTGGGCTCAGGAACATGCAAGTGTCTAAGCCCCAGGTGATGCTAAATGAGTAAGAAATTCACCAGGGACTTTCTTAGATACTTTCCAAGACAGTGGCTCTTTGGTACTGTCTGGGGATTGAACTCCCCACCACCCCAGTTCTAAGATCACATATGCAGTTGTCCAACATTTTACAATTAAAAAATACCGTCATATGATTCTTCTTGTTTAATCCTTCTAACCCTAACCCTTTGAGGCTGGCCAGAGTTAGGAAATAGTATCCCCATTTTACAGATGAGGACACTGAGGTCTGAGAGGTAAATTTCTGTCCTAGGATCACACAGTCCTCCTGCCTGACTCAATCCAGTGCTCTTTCTACTATATATCTCATAAATAAGGTGGGGTGGGGAACAGAGAGATGGGGAGAGAGGGGGTTATTACTACAGTGCTCCTGGCACTAAGTTAGGTGCTTTTGTGTGCTATCACGACAACCAGGTGAGATGGTATTATGCCCATGTTACACATGAGGAAACAAATTCAGGGAAGCTGAATGATTTGCCCAATGTGATGATAATAACAAATGGCAAAGCAAAATTCAAACCCAGGTTTTGAATCTCCACAGCAGTAGGCAGAGACCTACTTTCTAGAAACAGAGTTTATTGGGATCCCAGTCTGGTGAGTGACAACAAATTAGCAGGATATGACAATGCATGGTTCAGGCTCCGACTCCTAAAAGCAGCTTTCAGATGGGAGGCTAGAGCTGCCTGAGGCTGGGCAGCATCGGGGAATGTGAGCTAGTCTCTCAAAGGAACCACCTGGAAAGAAATGAACCACTTATGCTATTCCAGTAGGTTTGTTTTTTAAAAAACATATGCGTTTTGAGGTCAAATAAAATGAGACTGTCAGTCTGGAGGGATGAAAGGCTGCCCAGAATTACGGTTCCAGCATGTCTTGTTATCTCAGGCCATGGTCTTTGGGTTCTGCCCCAAAATACTTATTTCGACTGGAGACCTTCACCTCTTCTGTGCTCTGGGTAAAATTCGTGTTACTGGTTTTGGGAAACAGGAAGATTCTGAGGTCTGCAGCACAGCTGTCACCAACCCCCGGGACACCTTTTCCATCAACCAAGCTCTGGCCCACCTGTTTACGGCATCTAATGCTTCACAGAGAAATGAACAAAAACAGCTTCTTCTCAATACTTGGTCTGAGACTTCTGACGTGGTCCATCCCAGTCACCTGCAGACAGGAAGCAGAAGCTGAGAGCGTGCACCAGGGCAGGGGCTGGAGGTCTCTCCCTTTCTGCTCCCAGCGCTTGTTTCCCAACATCTGCCTCTTAACAGTTTGTTGCTATCTTCCCTGTGAGATACGAGCCATGTCAGACCAGGACCCAGGGCTGGTTTTTCTCTGAAATCTCCAGCTCCAATACTTGGAGCTCTGTAGGAGTTCCACAATGGCTCGTTGAATAAACCAATGAATGAATGAATGATAAGTCCTGTCCTGTGACTGCTTCCCTGTACCAGGGGCCTGGCTGGTGATGATGACTGTGATGATAATGATAAGGAGGAAGAGGCGAAGTTGTCGTAGCCAAGTTCTAGGCAGGGAGAACAGACGTTGACCTTCCCAACCTCAAAGACTGCAGTAGCTTTTCCCAGTTGGCCTACACCCTTTTGAAGCCCCCAAATGCATTTTCTTCCCCAGATCAAGTTATTGCAGAGGTAAAACAATTCTCTGGTCAAGTAAAATGAATGCGAGCAGATTATCTATTGATTGTCATCCTCCCAGGTTTTACGGATAAAGACCCCCTACCTGGACTCTGCATGGAGCACTGATAGGCCAACTGGCTATGTGATGGGAGGTCCAGAGGCCAGAGCTTTGAATGGGCTGATTTTAGCGCTTCAGAAATCTCTGCTGCGTGTGATGGCTTTCTACGTTGGCATTTCCGCTCCCTGGGTTTTAAAGAATGAGAAATCTGTGGCTGATCACATATTCAGCAACCAAATGCACTTATTCGGAGACCTAAATTGCAGAAATAACTCGCGTGATTAGTTGAATGAATATGAGTCAGATCATCAAGCTCAATCTATGGATAAATCAGGAAGAGATAACTGGGCCCAGTGGAGGGCGAGCCCTCCCCATCAGTCTCTTCTGCTGGGCCAAGACACACTTTCCCTGCGAGGTGGCCAAGGTGGGAATCCTCGAGCCTCTGCTCCTCAGAGACGCTCTGCCTTGTTCTGCTTATGTACCAGGCCCAGCCACACCCCAAGCCCCAGCTCCAAGGCAGAGCTTCAAGTTCCGAGGCAGCTGGACCTCTGATTATTCCCAAAGGGCAGATCCACTGACGATGAGCCAGCCCCAGTGAGGGACATGAGAAGAGGGCCCTGGCCTCACCCCGGGCCCAGAAGCCTGTCCTCCTAATGCTCACTGGTTGAGTTCCTGCAAAACAGGCCTTACCTTCTAGGCTCTGGCCTTGGATTTGCCTAGTCCAGCAGCATTCTCATCAAGCAAATCTCCATATCCCTTGCGCATGCCCGACTCTCCCAGAGTGGCCTCCAAGGATTCCCCCAGCCAGAGCCTGGGTCCCACATGGAACCTGCTCCAGGAGGAGCACAGAGCCTCTAAGCACAGCGCATGCTCAGTCCCATACCTCAGCCCAGCCTGCAGGCCGACCAACCCTGCTGAGTTGTGCAGAGATCTCACAGCTTCCTTAAAGTGGGCCACCAGTCACCTCATCTTCCTTGCTCTGGATGGCTCCCAAGAAGGTACCTCCCAGGGACTGAGGACCACATCTACGTCATAGTGGCATGACACAGACACCATCAATTCTTCCTTTCCTGTTCCTATTATGCAATTGTGGGTGTGACAGGACTCTGAGAGGCCAGGCCTCAAGTATGGCAGTCACAGAGTAAAGAGCTGGAGGAGACAAAGTAGGGAACAGGTATGTTTAAACCATTCAGTGGAAGGCTATACAGACTTCAACTTTTCCATCAAAAGGAAAAGGATCAAAGAGCTTGGGTTCCAATCCTGGCTCTGCAGTTTGCCAGCTGTGTGACCCTGGCCAAAGTACATAACCACTCTGGGCCTCAGTATCCTCATCTGTAAAATGTAGATATTTCTGTATAGAATTATTTGTAGGACTCAATAAATAACATATTTAAAGCACTCAGTAGAGTGGCATGTGATAAATACTTGAACATGTTAGCTAGTCCTGTTCTAAAAACTTATCCTAAGAAAACATTAGGACAAGTATGCAAAGATTAGGGAACTGAATTAGAAAGATTCTAGAATGGCAAAAAAAAAAAAATCAGAAATAACCTAAATGTAAAGTAATAGGATAAGAAAAAAATATACAAAATGTATGTGTATATATATAATGTGTGTGAACATACACATTATATATATATATATACATATACATGTGTATATGTATATATATACACATATAGTCTGTCCATACAATAGACTACAACGTAGCCATTAAATACGACAATATAGTTGTTTAGTGTTTAACAGCTTGAAAAGGTGATCACAAAATGCTGTTAAGTGAACAAGCGGGTCACAAGACAGTATTTATCATATGATTCCATTTATTTAAAAATATATATTTATCTCTATTCATTTATATGGGGACACAACTGGAGAGACACACAAAACTATGGGTCACCTCTGAGTAATGGAACTTCGGGAGCCTTTCTTTCCGGTTCTTATTTGGAATTTCTAATTTCCCTACAATGGGCATATACTACATTTATCTTTTTTTTTTTTTAAAGGAAAAAAGAGATGGAGTAATTTTAAGGGTAGAAAAGGATTTTCATACTCAGATAATTCCAACACAGATAAAAGGATTTGTTCAAACTTCATCACTCTCCAACTGAGAAGAGGCATGAAGAATGGCAGCCTTAAGAGAGAAAATCCCACGTTTCAAGGTTTAGTGTCTGAGAAGAGTAGCTTAAAAATGAGAGTGTCTCCAGCCATCCTTATACATCCTTCCCCATCGCTCCGTCCCTTGGGACACCAACCTTGAAAGTCAGCAACAAACCAGACACAGAATATGTCTCCCTCGCCAGGAACACAAAATCAGAGTATCAGAATGACAACGAATTTCTATTTTACCTTGCAAAGAGATGCTTCCCGCTGAGATGGGAAAATCTGGGGCACAAATCAGCTCTCTGGAAGGAGGAGACATTTTCACAGGATCAGCTGGAGGTCGGGGAAAACTGCAAAGTCTAAACATTCGTGTCATAACTTTGTCAGCTGTGTTGAAGTTGACAAGATGCTTACCCAGCACCTCAAGTCATACGCCAAATTGAAGTGGTTAAATGCATAAGCTATAATAACCACGGAGATTCTTTAGCAAGCCCGTGCCCAGCAGCCTGCCGGCCTCTGCTCTCCACACTGGGGGGCTGCACAGTGTCACTGCCCATGATTGGGTCTCAGGACAGGAGCAACTGGTTTGCTCACCTGCCCATTTCCAGCATCTGGATTGCGGCCCGGTGCTGGCACTGGATGTAAGGGTCAGTCAGAAGCTGTGCCTACCTTGAGGAAGCAGGTTATACTACAGAGCGTGTTCTTCAAAGAGAAAAACACAAATCCAATTTATTTCACAAAGGGAACATCCCGGGTTGGAGGCAAGAAGGAAGATAAAGGGGATGGATGGAGAGAGGCTGTCCTGCTACTCAGCCCTGGGAGAGAGACAGGGGCCAAGGTCTCCTAGTGTCCTGGCTGGTTCCGACCATCAGAGAAGGGAGTGCAGATGTGCCGAAGGGGCAAGGAGCCGGGTCAGTGTGCCAGGCAGGAGTCTGCGGGGGGCTGGGCTGTGGGATGAACTCCAGTGGGGGAAGATGGGGCCCCACCAGTGCCCAAGGAGATGGACTCTTTGTGATGATAAAGCTCCTTTGAGGTTTTTCTTATCAAAAGCAGCCAAAATCCTCTCCCTGGCTCCACAGGAATGTGGGGCTGACATACATCCACACCCGCAGCCCCTTCTCAACCACACTTCAGAAACAGTTCAGAGTTACACTGAGAATATCCTGTTACCTGGGGGTAGGATTAGTTCCCAAGTACCATGTGGCCAGAAGGCACCCCCTTTTCACAACTGCTTTGCCTACCATTTGCAAATGCCATGCTCACCAAACATCTGCTGCATGAAACCCCTAGACGTGCTGGACCCGCTCACACCATATGGCTGCTCTCCAGGCCACCACAGCCTTCCTGCTGAACGGGGGGCTGGCCTGCCACATCCAATAAAGCGAGACCCCCCACCCAGGTGACAGACTCAGCATTCACAGTGGCACAGGGGGCTCGCCCTTGCCAATGGCACCACCTGGGCTAATGGGTCCGCAGGAGGGGGACTGATCACTTCAGGAACAATGTCCTTTAGGCCCAGGAAGGTCCTGTGGTTCCTAACCCGGCTCGTATATCAGGACCACCAGTGGAGATTCTACTCTTAACACAGGTCCCTGGGCCAGCTCCAGACCCACTGAATCAGAATTTCTGGGGATAGAGCCCAGAAGTCTATGTTTGCAAAAGCCTACAGGTAATTCTGATGCTTCTCCCTGGTTAACAAGCTACAAATTGGCCCACACTACTCATTTCATAGCTAGCAAGACTGCCAGGGAGAGGGGAGAAAGTGTGTTGTCCAAGGTCGCACAGACAATCACTGGCAGAGCAGGGAGAGGACCCAACTCTCTTGCTTCCCTGGGCAGCTCTGACCATATTAATGGTAAAGAGGAGGATGATGATGATAACAGCAGCTACTGTTTATTTGTCCTGCTCTGAGCCCTTCACGCGTATTAACTAATAGAATTCTCACAACCACCACTCTGTGAGGTACACGCTATTATTCTTGTTTTTTCTAGGAGAGAAAACTGTGCCACAGAGAGGTTCATTTAATCACCCAAGGTCACACAGCCAGAAAATGGTGACCAGGCAGCCTGGTGCCAAACCTGTGCTCCTAACCAGTTGGTGCAACTGCCTTAAATCATCAGGATCCTTTCTCAGGTTTTGCTTCCTCCCCAGCCATTATGTTGAGCTTCAGGCTCTGGGATGTTTTGGGGGCCGGTCTCTGTGGAGCTGCCCAGCTTTGCACCCTGAAGGGGGAGGCACAGTCACATCCCCCACCCCGGGAATGTGGGGGAGCCCAGAGAGGCTGTCTCGCTCGCCAAGGGACTTGCTTCTGCACTTACATCTGGGGCTGGGTGTGCCTCATGTCCCAGGAATTCGAGGCCCTTCAGATGAAGCCACATCCCCCGTGGAAAGAAGGACCCCGCTGTGGATTTGGGCAAGAGCGGGAGAGGCGCTTTCCCCAGTGCAGCCCCTGTGTGACATCTTCTCAGACGGTGGCGAGTGTCCTGCAATAGCCTCCTCCGAGGTGTTTGGGATTTTGTCCTCCTTGGTTTGGGGAAGACAAGTAACTACTTTGGCTGCACTTTTGCAGCCTAATGCAGGGAAGAGGAATGCAGTGGACCAGGGCCGAGCCGTGTCAACAGAACGTCACAACCTCCTTTTGATCAATAAACACACAGAGACCCTTCTTTGCCCTTCACTGTTACCTCTGGACACCCCAAAGGGCCATCTGGGCCTGATGACGCGCTGGTATCACACAAGGCAGGTGATGCAGGGACTCCTGGCCTGTGGGGGGTTCACAGTCCCTGGGGCAGAGGAAACAGGACGTGGGGTCTTCGGACGCAGACAAGCCTGCGTTGGAACCGCCACTCTGCCTCCTTGCAGGCTTGGGTTAGTTACTCCTCTCAGAGCCTCAGTTTCCTCATCACACCAACACCACTTCAAAGAGGCACCGTAAGGAAAAACGAAACTCCCAAGAAGGTGCCTGTGCTGCAGGTGGGCACCTGCAGCAAGGCCCTGCCGGCCCAGCTGTTAACAAGAGACAGAAAACCCAAGTTGTTGGTGGGGTTACTGCCAGCTTTCCTGACAACAGTGAGAAGGGGATCCTTCCCGTCGAGTCAGCAGTTGCAGGCTTTCGGAACCCTCACCTGGTGAGGAAGACAAGGATGCAGGGCTGCTTATGACTTTCATGGGCCCTACCTTTGTAAAAAATATTAAAAACGCTCTTTTACAACTGCATTGGTATAAAGAAGCTGGGTTCATTATTTATTTATTTATTTATTTATTTATTTATTTAGATGTTGGGGGTAGGAGTTTATTAACTTATTTATTTATTTTTGCTGTGTTGGGTCTTCGTTTCTGTGCGAGGGCTTTCTCTAGTTGTGGCAAGCGGGGGCCTCTCTTCATCGTGGTGCGCGGGTCTCTCACTATCGCGGCCTCTCTTATTGCGGAGCACGGGCTCCAGACACGCAGGCTCAGTAGTTGTGGCTCACGGGCGTAGTTGCTCCGCGGCATGTGGGATCCTCCCAGACCAGGGCTCGAATCCATGTCCCCTGCATTAGCAGGCAGATTCTCAACCACTGCGCCACCAGGGAAGCCCTGGATTCATTATTTTATATTCGTTATTATATTCATATTTTTCTTCTGATTTTAAGAGAAATTAAAATTAAAATACTTTTGTGAGGGAATTCCCTGGCCATCCAGTGGTTAGGACTCGGCGCTTCCACTGCTGGGGAGGTCAGGGTTCAATCCCTGGTTGGGGAATTAAGATCCTGCATGCCGCGTGGTGTGGCCAAAAATAAATAAGTAAAATAAAATACTTTTGTGAGCCCTAGGCACTGTGTGTAAGGGAGAGGTTCAGCCCTGTGCGGGAATGCCTGGCTGGCTGCTGGCTGCTCAGACTAGGTTTCTTCCCTTCAAGGCTGCAGCCCTCACCTCCCCTCCCCCGCCACCTGCCACCAACCACCCTCCTCTCTCTGAGCACCAGCACTCCACCCAGCAGGACCACCTAAGCTTGGTCTGAGCTGTTCCCCTGTCTGTAACAGAGATTTCATGGGTGTCTGTCAAAACCTACCCCCTGAGCATCTCTGGGGTAGGATCCAGCCCCCCCCCCATAGGACTCCTTTCCAATGCCACCGTCTTTGTGATTCCCCAGCAATGAAACGTGGGGAACTTTACGTAGATGCTGACGCTCTCTCTTACAGCCCTGCCGCTCAGGCACACGTTCTGTCCGACCCACAGGCGGACTTCACTCGTCTTTTCTCCAATGAGCTCACCGCATCTTGTTCTTTTCTGCACCCTCTTTCCCTGCTCCAGATCCAGCTCAGAACCTGCCACATAGTAAGTACTCAAGGCAAAGTTGCAGGATTGAATGAAAACTCTCCATGTCCCCATGTGCTATCAGTTACTTGTTGCAAAACAACATGTAGATGCATTTCTGGGCAACTGCTATTTCGGGAACAGGGTCATCTGGGGAGTCGAGCCCTGGCTGCTGGAAGTAAGAAGCCAGCGGAGGGCCTCCGGCACGGCAGCTCCCTCCCTCCCTGTCCTAATCATTGGCTCGGCCTTCGGTGGGATTAGACAACAGCAATTATCCCCACATGGTCTATTCCCAGAATTCAAAGTTATTGGGGGAGAAAATGCAATTGTGCTTTATCCAGCCATTAAAACAAAACAAAACAAAACAAAACAAGAGCAGTGGATTTTAAACCGCCTTTCAGACTTGATGAAAAAACAGACTTGAGTATTAGCCCCAAATTGTGCTGACAACACACTTCCGGGTCTCTTTGTCTTCCTCCAGGCTCTCTTCAGAATTTTTCAACAATTCCTATTGATCGCTGCACGATTCTCATGCCGACCATTTATGCTTGGGAGAGCAGCCGTCTGTGGAGCAGAGAACCGAGCTGCCTGCCTCAGAAGCCCCTGGCGGGGTGGATGTGAAGTCCTGGCCCCCACCTTCCAGAGGAGTGGCCACCACAGCCAGTGCAGCACCTCTGCCTCCATCGCTGAGCCAGTGGCCCACTCGGCTGCACCAGGCTTTCATCAGTCAGGGTGAAACACACCCCAAAGTGGCCCAATCACCTACTCTTTAGGGCCTAGAAGTAACATGAGAGCCCATATGCCAGACGCCCACGCTGTATGGTGGGGAAATGAGCTCACAGACGGAACGGTCCTTGCCTGGGTCACAGAGCAGAAGCCCTTAGAAGCCAGGTCTCCTGGCTCTTGGGGTCTGGGGTGGGGAGAAAACACTGGGGAGCATTCATAGATCCCCTTAATATGCCAGCTGCTCACAGATGGTCTCTCACTATGCCCTCAATCTCTCTAGTCACACTGAACACCTTTTAGACCCCAAGGAGCCACAGTTGTGCTCAATCTCCCCTTCGAGGCCTTTGCACATGTGCTTCTGTGCCCGTGATCCCTCTCTTATGCTTCTTCATTCATGCTTCAGGCCTCAGTTGAGGCCATCTCCCCCAGGAAATCTTTCTGAAGCCCATCCCTCCAAGGATGAGTTAAGGAGCCCTTGGTGTGAGCTTGTACCTCATGGCATTCATACTGCCTTAAGTGAAACTACAAGTTCATGCCTACGTCTCCTCACTAGCCTGGGACATCCACGTGGGTGTCCAGCTTGGTCCCCGCTGTTTCCCCTGTGTCTCGAGCAGGGTCTAGTGGCACACAGTAGGCACTGAATGATCACTGGCAGATAAAGAAATGGTCTCCTGTGATCCCAGTGACAACCTGTGAGAAGGTGTCATCATCCCCATTCCACAGGAGAGAAAATTGAGGCTCAGAAAAGGACACGGGACACCTACCCAGCGGGTTAGTGGTGGAGCCAGGGTTTGGACAACTCAAGTCTTCTGACTCCAAGGTCAACATTTTCTCTATTAAGACCCCTTTTCTAGCCTAGTAGCTGAACTAAAGAAGCTCCAGTTCACGCCATCTGTGTCCGTGTGTCAGCTGGGTGGGCTGGTGAGACAGTGTGGGGAGGGGGTAGTGAAGGAAGCCTCGGCCGACTGTCCCTTCTGCTGCAAGGGGCACTTGAGGCAGCTGGCCTGAGAGCCCTGATTCACCTGTAAGTCAAGGCAGGAAGAGGAGGGGCCCTCTCCAGAGCAGGGCTGAAGCAGTCACTAAATGTTAAACAAAGAGACAAAGAAAAACTGTTTATAGCAGCTTTACTCATAATTACCAAATGCTGGGAACGAAAATGTCCAGGAACAGTAGAATGGATACACTTGAAAAAGAATGAACCCTTCATGACATAATTATCAGTGAAAGAAAAGTAAACCATAAAAGTACATACAGTATGATATGAAATTTTAAGGCAGACAACACGAATCTAAGGTGACAGAAGTCAGAACATCAATGGCCCTTGGGGACCAGGAAGGGTCTGGGGGAACCTTCTGGAGGGTAACAGAAGTGCTCTCTATCTTGATCTGTGGGTGCAGATCAAGGGGTGCATCCACATGTAAAACTCATTGAGCTGTGCACTTAAGATCTGTGCATTTTACTGTATGTAAGTTATAAGTTACATCTCAGTTTTTAAAAAGTAATTAAAAAGAAAAAAAAGAGGCTCAAGTCAAAGTACCAGAGTTCAAGTCCTGGTTATTAGGCCTTCCTGAGTCCCTGTCCCCCTTGTGCCTCTTTCCCCAGCCTTAGACACTGGACCAGATGGTTTCAAAGAATCCAACTGGCACAGACAGTCTGAGATTTTGTGAATTCACATACCTATTTGTCACTGAGTTTGCTGGGAAATTTGGCAAGTGCTTGCCATCAGTGCGGTGCGAAGAAAAGAGAGCTGGCTGTCTGCTGTGGGCTCTGCCTTGTTTCCAAGGAAGGAAAGGTCTTTGTAAATTGGGCTGGAACACGTCACCCCCAGGAGGGAATGTCAGTTTCAATATGAATCATCTTATGCATCCTTAGCAACTTGCTCTGGGAATAGATACCCTGACTCACTTCTCCCCAACAGAAGCAAAACTTGCTACTAAAATTTCAGATTTCAAGAGAATCGGCATAGCCCAAATAGCCACTCAGAGGCGGAAAAAAAAAAAAAAAAAAAGAGAAAGAAAGAAATCAGCCTAGTAACCAACTGAGAATCACAGAGAGGACAGCAAGGGGCCAGGGTGCAAACCTCTTTGTACTGAAGCCGAGACGGGGCCCAGTGGAGGTCGCCGGCTCCCATGGCTGCTGGCGCCAGGGCTGGGATGGGGACCCAAGGCTCCGAGCCTCGAGTTTTCTTTTTACAACAACCTGCTGCTATATTTTCTAGAGAAATAAATTATGCTCTGTGCTGGTGGGAAGCCTTTTAAACGAAAAGAAAAAGAAAACAGCTAAGATGCATCTTAATTAGAAACTGCTTGGGAAAACAACAAATCTTTTCAGGAGGAGAGTGCAGAGCAGCGCACCCTGAATGGTCAGCAGCCTGAGAGCGTGAAAGTCCAGCGGGCTACGTTAGAGGTGAGCGCTCGGCTTTGCTAACCACCCAGTGTGACCCGAGGGACATCCTGGTCTTCAGAAGGTGGCTGAGGAGCCCTGGATGTGTCATTCAAGGCCACAGGGAGGCCCCCATGGAGCTGCAGCATCTGACCAGCAACAGCCAGTCCTATCTGTCCTTCACATGCGTGGGGTCAATATTTTTATGCTATTTCCCTCCTTGTGCTAAAGGCCATTTGCCAGTGACTGGTGCTTCTAATCCACTTCCCCTGTGCTTTGACAGCCTCTGGCCTGCAGATGGAGCAGCCTGGGCTCCCAAGACATGTGACTGCCGGGAAGGTCTGCTCATTGCCCTTAAGCCTGACCCATTCTACCCAAGGAATTGCAACATCGCCACCTCCGAGGAGGCTGATGACAGCTCTTTCTCAAATCAAACTCAGAGCCTGGGTCAGGGATGTGCACCACGGTCTGCCAAAATCAGGGAGCGACACAGCCTGACATCGATTTTCTAAGAACTATGGATACTTGGTGTTTTGTTTTTCAGAAAAGAAAAGAAAAAAAAAAAACCTCCGAAAAACAAAACTTATAAGAGAAGATATAGTATTTTCAGCCAGATAAGTCCAAGTGCCCTGTTACCCGATAAGAGAGGAGATAGGAAAGGGACTCAGAAGGGTGTATCTGCACTTGGGGAAGAAACAACCTAATGTTTTATGAGGACTTACTGGGTGCCAGGCACTGTACTGGGGCTACCTAGCTCTGCCTGCCTCCTGTTACAGGTGAGTAAACTGAGGTTCAGAGAACTCTGTGACTTGTCCAATTTAATTCAGCTGGTAAACGCCAGGGATTTGAACCCAGGCGTAACTCCAAAGTCAAAACCGCTGCCACCCAGAAACAAACACAGAGAACCGTGGAAACAGCATGGAGACCTGTGGAAACTGGGAAGCAAGTGGTTTTCACAAACTGTCTATCTGCAAAGTATGCAGTTCTCCCGGCAGCCACACTGCAGTGCAGCTCTCCGCCCACATAAAGACCCTGTAAGATTGGTGTGTGTGTGTCTGTGTAGGAGACTGTGAACGTTTTGCAGGAGGCACTAAGTCACATGCCAAAATGCAACTGTAAAAATGACATCTTGGGGCCTGGATTTATTCCCTCTTCAACATCATATTTGCTCTGTTTACAAGGCAAAGATGATTTTTTTCTCTTCCAAGGCCGAACATTCCCAGCCTGTGATCTGAAAATCGTGCTGTGTTCATTTTCCCTCTTAACTCACCCAAGGCCATAATCATCCCTTTAAATGCGGATTTGGTTGGGCAGTTCTGTCAGGGATTCACCAGGCAGAGGCAGAATCCAATTTGGGGCTCTCACGGTCACCCTGGGCCAGCTTGGAGCAGAGGGACGTCGCTTCTGGCTATACAAGCACCTCTATCCTCCACAGAGAAGATGCCCAAGATCAGAGCTGCTGACTAAGCAGGACTGCTGCTCTTTCAGGGTCAGTTTGCTGATTCCTAATGCACTTTGTGACGGAGGAGGTCAAAGCAGCTGCAGAGGATGAGAGGAACTGAGCACAGCAGGACCAGGAGGAAGGGCTTAAGGGAAAACAGGGCAGGCAGAGACTGCAGGGGGCAATTCATTCATCTGACAATATTTATCCAGAGCCTACTGTGTGCCACACACTGTTTTTTTTTTTTTTTTTTTTTTTGTCTCAGGATATAATTATTCTCACAATTATTTTATAACTGATATAATAATAACAGCAGTAGCTTATAGTTAATGAGTGCACATGGGCAAGTATATTTAAGCATATGGGCAGGTTTTACAAACATCAACTTTATCTACTCCTCACCACTGTCCTCATTGTACAGATGGAGAAACTGAGGTGCAGAGAGTTTAAGAAACTCGCCCAAGGTCACATGACTAGTAAGTGGCAGAGCCGGAATTCAGACTCAGGCTGGTCTGATTCTCAAATCCATGCTCTTCTCAGCTCATTATGCTGACAGCCAACGGCATGTCTTGTAAGTAGCTGTTTTTAGGTTAATGGCAGAGATTAAATATTTTCCTATGGTGGGAGAAAAGAGGGAAATCTGAATCTTTTTCCCAGGCCCTGAATAGTCAGCTGATGTCCAATAACTCATGATGCCTTCAGATGGGTGGCCGCAGACCCTGACCTGAAATACATGTCTTTCTGGGTTTCTGTGAGGGCGCTGGAGTAGAAGATGCAATACCACCAACCCTGAGACCATCTCTCTGCCCCTGCTCCCTTCTCTACAGCCACAAATGTGGTCACTGGAGGACAGGGCAGCATGGTGGTTTGTGGATTGGGCTTTGGAGTCCAGCAGACCTGTGATTAAGTCTCTGCTTGATAACTGTGCGACTAAGCAAGTCCTAAACCTTGCCAAGTCTCAGTTTCCTCATCTGTGAAGTGGGGATAAGGGGGTAATTTATACCTTAGCAGGGCTGTGAGGAGGACATGAGAGAATACAGCTACGGTGCCTGGTATGATGCATGTACAGGAAGCAGGTGGGCTCTTGACTCCCAAATCATACACCTTCTGAAAGACAATTTGCTCTTGCTAGAGTTCTGAGAATGTCTAGTTCCTGGTGGTGATCTGGCCAGGACCAGAGGCCTGTGCTTTGACAATCTGGCCTTGGACAATTTGGCTAATCTCAGAGTGGGTGGTGCAAAGAGCACTGGGCTGGGACTAGGCCACCAGGATTCAAATTCCAGACCTACAATTAACATGCTGTGTCACCCCGGTTGAGTCCCTTCCCCTCTCTGAGCTTGGTTTCCCCAACTCTAAGATGAGGGAGTTGGACTTGCCACCAAAGGGCCTCTCTGCTGGGGAGCTCTCAAGACTCTGTGCCCAGTACTGATTTCCCCAATGCCAAGGGAGAATGGAGTTCTTATGATCGCTCTGAGTTCTTGGGAGGATTAATGCTCATTAAGTGCTTTAAGGCTGGTAGTTGGCATTGAGTATGAGGTCCCACTATTCTCCTGGAAACCCTCCTGCTGTCAGGAGGCCGATTTATTCCACAGCCTTGAACCCTAACTTTCCCCTGACTCTTCCCTCTTAAAAATTCCATTGTAAGCTGCTTAAATGAAAGGGTGAGAGGTACACTGACTACCAGTGGGCTGCCCATCCGTGATCTCTGCCACGGGTGCTTGAGGGCTGAGGGGAATAGGGCAGGAGGGATCAGGGCTGGGAAAGCCCTGGAGTCCTCACGTGGGTCCCTGGGTCCAGGAGACTCGGTCATAGCCCAGTCAAAATGGGAGAAGCACACACTGTCCTAAGGGCCTTATGTAAACCTCATAGCAGCTGAACTTGAAGAATGCTTCCTATGTGCCAGGCATGAATATAAGCACTTCTCACGTATTAACTCATTTAGTTCTCAAAACAATCCTGTGAGTAGGTATTACTGTTGTCCCCAATTTAAGGCTGGAAACTGAGGCCTAGAAAGGTTAAGAAACTTGCCTAAGGTCACACAGATGGGAAGTGGCAAAGCAGCATGCAAATCCAAGCCATCTGGCCTCAGAGTCCATGCTCTTCAGCTGGCTTCCCCCAGGTCCTAGGAGCAGCCCCTTTTACATGTAAGGAAGCTGGAACTCTGAGTGCTGAGCCACTGTGCTTTACGGCATCACCAGCTGCTGCTTTACGGCTGGTTCCTCTACACTCCCCTCCTCGAATGTGTTCTTCAAGTGGCAGACTCACCTCTGTGACTTCACAGTGATGAGAGCATCACCATGAGTGCCCGCCCTGTGCCCGTGAGGAACAGGCCGTGTCCACTTTGCTGGCAGCTGCTAGGGGCTTGGGGGCATTTTCTGGCAGGACCTGCTGAGCCAGATTGTGGTAAATAGGAAGAGACTTTAACACTGAATTGCTCAGGACACAAAAATTGGCTTGAGAGGTGCCTCACCCAGAGGTCTTACTTTCAAAGTGAGAACAGATTCAGGGAGGGGCGCACGGGTGGTGGGGAGGGTAAGTTCAATTTGGTGAACTGCCACACGGGGAGACCAGGCTCTGCAGCCGATGTCTTCGCTGCATCCCGTGTAAATCCTGCAAAGCCAGGCACCAGTGTGAGCTCGTTGCTCTACCCGGTATGCAGCTCTCTTGGCCCCACAGGCCCAAGAAGGAGCCTGCAAGAGCCCGTGGCAGACTGATATGCACCAGGATGCAGGAGGCTGCTCAGGGACCCTGAACATCCACTCAGCCAGGCAGGGTAGGGTGGGGACAGCTGCCATCTGAACATGCCCTGCAGGGCCCAGCCTACAGTGAGGTGACTGATGACAGCGGCTGCCAGAGCCCAGGAACGAGGCCACCCACAAGCCAGTATGAGTCCAGCAAAAGAAGCCAGTGGCATGAGAAGCAGCTTCATTCAGGCCAGTTCATCTCCTATCATCCAGAATAGTCTGGCCTCCAAGCCCCTCATGGGTCCAACCCAAACTAGAACCTCCTCCAGGTTCCTCGAATGCCTCTAAACTCTCCTCCTCTGGAGGTGTTCCCATAAGCCTCTGTATCATCAGATCCATTTGTGGCAACAATAAGCATAACTACCAGGTAGTAAGATGGTTCTGTGTGTCAGGCAGGCCTTGGGCTGGGGGTATGATGTTTTCATTAGTTCCACTTTACAGAAAACTCAGGCTCAGAGAACATTCAAGGTCACTCAACCAGGAAGAAGTGAAGTCATTTTGAACTTATTGGGCTCCAGGGACCTAGAACCACAAGCCAGTGAAGGACTGGTCACATCATTGATCATGATCCCTTCTACGTGTCCCTCATTCTGAGAGCACCTAGACAGACCCCAGAGAGGCTCCGAGGAAGGGTTGCCAGTGTACATCTCTGCAGAGCTGGTGGAGTTTTCACTGTGTCATTTATCCCTGCATCCCCAGCCGTCAGCACCAGGCATGGCACTAAACAAGCAGCTGCTGAATGAAAGTGTAAGAAAGTCAAGACTAGCTTCTCCCTGCCCAGTGCCTGGGGACCTACATATCCTCTTCTCCCAGGAGCCAGCCTCCCACTGCAGCTCAGTGGCTGGCTGCAGAAGGAAGGCCCTGTCTCACTGCCAGGACTGCTGCAGGCACAGGATGATCGGGTACCCAGGGCCTTAGCCAAGGCTGCTCTTGGGAGACAGGGGACCTCAGAACCCTCCATGGGCTCACCTGGGCAACTGCCAACCACACTTATTACTGTGGAAATCCTATATCACTCATATATACTTGGCCCTTTCCACGTTCCTGCACGTTCTCATAGCAACCTGAGTGTGCAAGATGAACGAACAGGGGCCCAGAGAGGTCAAGTGACTTGGCCACACAGATAGTTCAGGGCAGAGTGAGGACTCGCTCCCAGGTCTTCTGGTTCTGTGTCTCCCAGAGACACACACCCAAGACCCTAAAGGCAGTGCGTGTGCCCAGCTTATCAGGTTTCTTTGCATCATTCCAAGCTGCCCACTCTTCCTGAGGCTCAGTGACGGGAAAGGGGCCAAAGGGTTGAGATTTAAATCACAGGCCCTGAGGAATTTCAGAAAATGGGACTTGGTTTAGCCCAGTTCCTCCCAGCGGTGCTCCCCATGGTGCTCCCTCTATCCCCGTGGATGGTCGCAGCAATAGCTAAGCCCATGCTCTGCAGTTTCAGAGATCAACAGCCTCCCCCCAACCTCCACCAATTCCCTGAGTATCTGCACACTGTGTAGAGAGGAGAGGATTATGTCCCTCATTTATACTAGTAGCCAAAGCTCCAACAACCTTGATGAGAGCCACACCAGCCATCTTTCCCCAGGGCTGATGTGGGTGTTGGGGAAGTCTATGATCTGGACAGGTCAGGCAGCGAGCCTCTGAAACTAGAATCCACACATTTCATATTTGAGGTTAAGGAAACACCTGTCTTCCTCCCCACGACTCAGGAGTCCTCTCTCAGAACCTATCCAAAGACAACGTTTTATGCACAAAGATGATAACTGCCGTGTTATTTTTTTTTTTATTTTTTATTTTTTTCTTTTGCGGTACGCGGGCCTCTCACCGCTGCGGCCTCTCCCGTTGTGGAGCACAGGCTCCGGACGCGCAGGCCCAGCGGCCATGGCTCACGGGCCCAACCACTCCGCGGCATGTGGGATCCTCCCGGACCAGGGCACGAACCCGTGTCCCCTGCATCGGCAGGCGGACTCTCAACTACTGCGCCACCAGGGAAGCCCCCGTGTTATTTTAATAGCGAAAAATTGGAAAGTACCTTTAGCGGGATGGTTAAATGAATTATGGCACATCCATGCAATAACTGCAACCATTAAAAATACTCTTTATGAAAAAATTTACACGAGTTAGGGAAACACATATGATGTAACATTCAGTTAAAAAAAAAAAAGAAAAGGAAGAACATAATATTGTATATGGGTGGGGGAAGTGTACTGAAGAAAAGACTGAAAGGAAATAAGACAAGATGTCCACAGAGGCTGCGTCTACATGGTAGAACGAGTTATTTTTGGCCTGATTTACACTTTTTGATACTTTCTCTTTTCCCCTACAGCCTATGAAAATCAGGGGGAAAAAGCAGCAGCAGCAGCTACCCCAAATCACACCCCCCTACCCAAGGGGAGTGAACTGTCTGAACAGCCAGAAGGGTTGGGATGCTGCCTGGTGACATGGAGGAAGGTAGGTCCTGTGTCCCTTTTCCCGTAACACAAATACTCTGCCATATGCATGGGGGGCCTTGTAAACCTGCTTTTGAAATTTTTCTGGGGATTTTCATCTGACTTAGCTCTTTGGTTCTTGATGTCAGGAGCCTGTGTCTCTAAGGGGTGGGGAATACAGGTGATGAATTTCTGTTTCCAGCTCCCCAGATAGCTGCTGTCTCGCAGGGAAGAAGGAAGCCAGGTGCCTCCAGCATCTTTTCACGTGAAAGGCCTGCAGAGAGGGGCGCTGGTGATTTGTCCGGGAATTACATTTGATATCTAAAGCTGTGCCCACAGTGAGGCACTTTGCAGTCTCTCCAGGTGAGAAGGGCTTTCGAGGCTCTGGGTGAGGAGGATCTCACGGCTGCAAAGGACAGAGATGTTGGCAAGTGTGGCTGCAGGTCAAACTCAAGCTGCCAACACACAGCAGCACCCACGCTGCTCCCTAACTGTGACTATTTGTCCACCAAGCCACCCGGCGAGAGACACACACCCAAGACCCTAAAGGCAGCGCGTGTGCCCAGCTTATCAGATACATGTTTGGTTTCTCTAGGAAAACACCCAAGATCATTTTACAGCCACCTGGAGGAGCCAATTTAAACCCAATCCTCTGTGTCCTTCAGATCTGCCCACCTTCTCCATGGCAACTAGTGTCCGTCACTCACTGCCCCCACTCACATTTCCAAGTTTGTCTGCTCTGAAAATTAACAACAGCTGCATATAAAGAAGTGTGTGAGGTGAGGGAGAAGCATGTGGGTTTCCCCCAAACCTAGAAGGCTCACAAGCCTAGACAACCCTGCAGGAAGTCAGACTTGGGAGCCCCCAGCTCTGGAAAAACAGGGACATAGCTCAGGAGGCAAAAAGTCAAAAATGAAATTCTGCTCGGCCCCCAGGGGCAGGGGGTCTTTCGACGTCAGCTCACCGAACATGTTGCCCTCGTAGCCGTCTCTTGTGAGGGGCCGGAGCTCATTTTTCCCCATTGCATAGCGCTTGTAGCTCTGCCAGGCGAACTGCATCATCTGTTAAGAAAGACCAGAAACAGACCCTGAGCGTGGAGATTCCCAACAGCGTGGGCTGGCCACCTGGCCTTGCCCTTTGCAACAGGATTTGAAACCACATTATAAAAACAACCTTCCACATTGAGAAAGACGACTTCCTCTCACCACTGTTTTATTCATAGCTATGCCTGGAAGGCTGTTCTCCTCCGACAGCCCCACACGTCCTGCGTCTACCCATAGATGCCTCAGAGAAGGCACAAAAGGCACTAAATACACTCTAGCCATCCGTCAGTGCCAAAGTGAAAAGCCACCTCTTCCACGAAGCCTTCCCGGACATAAAGTGGCCCTCTGAAGGGAAGGAAACAAAACTCACCGAGGGATGCCTGTTAGAATCTAATAGAACCGTTCCTTGAGCTAGGGGTTGTTAACTCCATTTTGTAGATAAGGAGACAGGTCAAGACATGAGGTAACTCGCCCAGGATTACCCAGTGAGTGAGTGAGTGAGTGAGTGAGCATGCTGGGAATTGAACCCATGCCCTCTGGCTCCGAAGCCTTAGGTCTGTCCCCTAAAGTCACTGCCTGAGTCTCTTTGAACTCCTCCTGCACTTGGCTTGACCCAGGCTGGCTCTCCCAGGCCTCCTAGCACCCCAGCTGGTCACTGTTAGTTTTTGTTTTACTGGTTCTGGACCACAAACTCTTTGAAGCCAGAAACTACATTTTCTTTGCCTCAGTTCCCCCAAAGTACCCTGCACAGGGCTTGGCAATGAGTATCTGTCAGCTTTGTCACCCAGTGCATGCATGAGTTCTTACTACATTAAGGCAACTTTGTTAGCCCCTTGGCAGCATCACAAGCACACAAGCACCTTTGTCCCCTAACTGCACTTAGCACTGGAGGCTGGAGGAATGCAAGGCGACAATCTGTCCCCAGCCCTGCTCCCCCGCCCCTCCCCAGGGTCTCCCTTTTGCCTTCGATGGCAGGCTGCAGAAGAAGGACAGCAGAGCAGGCCTCTGCGGTGACCATGGGGCTGAGAAGGGAGCCAGCCCAGGCAGCGGAGGCACAGCTGAAGGACGGGCAGGTGGGAGGCAGCCTGGTGTTGTGGAAAGAACTCAGGCTTCGGGGCCGGGAGGCCCCGGGTTCTAATCCTACCTCCGCCACTGTCTCTTTGCCTTTGGCAAGCAACTAAATGTCTCCAAGCCTCAGCTGCCTCATCTTTGAGATGGGAATAACAAGGGCTGCTTTGCCACAATCCTGAAAGGTTTAACTGAAAGCAAGTAGCTGGAAATGCCCAGTTTTCGACTTCACACAGCAAGTGATCAACAAACACGAGTCCTCTTTCCTGCTCAGCCTTTAAAATACCCAGCTGGTTCTCCAAGCCTCATCCATCCACCCCTCCTTTCATCCACCTTATTAGTTCTCAGACTTTGGCGTGCATCAGAATCACCTGGAGAGCTTGTTAAAACAGGCTGTTGGGCCCCATCCTTGAGGGTCTGATCCAGCAGGTCTGGGGTGGGGCCTGAGACTCTGTCTTTCTAACACATTCCCACGTGGTCCATAGGCCACATCTGAGAACCAGCAGTCTACTATGTGTGTTTATTTATATTTCTCAGCTCACTTCCAGACACTGTCTGGCACCCTTCTGCTTTCTCCTTCCATCTCCCAGCCTACCTTCCTGCCTCAGCACTGTCTTTCTGGACATCGCCACCTGCGTTCTCCATGCTCTGCCACTCCTGGTGCCAAGGTCTAGCAGCCATCTCTTCCAGGCACACCTGGACAGTAACCATTGCCATGCTCACCACTGGGGCCAAAACACACAGACCAGGAGGGCAGACCTGACAGGTCTGTGGCCTGGGCTCTCTGTGAAATGGCAGAATAATCTAGTACCATCTCGCCATAGATGATAAAACTGAGGCTCAGAGATGGAAGGTGGTCAGGGTGGCACAGCCAGCAGGGCTGGAATACAGCTCTTTCAACTCCCAGGCCAGCAGACCCCACCCCCATGCTTGGCCTGATGTGTGGCTTCCCAGGAGACACACACGCAAATGTCACGGTACTGCATGCCAAGCACTCGACACAGGCTTTGAGCCCTGGTTCCATTCCTTGGTTATTTTCTACTTATCTTGAATTGGCAATAAGGGAAACTAATTGCCGGGTATGAGCGCTTAAGGGAGACTGGCCTCCTCCCTCAGTCTCTCTTATTCTGTGGGGGGGGCCTCGATTAAGTCAGTGTGAGGGGAGGGAGGGATGGGGGATGGGTAGGGGAGCAGCAGGAGGCTGTTAAAACAGAAATGACAGCAGGAAAGCAGGAGCAGAGGTCTGGAGGGCGAGGACTGCACCTTACCCCCAAACCCCACCTGCTTGAGAGAGAGAAGTGGGTGTGCAGGAGTAATTAAGAGAACCATGGGTATCTACATGTTCTCAAAGGAGCTGTCACTGCAGGGACGTGGGGATGTTGGAACATGGCCCGTTCTCGCAGTCATCCACATCAACGGAGAGGAAGGAAGGCACAAATAATCCCTGTGTCACTTGGGACAGGATTCAGAGGCAATTAGAGCTGCTCTCACACACACACGTGCACAAGGCCACACAGACCCTCGAACGCTAATCCTTGTGTCTCCCACCTCGGGTCGCAAGCCCAGGCGCTGGATAAGCGGGGATGACGGAGAAAGTCCCCAGCCAGGTGGTCCTCACTTCTCTTCCTAATGCGCCCCAACCTACCAGTTGTCCTAGCCTGTGCTCCCCCAGACCCCTCCCTCCACTTTCCTGCCAACTGCTTATCTTCCTTCAACTCTCAGCTGAAAGGGCACTTTTGCAGGGAGTCCTCCTCCCCAGCCAGGCCCCCACGACCTCCTCACATTCCTGATGTCAGGTCCCACAGCAGCCTGCAGTTAAGCTTTTATACTCGCAACTATTTGGTCAGTGCCCCCATCCCCTAGTCACTGCTGCGTGCCTGGCAACTCACCAAGGGACTGACACATAATAGGTGCTCATTAAATATTTGCTCAATGAAAGTAAGAACAAACAAGAAAATTGGCTCTGGAGCTTAACACATGGCTGGGAGACTTGACGTGTGGACCACACACATCACAGGTAAAATAGGTAATGGGTCGGGGGGATGGGGTGGGGGGGCTTCTAAGTAACAGAGGTGCTCAGAAGAAGGCAAGCGTGTGTCTCAAGGGGAGCTTCACAGGCACCCAAGTGTCCGATGGACAAGTAGGATTGTGAGGGGCACAAGAAGAGGATGACCTACAGAAAGAAAGGCTAATCTCACTCTGGAACTGGTGATATGTGCCTTGGGCAACCCCTGGACTTGGCTTTAGAGACGGACAGTCCCTGGCTTCATGTTTAGGCAGCTCTAAGGCTTCAAAGAACTCAGGCCACCTCCTGCCCCATGCAAGTTCCTTAAAAAGACTAAGTAATCTCTCTTTGAACACCCCCAGTGAAAGGGTGCTTACCTCTTTACCAGGCAGCTCATTCAATTGCAGAGTTTCACAAAGTTCTTTCTTAATCGATCTAAATCTGCTTTTCCCTGCGGGCCTTGGGGAAGACAGCTCATATGATCCCAGCACAGATCTTCATCCAGGGGGAGCCAACTCTCAAGTCACCTTAGGCTGCCTGTTGGCTGGCTGAACGGCCCAGCTCCTTCAACAGATTGCCTGATGGCAGAGCTCTAAATCCCCTGAAACTGCAGATACACATCACAACGTTTTTCCAGGGTGCCCAGACTTCATCACCCATTTGTTATGGTTGGTTTTTGGTAACAAGCAGAAACCGAAGTGCAAACTCTCCCTGGTTATATCTGGACCAGATCCTGTGGGTGTGGACTTGCCATTTGTCCCTAACAACTGCATCTCACTGGACTCTGTACTCATTCCATGCTGTCAGGATCTTTCCAGACCCAGATCTTATCATTCAGCGAGTGTGTGTGTCTGCGTGTTTTGGGTATTCTGCCTGCTTTCATGGGACCACCATCTGTGTCTCCCCCAAGTTTTAGAGAGAAACATTAAATGGCTGGGCTGAGAACAGAGTTGGGAAAACAGCAGCAGGGGCCCCTCACCTGGCTCCAGCACTGCTCTTTGAGTGTCATCTGTCAACAAGTGAGGAATCTTCCAGATAATCAGTCCAAGCCCTGTGTCTCCATTTTTGTATACGAAGATATTATGAAGGACAGGACTGAAATACAAAAGCACTCTGCCCCAGTACAGCTAGTACAGAGAAAACAGATGGCTTTTTTTTTTCTTTTAAGAAAAATCAGTGGTTAGACTGGTATGATTTGTTCTTAGAGAACGCATTTTGGCTCCTATGGATCCTCATTTTTGGTTCTAAATGCCTGCAAATCACTAACTTAAAAACCTATCAGTCACACTAGGATGGCTATAATCGACAAGATGGACAATAACAAGTGTGGGCCAGGCTGTGGAGAAGTGGAAACCTCATCAATTGCTGGTGGAAATGAAAATGGTGCAGTTGCTTTGGAAAACAGTTTGGCATAAAAAGTTAAATATGGAGTTACGATGTGACCCAGCAATTCCACTCCTGGGTGCAGACCTGTGCAGAACAGAGTTAACACAGTAGGCCTGAGACTTCTATCCCTAGAAAGGCTCTGCTTGCAAATTTGGCCCTTGGCTGGTGCCTGGGAACTTGGATTTAGTGAGTGTTCCCACCATTCTCTGATGGGTAAGGGTGGTTTACTGCACCGAGACTGTACAAACAATGTGGTGTATGCTGAACACCTGCCTTCCTTCTGGGAGTCTGGAATTTTGGAACATGTTAGGCCGAGGGTACTTACATGACCAGCCCCCAGTAAAAACCTTGGGCACTGAGTCTCTAATGAACTTCCTGGTGGATGGCGTCTCACACGTGTCATCACAGCTCAGTGCTGAAGGACTGAAGTGTGTTCTGGGGGACTCCACCCAGAGAGGACTTTTGCATGCTGGGTCTCGTTTCCCCAGGGCTTCCCTGTATGCACATTTCCCCTTTGATGATTTTTCTTTGTGTCCTTTCACTGCAGTAAATCAGCCAGGAGTAGGACTATGTGCCCTCCTGGTGAATCACTGAACCTAGCGGTGGTATTGGGTACCCTGACATACACCCTAGAAGATTAAAAACATATGTCCATACAGAAAGTTGTACACAGATGTGCATAGCAGCACTATTTGTAACAGCCCAAAAGTGGAAGCAACCCAAATGTCCATTGACTGATGAATGAACCAACAAAATGTGTATATAGATACAATGGAATATTATTTGGCCATAGCAAGGAATGCAGTGCTGATACATGCTCCAATGTGGATGAACCTTGAAAACACTGTGCTTAGTGAAAGAAACCAGACACTAAAGGCCATACAGCATATGATTCCATGTATATGAAATGTCCAGAATAGGCACACCTATAGACAGAAAGTAGGTTAGTAGTCACCAGGGGTGAGGGAAAAAGACACGGAGAATGACGGCTAATAGGTATGGGGCCTTTTGGGATGATGAAAATGTTCTAAATTGATTGTGATAATGACTGTACAACTCTGGGAATATACTAAAATCCACTGGATTTTACACTTTTTTTTTTTTTTTTTGCGGTACGCGGGCCTCTCACCTCCGTGGCCTCTCCTGTTGCGGAGCACAGGCTCTGGAGGCGCAGGCTCAGCAGCCACAGCTCAGGGGCCCAGCCGCCCCGCGGCATGTGGGATCCTCCCGGACCGGGCACGAACCCGCGTCCCCTACATCGGCAGGCGGACCCTCAACCACCACGCCACCAGGGAAGCCCTGGATTTTACACTTTAAAATGGTGAATTTTATCATATGTGAATTATAACTCAGTAAAGCTGTTATTAATTTATATTTTTAAAAACTATTAATGGGGACAAATAGATAGCACATGCCATTTGATATGACACACTAAGAAGACCACATGTCGTTTCAGTGGTAATCCTGCCAAAAATGCAAACCTGAACCGAATCATGAGGAAAGATCAGACAAACCCAAATTGAGAGACAACCTACAACACGAATGGCCTTTGCTTTTCAAAAACATCAACGTCGTGAAAGAAAAGACTGAGGAACTGTTCAGCCTGAAGGAGACTAAAGAGACATGAACTAAATGTAATACATGATCTTGGATGCGATCCTGGAGCAGAAATAATAACAACTACTATTATTATTATTACTATAAAGGACAATCATCAAGATAATTGACAAAATGTGAATGGGGTATAGGGATCAGGCAGTATTGTGTCAATGTTAATTTTCTGGTTTTACTATGGTAACGCAGAAAAGTAGAACCAACCTTTTGGAAACACACAATGAAGTATTTAGGGGTAAGAGGCATCATGCTTGCAACTTACTCCCAAATAGTTCAGAAACCTCGTGTGTGTGTGTGTGTGTGTGTGTGTGTGTGTGTGTGTGTGTAGAAAGAGAGAGAGAAGAGTGTACACAAAGCAAACAGGGTAAAACACTAACATTTGAGGAATCTGGGTGAAGGGTAAATGTGAATCTTTGTAGTATTTTTTGCAACTTTTTTAAAAGTCTGAATTCTTTTTAAAAAAATATTAGGGAACGTTACAGGATGTTGATGTCATTTTCACCCAGATTTATACATGACAGAATTCTGTTTTCCCCACTTGTATAAATTATGATAGAATGTGCTTGTTGCCAGTCTCTTTGTGGCTCCTCTTACCCCTCGGTTCCTCAAAAGCCCTATTGGGCTTTCACATTCCCCTCACCAAGTCTGTCCCGCCCACGCTGGTCAGAAGATGGAGCAAATGAGGAACCAGCAATTTTGGTTTCTCCTTTTATAATTATATTACCATGTTCAAATGAGGTGCCCATCCTTACTCTGTTCTTCCTGCTCCAAAAATAAACTAAAAGGCACCTTTTGTGGTTCTAAGCATTTTCCAGAAGTTCCAGCCCAGTCTGGGCTCAGCCCCCCATGCCCTTTTCTCCCACCTCTGGGTCACTGCTTTCACTTGAACTCAGTTCTGTGCCCTGTACTTGCCTCTTCTGCTTACATCCTTTCCGATAGTTTAAAAAATAAGGTTGATCTGTCTACCTATCTATCTATCCATCCATCTACCTACCTACCTACCTACCTATCTATCGTTTAATGCATCCAAGGTATACAAGCTCATTGCAGAAAAACAGAGAGAAAGAAAATAATCATCTATCATTTAAGTATTATAACCACTGTTGCCACTTTGGTGTCTTTCTTTCCACTCTTTTTCATTTATCTTTGCTTCTTCCAGTGATGATGACATAAACATCTTCCATTTTATTACAAAGGCTTTGTAAACATCATTTTAGATAGCTATATAATAACTTCGCAAGTAGGTTCAGTATCATTTACTCAACCTTCCTCCCATATAATTGTACATGTCAGTGGTTTCTATTTTGGGGCTATTGTAAATAATGCCATAATGGACATCTTTGTGCACACTCCCTTTTCTATATTTCAGGTAAGTTCCTTAGGCCAGAGCCTCTAAGAAATTGCTAGGAAAAAAATTAAAAGTTATTAATAAGTACGTTCCCTTTTAAGGATTAAACCCAGACAGCTAGTTTTGCCCACTGCTGTGCAAAACTTGAATAGGAAAGCATATAACAATTTCGTGACAAAACATAAAGTAGTTCACTTGGGAAGATAAAACTAACATCATGAATGATCATTGCGCATATTTGTGCAGCTCTCTGCACACTTTCTCTCATTTGATCAGGCAGTTCAGTGGGCTTGACAGGATAGGTATTGTTCCCAATTAAAAATAATCATGCAAGGGCTAAAGTATGAAATGTAAAGTATGAAACGGGTATTAAAAATTGTGTTTCCGAACGTTTAGTGATATAAACTAAATATCACTATATAGGGAGAGACACACAGAGATGTTCATTATATAATATTAGTTGGAAAAGCAGAATACCAAGTTATATGGTATGAAGATCACTGGACTATGTATGAGTGTTTTAAAGGAAAAACAAAACTGGAAGGAAATGCACAAAAATGCTGACAGTGGTTATGTCAGATACTGAGAGGTTTAGTGGTTATTTTTTTCTTATTATTGACTTATATTTTCTGGATTTTCTATAATGAATATCTAGAAATGTTTGTAAGGTGAAAATGAAAGATTGTTAAAATGAAAAACATAAGGAAGAAATGTTATAGTGCTTCTTCTAAAGCCTAAAGGGATTGTGTAGGTGGTCGGCCTTGGGGTGGATGGGAGGGAGGGAGTTTTGATAGAGGAGAAGGCCTTTTCAGCCAGGAGTCAGAAAGGGGGCCAACCAGCAAGAGAAGTGAAGCAGCTGATGGGGGTAGGGGCAGCCTGAGCTACAGAAAGAGAAATCAAGAAGGTGGCTCTAAGAATCAAGAGACACGAGAACTAAACACCTCTGCCCCCACTGGGTTCTAGAAATACACACCAGGCAGTCATCATTTTTGTGTGTGTGCACGTGTGTGTGTGCATGCATGCGTGTCCATGCTAGAGACAGGAGCTCTGGATGGGCTGGAAGCCCCTCCCTTCCAGCAGTCTATGCTTTATAGATTCAAAGAATACCTAACAATAGATCACAAAGCCTTCCCTTCACCGAGCTCTGCAAAGGCAGGAAACAAAGCTCCAGTGAGAGGCAGAGCAATCAGAGCAGAAGCCTAAGACACCTCTTCAGTTCTTTCTCAAACAAAAGCTGTTCTTGTCCACCTGAACAAATTGCAATGACATGAACTCTTAAAATGAAAAATATTTACTAATTTGAGGCAGACATTATTTTGTTTAAGATGTTCTTTCTACCTGTCTCAGAGCTCTAGAACCCTCTCCTGCAGAAATGTGACTAGAATCCACTGCATTGCCCACCCCAGGGGGACAAAGACACCCACCCCAGCCTGAGGGGCCCCAGAATGATGGAGCCAAGAAATGATGCGTTTGAGAAGAGGAAGAAATAGGAATACTGGCGGACCGCCTTGAGAGTGGGAAACTGAATAGAAAGTTTGCATTGGAAAGTTCTTTGGCAGCAGCTAGGGAGAAAGGAGCGATCACTGAAAGAGTGAGACATTCTCCCCTTTTAAAAATAAAACACGCGGACTTCCCTGGTGGCGCAGTGGCTAAGAATTCGCCTGCCAGTGCAGGGGACACAGGTTTGAGCCCTGGTCTGGGAAGATCCCACATGCCGTGGAGCACCTAAGCCCGTGTGCCACAACTACTGAGCCTATGCTCTAGAGCCGGCGAGCCACAACTACTAAGCCCACGTGCCACAACTACTGAAGCCCGCGCGCCTAGAGCCCATGCTCCGCAACAAGAGAAGCCACCACAATGAAAAGCCTGCCTGCCGCAACGAAGAGTAGCCCCCGCTCACCACTGCAACTAGAGAAAGCCCGCGCGCAGCAATGAAGACCCAACGCAGCCAAAAATAAATAAATAAATAAGTAAATAAACCAAAAAAATAAAAAATAAAACACGCACACAGACAGGATCAGGTCCGGCAATGACCCAGAAACACAGTTGCAACATCTCAAAGCTGCCAGGAAGGGAAATGGATTTTCCCAGTCATTAAAGACAAGTGCTCACACAGTGACTTGCAGCCTTATTGGTGTCTCCCAGCAGTGACACCTGGCCCGTCTGCAGGGGCTGAGTGGAAAAGGGCTTGGTCTCTAATGATCCCAGGATCTAATGACCACACAGATAAAGAGATTAGAATGTTACAGTGATTTTTTTCTCCTTCACTTTCAGCACAGCCCAGGGAAACAGCTGACAGCTTGGTACCTAAAACCATCCACATTAGATTTCTCAGTCCACCCCCTTCTATGGGTGCCCCACAAAATGATCTGACTGACAACTGCTGATGAGACATCTGTGAATGCACATAACCCCTGGCCTATAGTTCAGAAGCGGATGCAGGATGGGGTTTGGTTGTGCTGAGGGGTGGAGGGGTGGGTGGGGAGTAGACAGGGAGGTGCTGCCTCTAACCCTTTCACTTCTGGGTTTGCTTGAGCTACTGAAGGACAAATGTAGGAAGTGCAAATGTGATATGACTTCTGACCTATTTGAGGTCCAGAGAGCACGCCCACATCCTACCCAGGATGGGATTCAGATTTGAGCAGTCTCAGAAATCTCACCCCATCTGCAGCTGTTCTAAGGCACCATGGCTGAGAGTGTGGGACCTGGAGGCAGACAGACCCTTGCTATTCAATGTGGTCCAGGGACCAGCAGCTGGGCATACCCAGGGAACATGTTAGGAATGCAGCATCCTGGGCCCCACCCCAGACCTGCTGAATCAAAGCCAGCATTTTAACAAGATCCTCAAGTTATCCAAATGCACATTAAAGTTTGAGAAGCTGCTCTAGGGCTCTGCTACCTACTGGCTGTGCAGCCTTGAGTGAGTGACTTAACCTCTCTGAGTCTCAGTTTCCTCATCTGTAAAAGGACAGGAATATTTAATCCTTATAATAACCCTGAGATTAAATAAGATAACACTTGCCGAGTGCTTAGCACAGCAGCTGGAACATAGTATGTGCTCAGTAAAAAGCAGCCATAGGATGACTGCTACACTATTAATTTATCTACTAAGTATCTCTTCATCCATTTCTCTCTGCACCACCACTCTAATCCATACCACTCCCATCTCTTCATGGGACTCCTGCAGCAGCCTCCTTACTGGCCTAGAGGAGTTCTCTCTGGCCTCCTACATGGTTCAACCACACTGCAGCCATGGTGATTATTCGAAGGACAAATTTATTCATATCTTTACCCCACACCCAACACACACTTAAACAGTTCCATCAGATATAAAGACCAAACTCAGTAAGGCCCATCAAGCCTTGCAGAGCCCACCCATTCATGCTTCCAGTGTCAGCTTCTCCTCCCCATCTCTGCCCAGCCGTACTAGCTTTCTTTCTCAGTTCCTCAAAGAGCAAGGCCTCCTCCTGCCACGGGGCCTTTGCACATGATAGTCCCTCTCCTTGGACCACTCCTCGCTCTACTTTTTTCCTGGTAAATTCCACTCATCCTTCAGATCTCGGCTTAGTCTCCATGTCCTAGAGAAGCCTGACCTCCTGGACTGCGTTGAATCTTCCTATTATAGAGGATTATTAAAGTCAGAATTTTACATTCATTGCGTGATTGGTTAATTAGTATCTATTCCTCCCACACCCAGAACACAGGCTCCATTTGCTCACGATTGCTCCCCAGCACCTAACAGATTGCCCAGCACATAGAGGTCCTCCATAAAAGTATGTTGAATAAATATCTAAGGATGGTGACAACAGAGGGGGAGCTTCCTGGGGCTGCTGGTGCTGTGAGAACCAAGGGGAAAGGGGGATGCCTGGGACAGAAACACCTACTGCCTGGTGGAGTTGCCTCAACAAGGGTCTTAGAAGGCCCAGTAAGGGAACAGCTCCAACTGTGAGGCCACAGGGATAGCAAGAACGGGTGAGACACATTCCCATGGGACACTTTATGACCTTGGTGCAGAGTCTGCAGATGAACAAAGGGAGCTGATGGAGAAGGTCACAAGCAAATTGAGCTCTGCCACTGCACTGAGATTGGTTCCCTGACTGCAAAGTGAAGGGTCCTCCCCACTCTCTTCTGTCAAAGCCTGGGCATCAGGGTGGAGGCGGGGAGATGGGGAGTTGTGGACAAAGATGAACAACAGTATGAAAGACCTCAGCACATCTGTGAGTGAAATTCCAAGGGGAAATGGTTCAACAAGGCCATTTTGAAGAAACTGAGTATAAAAATGGCCTATGTGTAGGTAGCTCTACTATTTCCAAAGTGCTTTGCCTTCCTGATTTGAGCCTTATGGTCCTGTGACTGAGGCAGGGTGGGTGTCATCATCACTCCCATTTTACAGAAAAAGAAACTGCACTTCCACATACATACACTTATGGAATGTATAGCATGTGACAAACACCATGAAGAGGGCTTTTATATGTATTAGCACGTGCAGTTTTCACCACAGCTCTGAGAGGTCCTCTCAAGGAGGAGGTAAGGCATGGTAGTTAAGAGCCTGGCTTTGGATCCCAGCTTTCCACAGCTGTGTGTCCTTAGGCAAGATACTTGACCTCTCTGTGCCTCGATTATCTCATTTGTTTAAAGATAAGGATACTGTTATATTATGCTTAACCAGTGTTTTCCATGAGTCATCAGTGTGTTCCATATATGTTAACTCTTTAATTGTCACACTAATTTTATAAGATTAGTCTATCATTGCTCCCATTCTCATATAAGGAAACTGAGGCATGTGCCCAAGTGTCACAGCAAGCAAGTGGCAGAGCCAGGATTTGAACCCGGGCAGTCTATGCTCTTGTCAGAATACTCTATGCTTCTCATAGAATGGAGCAATTACCATGCCTGCCTCCAATGGGGCTGCAAGGATTGCAGTCATCCCTTGGTATCCAGGACACCCCACTGATATCAAAAACCATGGATGCTCAAGTCCCTTATGTAAAATGGCTTGGTACAGTTGGTCCTCCTTATCCTTGGGTTCTGCATCTGTGGATCCACCAACCTCAGATTGAATTTCGGTTGGTTGAATCCGTGGATGCAGAATGCATGGATACGGAGGGCTGTTTGTAATTACAATGCAAGGCATTCGGCACAGCTCCCGGCACATAGAAAACTCTGTCGTAAGTATTAGCACTTGTGGTCTGTGGCCCTGGGATCCACATCATCTTCCCATGTCCAGAAACATCAGCACCATCCACCTGAAACCTCAGAGCCCTCTGGAGTCTCCTTCTATTCCACACCTCACGTTCACTCTCCAGCAATCCTGTCGACAACATCTCTGATTCACCCCTTTCCCATCCCCCTCCCAGTCCACCACTGTCCCTGGACCTCAGTATGGGCTCGCCGCTTCCTCTCAGGCACCCCTCGCCACATCCTTTCTCTATACAACCAACAGACTAAGCCCTTTAAAAATGCAAGCCATCAAATGTCATTCCTCTGTGTAAGAGCATCCAAGAACTCCCCAAGGCACCATGCCTGAAAGGCCTGCCTCTGACCTCTCCCCAGGCCCCTTCCCACTCTCCACGCTTCAGCCACAGGGGCCTCTGGACAATACCTCAAACTCACACGGCACCTTCCCACCTGGGGTCAGCAGAATAACGGCCCCCAAAGGTGCCCATGTCCTAATCCCTGGAACTTGTGAGTATGTGTGGTAAAATGGAATTACGGTTTCAGATGGAATTAAGATTACTAATCAGCTGATCTTGAGGTGGGGAGATTAGCCTGGATTATCCAGGTGGGCCCAATGTAATCACAAGGGTCCTTAGAAGTGAGAGAGGGAAGAGGCAGGAGAGTCAAAGTGGTGAGATGTGAAAAAGACTCCACTGGCCATTGTTGGCTTTGAAGATGGAGGAAGGGACCATAAACTAAGGAATCCAGGGGGACTCAAGAAGCTGGAAAAGGCAAGGGAATGGATTTTCCCCTAGAGCCTCCAGAAAGGAAGGCAGCCTAGCTAACGTCTTGATTTTAGCCCAGGAAGACTCGTTTTAGACTTCTGATCTCCAGACCTGTAAAAGAATAAATTTGTGTTGTTTTAAGTCACTAAGTTTGTGTGATTTGTGACTACAGCAATAGCAAACTAATATACTACTTCAGGGCCTTAGCATTTCCCAGTGAAAAACTGAATGAACAAAACCCACCAAACTTCCAATGCACTTTCACTCCACCGTAGCCCTTTTTCTACATAAGGAATTCTGATACTCTGGAGCAGAGGTACCAGCATTCTGGAATTCACTGTTCCACAGCCCCTTGCCATCCATCAATGACAGTACTTAAGACTTCTGCAGGATAATAATTTCTTTCATGTCTCTTCTCCTGCCCTTGAGCTCTGTGACCCAATGCATCCCCAACCCCTGGCATGAGGCTGGCCCAACAGAGGAAGTCAACATAGCACATTAGTAATAATAATGGCTACATGTGTTACCTCTATTATCCAGTAGTGGACATGTACTGCACACCCAGCATGTGCTGAGCACTGGGCCAAGCCTTTCAGAAGCATTTCATCCTGCACCACAACACTGTTAGGATGGGTTACCGTTGTTAACCCTATTTTACAGGATGGAGCAGTTGAGTCCTGGAGGGTTAAGTAACTTTTCCAAAGATGCAGAACAAATAGTGGCAGAGCCAGGCAATGGATGCAAGAGGGCAACTTGGGGGTCTGAATGCTTAACCATGAGAGCACACTGTTTCCCACTCCACAACCCTCCGAGGTAAGATTAGTGTCTCCTTTTCCCAACATTTGGGGCCAGGCAGCTGGCAAGTGGCAGAGCCAGTGTTTGAAGCTGGGGTCTGACTGATTCAAAAGGCTGTGTCCCTTCCATCTCACTAGGCCGCTCCACTGTCCACTGAATGAATGAATAAAACATCAACCCAGCACCTCTGGACGGCACGTGGCACACAGAATCAAAATGAGGACTGGCTGCTGCCAACCGCCATGTGGCCCATCCTGAGGCCTGCTTCTTTTTGAAAACAAGAACCGTCCAAATTTCCAGTTCCCGAAGGCTCAGTTCGCTAGAAGGGAGGGATGACCTGCTTTAAAGCTGCCCCAGCAGAGGCTGGGGTCTCTGGAAACGCAAAAGAGGCAGAACCAGTTCTTTCGCCTGAATGTTAAGAATTTTTTTAAAAGAAAGGAAAAAAAAAAACATGTTTACGTGAAAAAAAGGAAAATACCAAAGTGAGTGGCAGGGAGACATTAACTGGGCCATGGAGAGAAGTAATCTCTGTTGCCAGGTTGCCTAGAGAGGTAACACCATTGGAAATCTGGAAGATCAGCCTTGATAAACACTTTCTAAAGGCTGTTAGTGGCATCTGTGAGAGCAAGGGGCCTAGGTGACCTGTCTCAAGGCCTTTGGGGTTCTCATGGAGGCCCTCAGCTAAGGATGAGAACAAAAGGCTTCAGGAGGGCAGGAGTCTTGTCTTCTAGGCAGTGTTGCCATCTCTCTTTTTTTTTTTTTTTGCGGTACGCGGGCCTCTCACTGTTGTGGCCTCTCCCGTTGCGGAGCACAGGCTCCAGACGCGCAGGCTCAGTGGCCATGGCTCACGGGCCCAGCTGCTCTGCGGCATGTGGGATCTTCCCGGACGGGGGCACGAACCCGTGTACCCTGCATTGGCAGGTGGACTCCCAACCACTGCGCCACCAGGGAAGCCCAGTGTTGCCATCTCTTGAAGAGCCAGCTCTGGGTACAGAATCCTTGGGACCCTATATTTAACTCATGCATGTAGAACTACGTGAAACTGTCTATATTCTCCTTGGAGCCGAAAAAGGATTAGTACTACTTTCCTCAGAGGTACCATTCCTGGACCCAAGAAGGAGGCCTGAAAACCTCTGGACATGTGTGGGCAGTGAAGGGCCCTGTTTCTCGCCCTGTACAATTGTTACTGTTAAGGATTGGAGAATGAGCTAGTATTTATTGAGTACCTCCATGTACCAGCCCCTGTGCCAGATGTTACCGTTACTTTGTCTCATTTAATCCTCCATTGCTCCTCTGGGAAGTAGCCCATTTTATAGATAAGAAAACTGAGACTCAGAGAGGTTCAATAATTATTCCAAAGGCACACAGCCAATAAGTGAAGGATTTGGATTCAAACCTAGGTCTGATTCCAACCTTTGCCTCTTCCTGTTCTTTTCTCAACTTCCCCTCACCTGACATCCATTTTAAAAAAGTGTGTTGAGCATCTACTAGGTACCCCATGTTCTGGTACATGCAGCAGTAAACAAGACAGGCAAGTTTCCTGCCTTCATGGCTCGTATAGTGTGGGGAGATGGACAATAAGAAATAAGCAGGGTAATTTTGAATAGTGATAAGCACTTTGAAGAAAAATCAAGCAAGAGGGGGAGAAGATGACTGAGTGGGTGGAGGTGGCCAAGGAAGGCCTCCAAGTTGATAACTGAGCTGAGATCTTAATGAGTATCTGAAAAAAAAAAAACTCCTCCTGTTTCCCACGTGTAGCCTGAGACATGCATTTGACTTTTCTCTTTATTCCCCCTGGGGCCCCATCAGCGGAGATTCCAAAGTACATATTTTCTTTTTTGGCTAGAAAGCCTTGTACAACCCACTGATAAGGTTACCCGTTCACACCAGGAGAAAGAATTTCAAAGCAGTAAACAGACCTGCTCAGCCTTACAAACACCATATAAAAGACTCCTCAGGTCCTGGAGCTCATTCATCCTACGAAGCCAAAGAGCTGCCACCCCATAAGCACTCCTTCAGTTTGCATTAATCAGACAGCTCAACATAGGTTTTCTTTTCATTTTTCTAGGTCTGTGATGATGGATGATGTGCAGTGGCACTTCTGGATTCATAATAACGGGAACCGGTGGTGTTTTCTCACTCCTACAAGACTAAACTTCATGGGACATTTAGGACATCTTCCTTGAGAGTGCCGAGCTAAAGTGCTGTGTCCTTGAAAGGATTATTGCAGTCTTATTATAAAGGATAACCTAATCACACGGGAGAGGGTAAAACATAAGCAACTTTTTTTTTTTTTTCGGTATGCGGGCCTCTCACTGTTGTGGCCTCTCCCATTGCGGAGCACAGGCTCCGGACGCGCAGGCTCAGCGGCCATGGCTCACGGGCCCAGCCACTCAGCGGCATGTGGGATCCTCCCGGACCGGGGCACGAACCCGCGTCCCCTGCATCGGCAGGCGGACTCTCAACCACTGCACCACCAGGGAAGCCCAACATAAGCAATTTGATTTCAAAACCCTGAAATAGAATACCAAAGAATAATTAACTATGAAAACCAAAAGGCTCTAATCTTGATGAGCTAATGGGACAGACTAGGAAAGAGAGAGAGAAAACTCAGATCTTCAAGTTTCACAGAGTTTTGAACCGTTTGAATGATCAAAATCAAAGCTCACACAGGGCTTCGGCTGGCTTGATTCTGAGGTGCTCGTACCTCAGAACCTTCCTCGAATCCCTACTCCCCACTCCCAAGTAACCGAATGCACCTGCCCCAGCTCCAAAGCTCTGGCTTCTGATAAGACAGAGCAGAGTTTTCTCTTTCTCAGCTGCCTCCAGATCTGGCTTCCTGCTGGGGCCTGTAAACCTGCTGCAGGAAGGTGGCCGCTCCTGCCAAGCCTGCAAAACAGACCCTTTCACAGAAGGGAGACAAATAGACTGACGGCCAGTGACAGTGATTTGAGAAAAACCTTCACAAAATTCCTCTTCCCTTTATTTGCTTTTGAGGTACAACTACGGGTGACAGTGGCTCACAGGGTCTTGAAAGACATAAATCTCAAAGACAGGCCGTTTTAGCCACTGCCTACAAAAGAAAGGCCTTGGTGAGGTTTCTGTCACCGACAGCCGTATATGCTGTATAAAGGAGAAAACCGTCGTGTTTTCCCAATTTTGAGCACAGTGGCTGGAAAAAAACATTGCATAAAAGGATCTCAGTTCAGCTAGCAGGGGTGGGGGCAGGGTGAGGGTCTTCTCCAGCTGCTGCTAAGAAAATAGCACCCAGTCTTGGGTGCCTTTTCTAAGGAGGGTGGCTTCTACTCAACCTGCTGACCCAAGAAGCTGCTCTTTTTGTCTTTCTTTTTCTGAGCAAGAAGAGGAAGAAATTCTTCTTACTTTCACCATGGACTTGGTATTCCATTTATGGACCTGAGAAACATGTGATAACCATTCACTCTCAGATCTGACTCCAGGCCTGGCTGGTACCACTTAAAATGAATAAAAGAGATGAGCCTCATTAGCTGGAATTCAATGGCCCCCCTCATGGATGAGAAGTCACCAAGTGAGAAAGCTTCATTCAAGGTGATGAAGGGGTCAAGGATGGAAATGACGCAAAAGAGAAAATGTAAATGCACAAAGTTTCCTGAGTGATTAGCTGTGGCTATTTAAGCCATTAAAAGTTTAAACCCTCTTCCGGGCAGGGAAAGAACCAGTGGAAAATCAGAGGCACATTTCCTCTCTAGGATAAACCCAGAGCAATTTTAAAATGCAAAGCATCTCCAAACAGCTATTTGATTAGGTTTTTCTCCAACTAGGCTATGATAATTAGCAAATGCCTGGGAGATGAGATTTAAATATGCCAATCAGTCCATCTCAAGAGTTTAGCATGAACAATGTGGAAGGTAATTATCTTTAAGTGATCACCACCTTGGTGGGGTTACAGCCTTAACCAGAAATCTGAAACCCAAAAGATGTCCTCTCCCGATGCCCAGAGCAGCCGCTTTCCCACTTAAAAAAAAGCAATGCCATGTATTATCTGAAAATTCTACCAGTGTGACCTTTAAATAGAATGATTTTGAGTACTTCTGATGATAATTCTGCCACCATTTCTTCCACTAATGGGGCATTTTCTTTTAAAATTATTTATTTATTTATGGCTGCGTTGGCTTTCTTTAGTTGCCGCGAGCGGGGGGCTACTCTTTGTTGCTGTGCACAGGCTTCTCATTGCGGTGGCTTCTCTTGTTGCGGAGCACGGGCTCTAGGAGCGCACAGGCCTCAGTAGTTGTGCCTTGTGGGCTCTAGAGCGCAGACTCAGTAGTTGTGGCTCATGGGCTTAGTTGCTCCGTGGTATGTGGGATCTTCCCAGACCAGGGCTTGAACCCCTGTCCCCTGCATTGGCAGGCGGATTCTTAACCACTGTGCCACCAGGGAAGCCCTGGGGCATTTTCAAAAGCAGCAGGGTGATGGAGATAACCTGACTTCACGGAGGTGCAAACAGAGTCTACCTGCAATACCTAATGCACCATTTTCTCCATTAGTGATCACTCCTTAGGATGGAAATTGTCAAAAACCTAAAGATTCACAACTTCTGGCTTCTCATGCAGTCCATAGGGACATGTGAAATGGGTCCTGCACTAGAGATTGCCCTGTAATGGGACAGATTGTTACCTGAAAGAGGAGAGGAGAATGCAGTTAGCTGTTTAGGAGCGTTTTTCTGTCTTGCTACTGGGGAACGCTACATCGTGAACTACTCTGGTTAAAATGAAGTCTTTTCAAAGACTCAGGCTCCTGTCACAATGGCTCCATTTTTCACCCCACAGACTGGGCTCGACCACCTCTCAAAATAGCCTTTTAGAATATTGTGATGACAAAATGGCTAAGAGCAAGGAAGGTTTCACTTCTTTACCCTGTAACTATAGAAACATGCATGTCTTGGGCACAAATGGACATTACCAGGCAACATAACAAAAAATGATAACATTGATAACCATCCCATAGTATTAGTTTTTATAGTTAAAGATTACTGCAAGTACAACAGATCCCAACACAAATGAGAATAATGGAGACACGATCATTTCTTTGCTTCTTTGTCACCAACTCTCCTCCTGTCTACACGTGGACCTGCACTTCCATGGACTGGAGAAGTCTGTAATTAACCACCTGCCAGTGTCACTGGCCACAACTCTAACCGGGCCAGCACTTTCTTGACTAAGTTCTCGCAAGTGATAATTAAATCCACCAGCCTCGCTTATGAGGTCTGCTCACAACTGAGCAGTTCATACATGTGTTGGCATGTCTAACAGTGACAGATTTTCCAAGTACCACTGGCTGGTGTCTGGGCCGCCAGCACTCTAATCATGAGATAAGTATCTCCTTATGTGAATGCCTTGAGTCACAGCCTCTGCCCCATGAGCCTTCACCTTTTCTTTTAATCGAACAACGTTCTGCAATTTCAGCTCCATCTATATCAGGCACTTCCACTGTCTGCTAATAGAGTTTACAGAATTCTATTCCCCGGTCTATAGCCAGGGCCAAAAAATCTTCCTGTAAGTCCAAGAACGTTTCAGATGCACTATAAACTGAACTGGAACTTGGTCCACCATCGGCTGCCGACCTGAGAATGTGCCAGCAAGGGCTTTAATTCATAATCAGATGTTGGCTAGACAAATTACTTGCCAATGGTACCTTTGCCTACCACATCGCACAAGAGAATAATGCTCAGTGTGGAGATACATGGAAAGAGAGAGCTCTCCTGGGAGGAAATGTTTTGCAAAATCTATTTCCTTGACAACTGTTTTCCAAGCAAAAGCTAGTACTGTAGGGTTTTTTCCCCCCATGGTTTTGAACTATTCTGGTGTCTAAAAATCAACACTGTCAAACGCCCCAATGTAAAAAATAGGGATTTAAATAGAAGCAAAAAAAAAATTTTTTTTTAAGATTCTAGAGTTGAACAGTTTAAAAGGTAGGGATTCATATACACCACTCTTTTGTGGGGGAAGGGGTGGTAATGAGCAGAAGATGGGCAGCATTTAGCGGTACCACACTAGGAATTAGCGACACAGCTGACCATAGAGAAGAATGTGGAGGACAAATGGGCTACTGTGCTGGGTCCCACTACCTAAGATGGGAGGACTAACCTAGTCACCATGGGGAGCGCAGCCTAGACCCGGATCATCCCCTTCTGGGATTTACAGAAACTCTAAGAGCAACCCGATCAGCCTCAGGACTAAGTTATGTTCCCTTGAAATCACACAACCCCTAATTTTCTGAGACGCACCCAATTTCAAATATTCTACGCCATTATCGGACAACGTGTCAGACACCATGTTCTAAGTTTTTATTTGGAAAATGGTCTTATGGAGTTGGTGGGCCTCCCAGGTATGGGCAGAACCACACTCCTAGGGCCAGGACAGGTTGGTGGTATAAGGAATGCTACCATTCTCTGCTCAAGCTGACCCTCTCCCTGATGATGTCAATGGAATTTTTAGCTTGACTCTACACAGGTCGTGGCAAATCAGGACACTTTTTAACATGCCCACCTACCCATTCAATCCTTCTATTTATCCACCCAATATTCCACATTAAGGTCTATATGCCAAGAACTGTGCTAGATATGGGGGCTACAGAGGGACAGGATGTGCCTGCTGTGGGGAATCACATTTTTTAAAGCAGGGTTCTTAATGTGGGGTTTATGGATGGAATGGGAGCCTGTGAACCCCTGGAAATGGAACTTAAAACTGCGTGTTTGTGCGTGTGCATTTGCATGCCATAAGCATTATTCTGGAGAGGAAGGTTTATAGTTTTTATCAGATTAGCATAGATTCTGTGACCTAAGAAAGGTTAAGAATCACATAAAAGCTATAATGCAAAGTGCTGTGTTCTGTCATAAATACCTCTCCAGAGAGAAGGGGTAAGAAAAAGCTATGTAATGGAGGTAAGGTTTGGGTGGGACCTTGACAAATGCAAGAGTTTGGCTTCACCTGCCGTGTAAGTGGAAGAATGAAGGCTTCATTCTTCCAGCTCAAAAGCCTCTCCCTCCAGATGCCCTCTGGGCTTCTCACCTGCATCAGTCTCCCTCCTCCAAACTTGCTCTGTCCTTCATTCACTCATTTAACAAGTTTTTCCTGATTGCCTACTGATGCCGGGCCCTGTGAGCAAGACAGACATGGATCCCTGCCTGCCCTCCTGGAGCTGACATTCTTGTAAGAGAGACAGACATCCATCAAACACACACTCAGGTATATAATTACTACAAACTGAGATCGATGCTAAGTAGAGGGAGAACAGAGAAAGAGGAGACTGGATGCCCGTGGGGGCCTGATTCCACAGAAAGGAGGAAGGCTTCCGGGGGTGCTGGGGGTATGCTGACCGCTGTGCTCACTGGCCAGCAATCTGGATTATCAACTGCCCCACAAGTTTGAAAATCCCTCAAGGAGAGACCGCGGATCATCAGGCTTGGCAGTTCACAGAGCTTGCAAGCACCTGGCTGGGTAGGCACTTGTATTTGCTGAACAAACAGATGAGTGAATCAGCAGGCTATCCTGTGATATTTCTTATATTAAATAATGTGAAGCCCTTTCAAGTGCAAAGGTCTCATTTTAGATCTCCTTCCGCCCCGCAGTACAGAGAACAGCTAAGCATTCTTTAGGTTGGAAGGATGCATCCCATTTTCACAAACTCTAAAGAAACTGATTTCTCTTACTGGCTTTGTCCCAGAAGCTGCTTCAATATGCAATCCTGGGCCTTCATTCAAGTTCCAAGCCCTTCACGCATGACTCTGCTCAGACTCTATCCTCCTCGAGCTGAGGCTCATCCCCAGCAGTGAAAAGCTGAAAGACGGGACCAGGATGGAGGCAGAGCTCACCCTGGGTGGGGGAGATCAAGATGCAGAGAGGGAGCACTTGTGCCTTTAAGGAGGGAAGGGTCTGAAAATGGAGTCGACGTGTTTATTCTGTTATTGTCTGTTTTGTTCGTTCCTGTGTCTCTGGTGCCTGGCACATAGTATACACTCAATATGTATTTGTTAAATAAATGTCAGTGAATGAAAGGGGACTTGGGGACGCCAGTCAAAGGCATGGAAGTGGTCAAATACGTGGGACCTGCAGCAAACCCTGTGATGTGCTGACAGATGTGTAGTTCCCACACAAGCACTGGTCAATATTTTTGTTGACCTTAAATAGTAAGACAAAAATGAAATAATGAAAACACACCAGATTTCATTTGTTTGTCAGTGATGTGAGTGGAACCTTTGCTGAATTGGATGGTAGTTTTTGAAAACCAGAAAAATGTTATTTTCAATTTTTTGCGCTTTTTATTTACAATGATACATTTTAAAGTTTACAGTGCACTATTAATTTTTTCTCCACCACTTTCCTAAGTCTAGATAATTATCAAAACAATAAATAAAATCCTGATTTATAGTGTTGGCCAATTTCTCGTGGTGTAAATATTCCCATACCAAAATGATGTTGGGTAGAGACACACAGTAGCATACCATTAAGTACAGATACAGTAGACGTAGGTAACCTCAAGAGCATAGGTATGGAATTCCCTGGTGGTTCTGTGGTTAGGACTCTGTGCTTTTACTGCTGAAGGCCCAGGTTCGATCCCTGTTCAGGGAACTAAGATCCCACAAGCCACACAGCATGCCCCACACCGCCCCCCCCAAAAAAAGGAGCATAGATAAATAATAAAGTGTAGTAAATTACTTAGGAAGTAATGAGATTTGAGTATTTTCTACCATTGCTTTTAGTATAATTTATTTAATTGTAAATTTATATAATTAATTTAAAAATATGGCTGTTTTTAACAATCAGCTCACCAAATTTCTGAAAATTTAACAATGGCTCTCACAACTCAGCTCTAGCACATCACTGGGCGCATTCCACAGGCAGACCCAACCCTGCTTTGGGATCACAGGAGATGCAGCGTCAATGGATTCACCCAGGACCGTGCAATTAGAAAAGCTAGAAAGCTGCTATATCAGTGTTTGTACAACATGTAACTTTTGTGATTAAAGAAAAGGATTTCTTATGAACTACATTTTGGGATTTAGGGTTTCTAAAAGCCGTGCCCCAGTACCCCCCGCCCCCAGGCCTGCTCAGTTCACTGGAGGAAGGGTAGGCCAGGCTATTCCCCGGAGGGACTGGCACTGCCTCTTGGAGGGCTTGAGAAGGACACAGCCAGCACTGTGCTTTCTAGGTCATGAAGCACATGTTGCAGAAAACTGTGGCCTGAGGGCCATATCAGAAGCTTCCGCAAGTCAGCCAGGCAAGAGGTCGGAGGCGGAGGTGGGAGGACAGAGTCAGGGGAACTACAGAGGTAGAACAACAAGCCGGGTTGACTCCATGGGGTGGGGAGTGGGAAAATGGCCCAGGAGACAGTGATCTAGAACAAAGAGGCCCTGACTCTGCAGGCTGCCCAGGTGCCATCTCAGCAACAAGACAAACCCCCAAACCCTGCAGATTCAGAGGCTCATCAAGTCACTCCCGAGACCCAGCTGGGTGCAGTTGTGTGACACCAGGAACATCCAGGCAAGCAGTGACTCTACACCTAAGTCTTCTGTCAGGTGCTGGGAATGAATGAGCGCCCTCAGCCCTGTGACGACTCTCGCCCTTCCTAATGCCTCTCCCCTGAGCCACGGGCTCAGGAACGAGGGAGGTCACCTGGGGCAGAGGCAGGCAGGGCCAGCGTTGCTGCTGCTGCCGCCGCTGCCAGGACTGAACGTGCAGGTAACACCAGGAAGAGGCCCACCTCTCTTGGCATCTTCACGGTGTGTGCAGATTCAGTTTGATGGATCGGGGAGACCCAGGGAAATGAGAGGTGCTTCGGGTAGGGCCTCAGAGGGCCTGTGGGTGGGAGGGGGGAGGGAATGGGCTGAGTGAGTCTTGGTTATCCCAGGACCCAGCCCAGGGTCCCTCTCAAACAACAGTCAAGCTGAGATTTAGGAGACACAGGAAAACACCAGCAATGGTGGGGGTGGAGCTGGGGGACTGGGGTGGGGGTGGGGTGGGGAACAGAAAATGGAGAAAACACGACTCAGAACCCCAAAGTCCTGCTAACGCTACGGTTTGCTACACTGTCTTGGACAAGGCCCTCCCCATGAGCCTCAGTTTCCTCATCTGGAAAGAAAAGGTCACTTTTGAGGACTATTTTAAAGACCACAAGAGAGAAAGAAAGGCAATGTAAGAGGTAATGGGCTACGCAAATGGGAGGGACCTCAGAGAAGATAAAGGACATCAGGAGGCAGGTTGGGGAAGGAGCAGGCTGTCTCCTTACCAGGCTCATCCCGATCTCTGGGCCACTGCCTTTCGTTCCCAGGAAGCCTCCAGCCCCCTCCGCACTCACGCCAGCTCTCAGAGTCTATAGTTTGTGCATCTTATGATCACGGGCAGAGTGGGATAACCAAGGCTCCCACTCTGGCTCTGCCACTTTCTAGCTGTGTGACTCTGCGCAGGTTGCTTAACATCTCTGAGCCTCAGCTGCCTCAACTGCAACTCAAGGAGAGCCACCTCTGTTGGCTAGAACCATGGTGAAGATTAATAACCTATGGGAAAGGCCTACTCCCTGGTAGTGGTTACTGAGTATGTATGTATGTATGTATGTATGTATGTATGTATGTATGTATTTATTTATTTATTTATGGCTGTGTTGGGTCTTCGTGTCTGTGCGAGGGCTTTCTCTAGTTGTGGCAAGTGGGGGCCACTCTTCATTGCAGTGCGCGGGGCCTCTCACTATCACGGCCTCTCTTGTTGCAGAGCACAGGCTCCAGACGCGCAGGCTCAGTAATTGTGGCTCACGGGCCTAGTTGCTCCGCGGCATGTGGGATCCTCCCAGACCAGGGCTCGAACCCGTGTCCCCTGCATTGGCAGGCAGACTCTCAACCACTGCGCCACCAGGGAAGCCCGGTTACTGAGTTTTGGCTTTGAATGACTGACATCTGCTAGGCCATCCAGAGCGAGACCAGGTGTTCTTGTAGAACAGGAGATGTGGTCTTGTTTAGACCATTCAAGGCCTGGGGGGCAGGGAAGTGGGCAAGGGGAACGGGGAGGAGCACAACAGGGGCCTGGCTGTAAATGCTTCTTAAGTGGGTGAGCCCTCAAAGCGGGCAGGTGTCCAGGTGGCGGGCCAGGCCCTTCCATCCAGAGGCAGGCCGCAGCCTAGAGTTCAAGTCCCCCAACCACACTACAGGACGGGTAACTCGCAGTGCAAGTTACATGAGTGTTTTTATTCTATAGTAAGGATGACATATGAAAGGAAGGCAGTGGTAGCCACTGATTACTTACTGAGGCCAAGGCCCCCGTGGGTAACAGGGCTTAACACAAGGTTACCGAGCTCCCCAGTCCTGCCTTCTCATTTTCCTATGGCTCTTGCTGTATCAATCTCTTTTTTGTGTGTTTGTCAAAGGGCAGCCCTCCGAGCTCCCAAGTGGGACATAAATAGAACTGATGTACAACAAGCTACTATATGCTCAGCAGAGGGAGTGGAAGGCCCTTAGTCTTAAAGTGACAGATGACCAGGAAATTACTTCTCGCTAAAGAATAATGAAGACCGTAATTGCTGTGTATAAGGATGCTTCACTAGAAGGTAAGCATCTCCCACTGAAAAAGAAAGGTGCCACCACTTCAAGCCTCAGGGCCCTGCTTCACAGCTTTGTTCCTCCACTTCAAGCACCCCACTCACCTCCACCCCTGCCTCATAACCCTTGCCCCTCCTTCTCCCCAGCCTCTAGAAAAAGGCACAGGTTGAGAGTGGCTTTCTCGGTCTGAAAGTTCCTTCACTCCTAGGAAAGGGTTTCAGGACACAGAACTGTCCACTGGGTAATGGTGAGCATGGCCATGACAGACTCGTGTTTTGAGGGTTGAAGCCCCTGGAACCCATTTACTGACTGGATCCCACACACGAGACCTTTCCTCTACCTGGTTATGACCCAGGTTGGTCTATCCATCCCTGTCTCTCTCCTCTTTGACTTCTCCCTGATCAATGAACCTAAACAGCAAGATGCCAGTGTGGTCATGACCAAACAAGTGTCTTCTTTCATTTTCCACTTCTAACAGCACTTTTCAAATGAACCACTGCAATTAAGCAAACATAAGCACAGCCTGACATACAGCAGAGAAACACACATGGAATTACCTGCATGAGGTAGAGACCCAGAAGGAATTTAACACACAGGCTTATTTATTCCAAATATGAAGTTGACCTATAGAACTGAGGAAAGTGTTTCAGCTAACACTTTGGCAAAGCACTACTAAAACCTGCAAATAGCTTGTCCTGGAGGAGGTGCCAGATGTACCTGTAGCTGTAGCATGAAATGATGTCTTTTAAAAGGACATGATTGGCACTTCCCTGGTGGCGTGGTGGATAAGAATCCGCCCGCCAATGCAGGGAACACGGGTTCGAGCCCTGGTCCGGGAAGATCCCACATGCCGCGGAGCAACTAAGCCTGTGTACCACAACTACTGAGCCTGTGCTCTAGAGCCCGCAAGCCACAGTTACTGAGCCCGCGTACCACAACGACTGAAGCCCGCGAGCTTAGAGTCCATGCTCCGCAACAAGAGAAGCCACCTGGATGAGAAGCCCGTGCACCGCAATGAAGAGTAGCCCCCGTTCGCCGCAACTAGAGAACGCCTGCGCACAGGAACAAAGACCTGGCGCAGCCAAAAATAAATAAAACTAAATCTTTAAAAAATAAGGGGGCTTCCCTGGTGGCGCAGTGGTTGAGAGTCCGCCTGCCGATGCAGGGGACACGGGTTCGTGCCCCAGTCTGGGAGGATCCCACATGCCGTGGAGTGGCTAGGCCCATGAGCCACGGCCGCTGAGCCTGCGTGTCTGGAGCCTGTGCTCCGCAACAGGAGAGGCCACAACAGTGAGAGGCCCACGTACCGGAAAACAAACAAACAAACAAACAAACAAAAACAAATAAAATAAAAGGACACGATCATTCCAATCTACGACCCACATAGGCTTTGTAGCCTACTGGAGACACCCCACCCCACCCCACCTCCTGCCCCCAGAAGAGGAAGAGGAAGAGGTTCAAGGATAAGACGTTTTTCTTTAGGTCAAACTGCAACAGGAGAACTGAGGTTTTGGCAAGAGTGAATTTCTTTATGTTGTCCTAGTAACTCCTGGCACAAGTCCCTGAGGGACAACTGGCATTTTCCAGAGGGTTTTAAAAAGGAAGAGATTTCAACCAAGAGACATGAAGTCAGTACCCCTGATCTGAGGCTGACAACAGAGCCGAGGCGAGAAACCAGGAGTTGCAGAGCAATGCTGGGGGGAACACTGTCCGCTGCCTCCTAACCAGGCTCCCTCCGCCCCACACATCCATCATCTCCTGCCCAAGGGCCGGGGACAGACCAGAGAAGAGTTTTCCACTCGTTATTCACCAAACTCCGCTCACTCCCTTGGAGCCAAGAAGAGAGATTTAAACTACGAGTGTCGGCCAGTTCTGTGTAACTAAACCTGTCATCTGGTATTTTTTATTTTTTTTATTTTTTGTGGTACGTGGGCCTCTCACTGCTGTGGCCTCTCCCGTAGCGGAGCACAGACTCCGGACGCGCAGGCTCAGCGGCCATGGCTCACGGGCCCAGCCACTCCGCGGCATGTGGGATCTTCCCGGACCGGGGCACGAACCCGTGTCCCCTGCATCGGCAGGCGGACTCTCAACCACTGTGCCACCAGGGAAGCCCTGTCATCTGGTATTTTGAGAGTGTCTGAGAATCGTAACTATGAGGCGAGGAGAGAGGGTCATTTCTACAGCCTGGCGTCACCTTTCAGAAGGGGCAATTTTAGCCCTGGAGGAGGAGTAATCAACCACACGTTCCCGCCCTAAGTGCCACGAAATCCAGGACCTGAGAGAGAGGCTGCGGCAGGAAGGAGACTCAGAGACCTAGTTTGGGCCCCACCTTTCAGAGATGAAACTCGGACCTGGAGAAGTTAAAAGGCTTGCTCAAGATCACAGAGTAAATCAATTCCTTAATCCATGACCTTTGGGGATGAAACAGGTTGGAGCCCTCAATCAGAGATATGCTCTAAGTTTTCTTTTCGCTTTAAAATAGCTTAGCTCACAAGATGGTTTATTTCAAACCAATAGGCCTTGCTTTGTTTTAAGCCACTTCAATTATCAGAGGACAGCACATGTTCGGGTGAACTCCACAGCACTCCGGAACCACGGAAAATTTACAGCCTAAACGTGAGAAGATTACACCTCACGGCATCTGCCGTCAAGTCAGGCTTCCCAATGCAGCCACACACAGATTAAAGTAGAAGCTCGCTAAGCATAAAAAAGGGACAATTATTTGGAGGAGAGAAAAACTGCTTTGGCAACGGCACAGTCCTGGGACCTGGGAGAGTTCGGGGGTGAGCACCCACCCACCCCCTGGGACGGTGCTTCCTTAACTCAGAGCCTGGATCCGGCTCAGCAGTCCCCTCAAAATATAAGTCAGAACAGCTTTCCTTTTACAAAGGCTTGCCCTCTGGAAGGAGTCAGGTGCCTCATGAATCAGTATAGCAGCCTGGGGTCCCCTAAGACAACAATCTCTACTCCAGATCTGAAGTCTTTGACGGATCTTCATCTGGAAAGGCAACCCCCAGTATCCCTGCATTCAGGAATAAAAACTAAGGCTCACGGGGTTCAATATGTCCACAGTTGCACAGCACATGAGTAAGGGAAAAGTGATTCTAGGTTCTTGGACTGGGGGATAGGAAGGGATGAAGGACTCAGGCTGATCTATCTGAATGCTGCTGCTCTACAATCCTCAGAGTTGCCGAAGTCCTCTCTCTGTCCAGCCGGAAATAGATCAGAGTTTTTCCACCTTGGCACTACTGACATTTTGGGCTGGATAATTCTTTGTCGTGGGAGGCTGTCTTGTACAATGTCAATGTTTATCAGCATCCCTGGCCTCTACCCACTGGATGCTAACAGCATCCCCAGTTGTGACATCTAAAAATGTCTCCAGACATCGCCAAATGTTACCCCAGTTGAAAAGCACTGGAATAGATACACAGCAAGTTTCAGAGACAGAGTAGTCCCCCAGTACTGTCCTCCCAAACATGCCTCACCCCCTGTCCCCTAGAAAAGAGCTGGGCCACTCAGCAAATTTCCCCCAGGAGCCAGACTAGAGGGAAGCTGAGGGCAGCCACAACAGCCCAGTTCTGGGGAAAGCAGCTGAAGACCAATACCCACTCTGACATGGCCCCTCAGCTCAGGACATTGACACCTACTGGATCCAAGAGGGTTCAGGAAAATCAGGGAGTCTGTGGAGCTCCTCACCTGAGAAGCCAGAGGCCCTCATCCAGGGCAGGGTGACAGGACATCTAATAAGAAGGCATCTGAATGAGCCACGCAGAGTAGCCACATCACAGCACAAAAAGATGGTTTCCTATAAGCCCCTTGCAGAGCTGGGGCTTATGACCAGCAGTGATGGGGAATTTTCAGGGGTCTCAGCAGAGACATTACAATGGAAGCTAATATTGATTAAACACCTATTTTGTGCCAGGAACTCGGCCAAGCACTTGATGCAGACTCCAACCCTGAGGATGGTCCCATTGTCCAGGAAAGGAAACTGGGGCAGTGGTTAAGTTTAAGGCCCCCTGTTCATCTTGCATGTTGGTAGGAGGACACCCAAACTCTCTTCAGGACGAAGCACCCTCACGATAGTGCCTTGTGAGGCTCTGGTCCCAGCTCGCAAGACCCATCGAGCTAGAGGAAAAGATGGCCTGACTTGAGGCCGGCAGCAGGCTTTGGTGTTTGCTAAACAGCCTCGTGCCAAGTGCTGCCAGCGGCTCAGCCCCATGCCTGAGCGGGGTTCTGGGGGCCTTCCAGCCCATGGAGCGGGAATGGCGGATGCCAGCTGGAAGAGAACTTGAGAACACATTAGCAGAATCTCACTTTCCAGGAGAACGCCAGTCTGCTGCACTGAGCAAACTTCTTTGGCAGCAAGGAGGACTCGCAAGAGTCCCAGGGCCACTCAGAGAAGCCCTTTGTTTCCCAACAGCAACCCGGAAGGCGGCAGCGGTCATGAGGCAGGAGTTGGGGGGCCTCGATGGGAACCACACAGCCCTTCCAGCCCCCACACGGAGCACAGGCTCCTCAGTGCTGAGCCGGGAGAAGAGCATCTCCCGTGTCCTCGGGAAGGGACTGGAGGCCTCAGGGTCAGCCGGGCAGACTCTTAGGGGTCAGGAGCTGCTATGAAGGGGCTCATCGGAAGAATAAATCACTTGGCTTTGGGTGGTCATTGCTGGGAAGTAGGACAGGCCCTCTGGGTCCCCAGAGCATTCAGCAATCCCTGCCCAGGCCAGCCTCTGCCACCGCCGGCAGGTAGCAGGGTCGCCCTGCCCCTCGGGACCCACTGCAGCCCTGACGTGGGTCCTGGTGCTAACATGCCTCAGATGGAACAAGACTTAATCGCTTTTCTAAATCCCACAACCCAGGAGCGGGAGGACAGCTGAGATAAGCCTCCTCTTCCTCCCAAAGTACAGATTTTCCCCAGGGGGAATATCCTTCCTTCTTTCTGACAGCTGACCTCAGCCCCGGCCAGGGTAGCAATTAGAATGCCCTCTAACAGGCCAGAAGGACCTGTCTGTGGTTAAAGAATGAGCAGGTTAATTCTGTGTGACCTGCTCAGTGACAAGAGTCAGAGGAACACACATTAGCCTCTCCCTGCAGAGAGCATCTTCCTTGAAGAAATGGTGTTTCTCTCAACTTGGGTCACAGCCCCGCAGACATAGAAAAGATGGACACTGCCCGATGCTGAGGGGTCCTGGCCACAGGGCTGAGCATGGGGTACTCTTGCTACCTGCTGGGAAGCTGCCCACAGATGACAAGGGCAGAGAGGGGACAGGAATCTGTCCCACTCCAACTACTTGCAGGGCAACAAGCAGCCAGGAGCAACACTCCCAGCCCCAGAACAAGACTGTGAGCTGGGACAGAGGCTTGAAGTACAGCTGAAGAGCCAAGCAAGCTCAGGGTCCCGGGCCAGAACAACCAAGAACCCACTCACCTCTCAAGCTGGACAGTTTGTCTTTCTGCCCAGCTGGGCCTGGTTACAACAGGAGTCTCGGCAAGGGTGGGTCTGCACATCCCCTCTGGGACAGAAGAAAGGGTGGGAGAGGGTTTCCAGTTGGCACTCCAGAACTCAGCGGTGGCTGCCCCTGAGTCTCGGCATCCATTGATTTCCAGAATGTTTGCTTGTTAGTCGGTGGACCCCATTCCAAGTGTCCAGCAGGTGGAAATCTCTCCAGAACCAAGCTTCCCTTCCTGACTCTTACTGTGGTCATATACTCCCTTTCTCCCAAGCCAATCCCCTCCAGTTGTCCTTGGAGGGGTGCTTATTTACTAAATGGACAAATGAAAAAATAAGCTCACATAAGAGCAATAAAGCCCTCCTTTAGCCTTTGTCCTAAAACTGATTTGAAATAGGAGAGCCAGGTTTTCCAGGTGAGAATTACAGGGTTTGTGGATTACGGAGACAACCAAGCCTCCTTTATTTTTATTCTGTAAGGACTAAATTGGTATTTACTTGCACAAGCCAAAGGCAAAAAAGGGCAGCCAGCTCTCCTAACAGCCATTTATACTTCCAAATGTGGTAGATTTATCAGAGTCTAAAATGGCAGGAAGAGAACTCAGGATGTGATATGTCAGAGATAAGTTCTGTGTTGTCCCAAAGAGAGTGTCCTATGGTTAGAAGCCCCTGTCCCTTGCTGGAAGGGAGATTTAGTTAAGTCATAGAGAGGCCACAGAGTCAAGGGGACAATGGCTGACCCGGTCTCTCTCAGGAACTCCCAATACAGGCCCCCAAACAAGCTCAGAAGCAACTACACGGAAGCAGCCTAGAGCCGTGGTTGCCGCAGAGGTTGACCAGTCTCTCAGAGCCCTTGGCATGGTAAGCCCCAGGCACTGATTTGTCAACAAAAGGCTCCAAACTCCTACAGAGTTTCTCATTAGATTCTTCAGCTCTTGGTCAAACTTAACACGTGTTTACCAAGGTCACAGCCCAGCAATGAACCAGATACCTCCTCATCCATCCCTTGAGGGTAGGAGAAATAAATGTTGGGTAAGAAACAACGTTGAGGACCTAATTTATAAAAGCAAAAAGGACAATCTGTCTTGTGGCAGGAAAGACCTGCCTCATGCCCAGGGTAATTGGAGACCCACAGGACCCCGACTGCATTGGGGATTGCAGATCTGTGTACACGGGGGCTGCCAGCATCTATACCCTCTGCTTTTTGAGTCAGAAGCTGGTTCTGTCCCATCACTTTGGCAACTCAGCATGGCCAGTGGCTAAAGGTCTTCTTAGGAGCCAGTACAGTTATGGGCAAGATGGAGCACCCTGGCATTTTCAACATGAAAAGCAACAAGGCTGGAATATGCTCAACCTCTTGGTTCACCCTGTGACGTTGGACAGGAGCCAGATCCTTCCATCAGAGGCAGGGCAGCAGGAGAAGAGCATCAGGCAGGCTCTCAGAACCCCAGGAACCCTGAGGTCCCCTTGGAGGCAGGGAGTCCAGCACTCTTGGTCCCTCCAGCCCAGAAGCCGCATGTGTACTTGATGCCAGGAACAGAAACACGTGTATGGGCAGATGGCCTCTGAAGCCCTGAAAGCATCTCCTGCTTGGGAAATGACAGCAGAGCCTCACAGGACAAGGGGTCCCGCAGAGAAATACGGAGCAGCTGAGAATGGAAAGAACAGCTAGGTTCCTAGGCAGGTATTCAGGGCAAGAGGCAGAGGTTCCCATCTCAGAGCTCACCACTGGCAAATCATAACAGCAAAAAGGCCAACAGCTTGAACTTCAAAACCATTAAGAACAGCTACCCAGCCCCAAGACTGGGAAAGCAGGTGCAATCAAAGGCTCAGCCAATATGGACCAAGGATCCCCTCAGAAGTTGCTGGTAAAGTCCAGAAATATGAGGACTCCTTTGGCTGCAGAGAGGCTCGGTCAAGATAAAGTCTACAGGACAGAGGTGAAAACAGGGTCAGGGTGAGCCAGAGAGACAGGAAGGCATCAGCCAGACTTAGGTCTCTCTTAGGTCTCCTTCTCCATTTCTCCCCACACTCTGTGGATTCACACCGCTGCTAGGAAAATATTTGGGATTTCTGACATTCAAAAGGCGCCTTAGTATTAGCGTGCTCTATATGTCATTGTATGGTGCATTGGTCACAACGACAAAAACTGAAGCTCAGAGTCTCTGGTGGAAAACACAAAGCATCTTCAGAAGACCTGCTCAGCCTGCACGTTCTGCAAAGAAACTGGTGCCAAGAGTCCTTCTGAGACTCAAGTGCTTACGAGCGGCGAGTGCTAGGTGGTGCAGGAAGGTACCATTTCTAAGCTAGGTGAAAACTCATATCAAGAGTCCTGGGGTCCTTCCTGGTGCATGCTTGGCATAAAGGTTAAGAACAGTGCTCGTGAAATTCCTAACGAAACGCAGCAGGCTGATTTGGTTTCCACCATTATGTCGTTGACAGGAAGCAGGAGACTGGTAGTCAGGGAAGAATGACAGTTTGGGGATTCGTATGATGACAATTAGCCAAGTTCTGCGCTGCTTCTCTTTACAAAGAACTTCCCTTCTCTTTGCTCTTGGAATGCCATGTTAGAAGAGAGATATTTCCATGGCAACCACATACACATTTAGTGATGTGTCACTAAATTTGTGAGTGCACAAAGGCACATTAGGAGACTTTTTGAATGTGGCAAGAGAAATAGATTTTCATAATTGAATGTTGCCCTCAAGTAGAGTTTACCATTTGCTGAAAGCTGAGGCTGCAGCCAGAGATGCTAACTCTGCCTCGTCAGAATGGAGGCTCGACCCCAAAATCTCAGCTTTAGATGAGGGCTGTCTGAGAGGCTGCTGCCCAGAAAGGGGCCTAGACAGATGGGGCACAGAGCTGGGGGGCCAGGATGGCCTTGGCAGAGGCAGGGAAAACAGATCCATCTCACTTTTTTTTTTTTTTGTGGTACGCGGGCCTCTCACTGTTGTGGCCTCTCCCGTTGCGGAGCACAGGCTCCGGACGCGCAGGCTCAGCGGCCATGGCTCACGGGCCCAGCCGCTCCGCGGCATGTGGGATCTTCCCGGACCGGGGCAGGAACCCGTGTCCCCTGCATCGGCAGGTGAACTCTCAACCACTGCGCCACCAGAGAAGCCCCCATCTCACTTTTGACGAGAGCCTGAAGAGAGGGAGAGCTACCTGCATGAGAATCAGACACCACCCTGATCCTTCCCCAGCACCTCATGACCCCTAGACTATCATCTGTTCTACCAAAGAGAGTACAGGAAAAGATTAGCACCAGTATCAGACAGCTTCCCTAAGAAGAACAAAATAAAAAGAATGCTGAATCTAGAGCCAGAAGTCCCAGGTGGGTGTCCTAGTTCTGTGTCTTCCTAATCATGGAAATTCGAAAACCATTCTTTTTCTAAACCTCAATTTGTAAATGGGGAATATGCTTCCTGATTACCAGATGCTTCAAGGAGGCAGCGGATGTAGAAGCATCACTATAAAACTGTAATGCTGATAAACTATAACACTGTTTATAGTTGGCACTGGCTTGGCCCATGTACCCCTAAGGGGACCTCTGCCAGATGCAGCCTGGGCTCCCAGAGCGTGGTTATGTAGAAGGGGCCACCCCAACTCTGTTTGTGCCCATTGGGGCTGCTGTGGGTTTATGGTGGCCTGACTCCAAGTCTCTCCAGGAGCTGGTACAGCAAGGGTGAGAGTACAGCCCTGCAACACCTCCCCAGCCCCAGAGGCTCTGATGTTGGCCTTTCTGGTCCTCCCTGGCCGCACACCTACCCTAGGTCCTAAGACAGTCAGTACAGCAGTCAGAAGGCCTCAAATATTCAATTCTACCTACCTGCCACCCCTCCCCCAACCTCCTTATTCTCCCCATTACTCCTTCCCACTCAAACTAGACCTTGGCCTCCATGTTTCAAGGAAAGAGAAGCCACCACTGGAAAGCAAACAAGAGAAGCTAAATTTTGCCTTTTGAGTTTCCAAGGGCATGGGTCCTGGCAATGAGAAGTTTTCAAGAATAGTTTTGACCGCATGTGATTCACTTCACATGCTTGATTCAGAACTCAACCCCAGATGCCTCTGCCTTAGGAGAGCAGCATTGCTTCAGGGTAAGAGATAGCACCTCCATACTGGAGCCCCATGAAGTGCCCCTTTCCCCCATCACAGCACTCCTTTCCTGCCACCCTCACCTCCCTCCCATCAGCCTAATCTATGAGCTGGGCTTGGGCCTGCCTCCTTGTTCTACTTGTAACCTGTCCTCCCTGAGGTGAGGACACACTCTGCCACCATCCCAGGCTCAGGGTCTAACACTTTCCACTCACAGACACCACCCGGATCAGCCCTCCTGAGCCCACCACGTGGTCCTTCCACTGCCCATGGCACTGCCCCGTACACTTCCCGTCACACACGTCCACCACACTGGAGAGGCGCAACCACCTGTGAGGGCCAGGCCCTGGCCTGCCCAGCTGCACTTGTGAACTCTGTCCGAGTTCCCAGGCCTTGCGGCCCCTCCCTGCTCACTTCTGACGCCTCTGGTCCCAGCTCCCCTACACTGAGGCTCACCCCAGATAACTACTTTGGTTTATGCCAGAGGGGCTGGCACACTTGGCTCCAAAAGTCACCACCTCCCCTCATACTGCTGATGAGAACATAAACATTTCCACAGTTTTCTGCTGTGGAAAACTGGCGATTCCTCAATAAGTTAAACATAGAATTATCATATACCCAGTATTCCACTCTTAAAAGGATTGAAAACACATGTCCACCCAAAAAAAGAGTACATGAATGTTCATAGCAGCGTTACTCATAATCGCCAAGAGGTAGAAGTATCCCAAATGGCCACCAACAGGTGAATGGATAAACAAAATGCGGTATATCCATTCAATGGAATATTATTCGGACAGAAAAAGAAATAAAATTGACACATGCTACAACATGGATGAGCCTTGAAAATATCATAAAGGCCACATATTGTATGATTCCATTTATGTAAAAGGTCCAGAATAGAAAAATGCATAGAAACAGAAAGCAGATTGGTGGTTGCCAGGGGCTGAGGTGGGGGTGGGAGATGGGAAGTGGCTGCTCAGTGGGTATAGGGTTTCCACTTGGAGGGATGAAAAAGTTCCAGAATGAGATAGTGGTGATGATCACACAACACTGTGAATGTACGTAATGCTTCGGAATTGTAAGCTTTAAAACGGTTAAAATGATAAATGTTATGTGTATTCTACCTGTAATTTAAAAAAATGTCACCACCTCACAGAGCAGTGCATGCAGTTCCTTGGTGCCCCCAGCAGCCTCTGCAGCCTTGCTAAGACTTTGGGGTCTCCGGAGCTCCAGGACTGGAGAGGGGGTGCTGGATTGGGCCCCCCAGGGGGCAGCACTGCAAATGTGCACTGAGTCAGGGAGTTGGACACTTTCACCTTAGCTGGTGGGGCTGCTACAACCAACATAAACACTCTATGAGGACAGGCACAGACGAAGGAACAGGAACTCACTTCAGCTTTCAGAGCCTCTCTGAGGAGGCTGAACAACCCAACCCAGGCTGCTGTTGAAAACACGGTGACCATGAGGGAGAAAGACATCACACACCTTTCAGTCCTGCGACGATAACTATAAACCTGCATTAGCCAGCACTGGCCGCGTCGCACCTGTTATCCTAGGAGGATGAGCAGACCTAAATATTCAGACTGTAAGATGCTCAAACCACCACAGGAAAAGTCAGAATGATTTGGCCAAGGCGGAAAAAGCCAGGACTACCAGGTTGCAACCAGACAGGGACTGCTTTGAACCAGAGCTTTCAGGATTTCTTCTAGATGTACGGTCCAGCCTATTTTCAATCCCAGGCTGAGGCCAGGACACAGGGCATCTTATACAGCACTGGTGGGGCTCAGCTCTCAGGAGAAAGTCTGGAAGGGTGGCCTGGGTGAGAATGCCACTTAGACATGCCTTAGATGGCAGTTTCAGCAGGGACTTTGGCAAATGACCCTCCCTTTAGTGGTCAGGGGCTTCGTTTCAAGAGAACACTCCCATTGGAGCAGAGATGCTGGCCACAGGCTGAGAAGAACGTGGTGGGATCTGGTCACCACTTATGGTCACAGGGAAAAGACAAAATGCATTGTCACCACTCCACAATGTCTTCCTTTCCTCCACAGCAGTGAAGATTAAATCGTGCCTCCTCCCCCAACACGTAGCCTCCTCCTTCACTGAGGAAGGAGCTGGCCTGTGAATCTTTAGTGTGTGGTCAGGCCAGAGGATGCACACACCCTATTTCTAGAAAGGAGATGAAGGGACGGCTCCCCATGTCCTGCTATAAGGCTGAGCTCACTCGGCATCAGGCCGGGAAAGAGTCACACACCATCCTCACCTTGGCTCTTGGGCTCTCAATTGGAAATCAAAGAGCAGATAGCTCAGAACACCGGCTCTTTTTAGCAGAGGCCCTGATATACAATCAGAAAACAAAGGGGAGAGACAGACTCTCTAATCTTCGATGCCAGCAAGGAAGGAAAGCCGAGGGGTCTGTGACCAGTGAAGGCAGTGCTCTGAAGCCAGGAGGTGGTTGAGGAAGAGAGGAAACTAAAGGCAGGCCTCTCAGGAAAGGGCACCGGGCTGCTAGCCCACATCAGCCCAGGAGCTGCGTACAGGGCTCAGCGGGCAGCCAGGCATGGCAGAACCATTGGTGAAAGGAAAAAGGAAGCTCTCTTGGTCCCTCGGCCACCTGCCTCTATCTGCTCCCCAAATCTCTGTTCCTTCTCTAAAACACTTATGCTCCTGGAGGCTCTGACCCTTGTGCCTCTCTGTCCAGGCTTTCCTCGAATGGCTTTGCGCTCAAGTCTTCACCCCCAGCACTCCATCCTTCTAAATCCGCATCTCCTGTGCCATCACCCCAACCAGTCCCAAACCAGTATTTCCAACCACCTGGATTTCACAGGCGTATCATTTTTATTTTGTCTGGAATTCAACTCATCTCCCCCTCCCAGGATTTCTCACTGTCCCCACTTCCTGATGTCCCCATTGACCCCAGGTAGAAACCTTGGCCATTCCAAACTTCACCTTCCACATCCACACCTGGAACACCCCCCCCCCAGATCCAGCACATGGAGCCTCTTGCTCTCCGAGGAGCCCACTACGCCTGGTATTCTCCACATTTGCCTGAAACACCAACCTTTCCCCCAAGCTCACCTCAAGTTGATGTGACTCCCAGCCCTTTGTTCACCCCTTGATTTGGGCACCTCCATGGTGTTACAATTGTGTACACACACACACACCTGTCGCACCCTGCCTAGACGTGGTACTCAGGAGACAGAAGCCTCATCTTTGCATCCTCAGCATCTAGGGCATTGCCTAGCAGGCGGTAAGAACAAGGTGAGTTCTCTGGAAAAGTTGAGCTGGAATAAAACACACAAGCAGCAAGTAGTTAATATTCCTCTCGCTGTGTATCAGCTCAACTACATTCTTTCATAAGGTCTGGTTTGGACCTGTTTGACAACTAGATTTCCAACACAAATCTGCTCTGCAAATTCCAGCAATCACATGAAGGCGGTTTCTAGAACAAAAATGACAGGGGAAAAAAACAGCAGCTAAAAGGAGGAGGACTGAGGATTGCATCAAGAGAAAATGAAGGGAGAGGACGTTGGGCCCAGGAAAGCCCCAGACCCTCTCCAAACTAAGGAATGGCATCCACCTGGGAGGGCCGGAAGAGAGGGACCCATGCAGAAATGCCTCAGCATCTAATTAAACATTTTAGACTCTACTGCACACGAGAAAGAAAACTACGTCCCCCCACGGAACCCTGATAAATGAGTCGTTTCCAACCAATCTATCACCATGGCATCTGGGCACCTCAGGAAGATGAAAATAAGACCAATACATAAATGAAAACCAATATACAAACAATTGTCTCCCCACACAGGCCTCCAGGAAGCCACAGCTACAGCCATCTGCCAAGTTCCACCCTCGTCACTGCTTCCTGCAGCCAGAGGCCTCTGAGTAAGCATGGTTTAACACAGATTTAGCAACAGAAGGAAATTTCTTCTCTGAAGTCTGCCTCTCCATTAATGCTCCTACACTAAATGCCCACTGCTTGAAGCTGGAATGAAATAAGTTTGGCAGGAATAGGACTTGTTCTATATGCCATGTCAGCCACACAATTTGCTAGAAATAGTTGGGGCAACTTGACACAGGTTGAGAATTCAGAGGTTTCTTGCATGGAAACAGAGCTCTCGGGGGCGACCGTCACTAAGCCGTGGGAAGGATGCTCACACTCATCTATGGCATAGTCTCACCTCCTGCAGCTTCCACGCGGAGGTGGCCTGGGTAGATTTGATCTGATCCACCCAGAACAGCACTTCTCAGGTTCAGTAACATCCAGCACCTGCCAAGGCAGTGATGCTATGAAACTGCAGCATTGCTGCCCTGCATCTGAACACCTGAGACTGGGTTCAGTTCTTTCACTTCTTCATTATCTGTTGCCTGAGCATCTGTTACTTGATTTTAGGGCCCAAGCAGCCACGTGAAAGGCTACTCTGTTAACTGGAAAGGGGCAGAGGCAGCCATAGGAGGGAGGTTGATGGCCTTTTGGGAAATCAACTTCTGGACAAGCAAATATTTTCATTCCAGATGTTTATGTTCTGCCTGCTTCCCCCCTAAAAATCTAGGTGGGACAGGCAAATATTTATGCAGCTAACCAATGCTTCCCTTCCTCTATGCATCCATATGTAGTGGGAAGTGATTCTGACGCATGACACTATCAAGCTATAAACTTTCTTAAAGCCAGAGACTCATCTCTACTTTTCCTTTAGCTCACATAGCTTTCAGTGAATAACTGAGGCTCAATAGATAGTGTTTCCAAGATTTTTTTCTTAAAATTTTAATAAACGTATGACTTCTCTTGATGTTAACGTTATATGTTCTTAACACTGGAAAACTGTTTTAATTGAGTCTTTTCTCTAGCTCATTTTTTTTTTTCTTACCTGATCCTGGTTTAGGTCTTAATAAATATAGAAAATTTCCAACCTCTTCCATAAGTGGGTAAAAGGGAAATATAGCCAGAAAGGAGACAGAGCTTCGCTGAAGACAAAACTACAATAGGCGAGTTCTAAAGCATAGCTGTACATTAGAATCATCTGGGAAGTGTTTAAAAATCCCAACGCTCGGGCTTCCCTGGTGGCGCAGTGGTTGAGAGTCCGCCTGCCGATGCAGGGGACATGGGTTCGTGCCCCGGTCTGGGAAGATCCCACATGCCATGGAGCGGCTGGGCCCGTGAGCCATGGCCGCTGAGCCTGCGCCTCTGGAGCCTGTGCTCCGCAACGGGAGAGGCCACAGCAGTGAGAGGCCCACGTACCGCAAAAAAAAAAAAAAAAAAAAAAAAAAAAAATCCCAACGCTCAGGCTGTACTCTAGACCAATTAAATCAGAACCTCTGGGATAGGAACTCAGGCATCAGTAGTTACTAAGTTCCCCCAGGTGATTCCAGACTGCAATCAAGGTTGGAATCCCTGTTCTAAAGATTCATGAGACCAGTTCTTTTGAATGTCTACCAAGACTATGACAATTTCTACATTATTTCATCCCAAAGTGAAAATTCTTCTTCTAAATTGTCACCCTTGAGCCCTCAGATAACATAATAGAAAGAACGTCAACCAAAGAGTCAGGAGAGGAGGTCTGAGTCAGTGCATCACAATTTAAATTGGCGGGGCCTGGAGCTGGTCACTGCCTTTGCAGGGTGTGCATTCTCTGAGCTATAAAATGGGATTATGGTCCATGCCGTGTATGCCACAAGGCTGTTGTGGGGATCAGCGAAACTCTTAACGGGATGCTAGGGCTCTACTAAGAATACACACAAGGAATCTCTGATCTGATCTGTCCACGAGCGGGTAGGTATTAGCCCAGTCCAGGCCCCACTCCCCTCCAAGCAGGCCCCCTGGAAATTCTCCCTGGGAGAATTTAAAAGACCATGGATGGTATAGGGGCCAGAGAGTCAGAAACCTCTTTTCTAACATGCAAGAACACTTTAACTCCAGGGCTGACAAACCAGAATTTTGCTCCCACTGGTGCCAAGTTGAAGAGCCCTTTACTCAGAGCACAGAGAATCTAATTATGCCTTAATCTAATCCAGTGCCTAATCACAGAAAACGTCTAATGTTGTTTGTCTCCCTCAGTCCCATCTGGATGGACACCACTCTGCTACCATTCTTAGTTACTCAAGGATCAGTAATCAGACACAGAGCTCCTACCATGATTATAGGGTGGCTATTATACAAGACCACCTCTGAGACTACATCAGTGTGAAGTCTCTGCCCTTTACGTAGTTATACATCCCAAAAGGCCTGTATGTGAAACTGCTCGAGAAGTCTTTAAACTGAGCTGCTATTTTTCTGTCAAAACATGAAACTTTCTCTATAAAGGGTTTCCTTATACTCTAAAGTAGCAAAATTGATTATATTTATCGGTTGTTCTCTAAAAGGTCCAGTTCTGAAAGCAAGAAACTTAGTCTTCTTTTCCCACTGATCCTAAGAATTAAAAACCAAGGCTACTCCAGAGCTGTGTAAGGTATGTGACAGGCATGGAGAATGGCTTCTGGGAGAGTTGGAAAGGAGGAAGATTTGCTGATTTTCGTCAAGAACACAAGTACAGAAAAACAAAAAAGGTGCCAAAATGTCTTCCCAGGAGATCAGCATTTACTTGGCAAAGTTTAGGTTTAACCTCTTAAAAGCTCATTCCAGGAATGAAAATGGGGGAGAGGGATCTTAAATAAGAGATTTGTAACTTTAATTCAACACTCCCACCCACCCCAAGTGAGACAAGTGAAATTAAAGGTAGCCTTTGCAATGAAACACTACATTTACTTCATATTGAACTTTCCTGAGTGAGGGAAGATAGGCGATCAGATTCCACAGAACAGTCCTTGGAAATCCTTCAGCCATATATATTTAGCTTCTGTCTGACCAGTAATCAGCAATTTGGACTATACAAATAGTTGGGTTTTTTTTAATGTGGGGATTTACAAACAAAGTTTTAAAAAGTAATCATTACCCTTAAGGTATGGAGACCAGAGAAAATATTTGACAGGTTAAAAAATCCTGAGAGGAAAGCTGCACTAATGGAGACTGCTGGAACATCACAGGTATCAGCAAATATTTCTTCTAACACCTAAAAGCAGATGAGCAAAAAATGCACAAATAGTTTAAGATGACATCAACCAGAAATTAGATACCCTTTGAGAATTACTGTATCTATTCAGGATATAATTTCAACAAAAAATTATATTTCATGTATCCAATACCAATTACCAAAAATAAACAGGAATCTTTAAATATCGAATCTATACAAAATATACACATTAAAGTTTGTGCACTTGATTCAGGAGTCTTCAGAGACTTACTCAAGTTCTACTTATTTGTACTTTACATATAATGCTAACAAGCTAGATTGAATGGTTTCCTAGCCATCTGCAGGTTAGAAAATAGCAAAATAGGAAGAGTAGCGAATAAAGCAGCCACAGGCAGGTATCCTGACAGCCAAAAGAAGTGACAGCTGACAGCCTAACAGAAAGAGGGGAGAAAAACTGCTTAAAAGCAGATGGGGGCTTCCCTGGTAGCGCAGTGGTTGAGAGTCGGCCTGCTGATGCAGGGGACACGGGTTCGTGCCCCGATCTGGGAAGATCCCTCATGCCGCGGAGCGGCTGGGCCCGTGAGCCATGGCTGCTGAGCCTGCGCGTCCAGAGCCTGTGCTCCACAACGGGAGAGGCCACAACAGTGAGAGGCCCGCATACTGCAAAAAAGAAAAAAAAGCAGATGAATCTAGAATCTCAAAAAAGGAGCATTCACAATGTTTGGCATAACATTTTTAAAAATGACTAGTGTTACATGAAGATGTAGGAAAATATGACCCATAACCACGAGAGAAAACAGTCAACAGGGACAGACCCAATGATGACAAAGATGTTGGCAAAAAAAGACTTTTTGAAAAGCTACTACAAATATGCCTTAGGACTTCAAAGAAAATCTGGAAACAATGAGTGAACAGATGTGAAACATTGGAGAGCCCAAAACAATGAAAAAGGTCCAAATGGAAATTCTAGAAGTAAAAAAATAACTGAAAATTAAAAATTCACTGGGTGGGCTTAACAACAGATTAGATACTACAGAGGAAAAGTTCAGTGAAATTGAAGATGGGTTAATATAAATTATCCACACCAAAGCACAGAGATAAAGACTGAAAAGAAAATGAACACAGACTCAGTGACTTCTAGGAAAATATCAAGCAAATTAACTTTTATGTAATTTGAGTTCTAAAAGAAAGACAGATTAGGGTAGGAAAAATATTGAAAAAATATGGGCCAAAATTTTTCCAAACTTGAAGAAAAATATCAACCTATAGACACAAGAAGCTCAACAAGCCCCAAGAAGGACAAACAATCACATCCACATTTAGGCACAGCATAGTCAAATGACTTAAAAATAAAGAGAAAATCTTAATAGCATCCAATGGGAAGGGAAAGACATTACATGCAGGGGAATATACTCTAATGTCTTATCAGAAACAATGCAAGTTACAAGACAATGGGTCTTTCATGTAAAAAAAGGGCGGAAATGTCAACTTAAAATTCTATATCAAGCAAAAATATCCTTTTAAAAGGAGGGCAAAATAGAGAGACTTTCAGAAAACAAAAGCTGCAAGCATTTGTCACCAGTAGACCTACACTAAAAGAAATGTTCAGAGGAATTCAATTTATAGATTCAAGGCAAATCCAATCAGAATCCCAGCAGGAGTTTTCATAGAAACTGACATGCTTGTTCTCAAATGTAGGCAGAAATGCAAAGGACTTATAATAACTAAAGCCATTTTGAAAAAGAAGTTCAAAGATGGGGAAATCATGCTATCTGTTTTTAAGACTTACTATAAAGCCCCAGCATCAAGACAGTATGAACTGAAACAAGGACCTACTGTATAGCACAGGGAACTATATTCAATATCTTATAATAACCTATAATGGAAAAGAATCTGAAAAAGGTTATATATATATCTGAATCACTTTGCTGTACACCTGAAACTAACACAACATTGTAAATCAACTATACTTCAATAAAAAACTTTAAAAAAAACCAAAAACCAAAAAACCCCAGGAAACAAATAGCAAGATGGTTGGCTTATTACTCAGCCATAAAAAAGAACAAAATAATGCCAATTGCAGCAACATGGATGGACCTAGAGATTGTCATACTGAGTGAAGTAAGTCAGACACAGAAAGACAAATATCATATGATATCACTTATATGTGGAATCTGAAAAAAGGGTACAAATGAACTTATTTACAAAACAGGAGTAGAGTCACAGATCTAGAAAACAAACTTATGCTTATCAGGGGATTAGGCGGGGGGGGGGGGAGGATAAACTGGGAGCTTGGGATTGACATATACACACTACTATATACAACATAGATAACTAATAAGAACCTACTGTATAGCACAGGGAACTCTACTCAATACTCTATAATGGCCTATATGGGAAAGAATCTAAAAAAAGAGTGGAAATATGTATATGTATAACTGATTCACTTTGCTGTACACCTGAAAGTAACACAACATTGTAAATCAACTATACTCCAATAAAAATTTTTTAATCAAAAATAAAAAATTAATGATAGAAAAAAATGAACAAGAACTCTAAAAAAAAAAGACGGTTAGCTTAAACACACTCATACTAATAATTACACTAAAAAAAAGATAGTATGAATTGGCATAAAGACAAATCAATAGAACAGAAGTGTCCAGAAATACAGCTACATACATATAGTAAATTAAGCTAACATGGCATCAAAGCAATTCGATGGGGAAAAGAAAGCTTTTTCAACAAATGGTGCTAAACAACTGGACATTTAAATGAAAATAAAGAACCTCAACCCCTACCTCACACCATATACAAAAATAATTTGAAGCAGATGAGAGACCTAAATGTAAAAACTAAAATGATCAAACTTCTGGAATTAAAAGGAGACTATCTCATGACCTTGGGGTAGACAAAGAATTTTTTTTTTTAAGTACACACAAAAGCACTAACCATAAAAGAAAACATTGATACACTGGACTTCATCAAAATTTAAAACTTCTGCTCTTTGACTGACACTATTAAGAAAATGAAAAGACAAACCATAGAGTATGAGTATATACATCTGACAAAGGACATATCCAAAATGAGCAAAGGATTTCTAAAGTTCAATAAGATAATAAACACTCAATTTTTTTTAATTTATAAAAGGGGGGCAAAAGATCTGAATACAGACTTAAAAGGAAGATAAAGAAATGGCAGATAAACATATGAAAAGATGTTCAATATCAATAGTTAAAAGGGAAACAAAAATTAAAACCACAATTAAGGGGACTTTTCTGGTGGCACAGTGGTTAAGAAGCTCCCTGCCAATGCAGGGGACATGGGTTCAAGCCCTGGTCCAGGAAGATCCCACATGCCGCAGAGCAACTAAGCCTGTGCACCACAACTACTGAGCCTGCACGCCACAACTACTGAGCCCGTGTGCCACAACTACTGAAGCCCACGCGCCTAGAGCCCATGCTCCGCAACAAGAGAAGCCCACGCACCACAACGAAGAGTAGCCCCTGCTTGCCACAACTAGAGAAAGCCTGCATGCAGCAATGAAGACCCAACACAGCCAAATATAAAAATTAATTAATTAATTAAAAAAAAACCCACACAATTAAGGGACTTCCATGGTGGTCCAGTGGGTAAGACTCTGCATTCCCAATGCAGGGGTTCTGGGTTTGATCCCTGGTCAGGGAACTAGATCCTGCATGCATGTCGCAACTAAGAGTCTGCATGCCACACCTAAGAAGTCCTCATGCCACAACTAAAGATCCTGCACGCCACAACGAAGATCCGGCATGCCTCAACTAAGACCTAGCCCAGCCAAAATAAATGAATGAATGTATAAATAAATAAATATTTTTTAAAAAACACCACAATTAAATATCACTAGACATCAAATATCATGGCTAAACCTAAAAAGGTGGACAATACCAAGTGTTGGTGGAAATGCAGAACTCTCAACACTTTGTTGGTGGGTCTAACTACTTGGGAAAAGTGTTTCCAGTTTCTCATAAAGTTAAACATACATTTACTCTATGAACCAGCAATTATACTCCTAGATATTGCCACAAAAGAAATGAAAATATACCTAAAGAATTGTACATAAAATGTTCATAACAGCTTGATAGCCAAACACTGGAAACAACCAAAAAGTCCAACCACAGGTGAATGGATAAACAAATTGTGGGATATTCATACAACAGAATACATCTTAACAATGAAAAGGAATGAAACACTGATACACACAACATGAATGAATTTCAAAAACATTAGCCTCAGTGAAAGAAGCCTTGCGCAGAATGGCATATATTGTACTACTCCATTTAGTTGAAGTTCTAGAACAGGTGAAACTAATCTCTGGCAACAAATCAAAACAGTGGTTGGGGGTGGATGATGGGAGACTGCTTGGGAAGGAGCAGAGGGAACTTTCTCAGATGATGGGAATGTTCTGTATCTTCATAGGGGTGTGGTTTATATGGTTTTCTGCAATTGTTAAAATTGAGCAAACTTTGTATTTAAGATCTGTGCATTTCCCCATATGTAAGTTATCCTGAGATAAATAGGTAGCACCTGCATCACAGGGTTGTTGTAAAAAAATAAGATGAGAACACAAAACACAGGCATTGAGAGGCTGGCAGTCTTACCTAAATGACTCATCAGGCCCTATGGGACATGCGGTATTGCACAGTGGATTTTATGGTGACCCCAAGTCATGGCAGAGGTGGAACAAGGGGAGAAGAATCTACTATTATTCAGCCACTGAAAATGGTTGCTATTTAGTGAAAGGTATTTGCCTAGAAGTTTCGCCTGTAGAGCAGCTGACTCCCAGAGCATGCCAGGTGAAAGCATAATTATTGCTTATCTATTTAGGACACTAATCAGTACGCCCAAGTTTCTTCTGTAAAAGTTACCACTCTGGTACTGCACTAAAACAGATGGACAACCGCCCTAGTCTTAGCCTTTAATTAATGAAAATTCAGAGTTAAGAGACATACTCAGACCCCCTTGTGAGTAACAGCTGTTCTGACCACCTGCCTATTGAGTTTGGAGAGCCCTCAACCCAAATCTTAGAAAACAGCCTTCTCAAGGGAAGAAATACCTACAACTGGACCACCACACTGAGGCCACAGACTGCAGCTATGGTCTCCGTGGCTTCAGTTCTCTTTGGGGATGGGGACACCAAAAAACAGGTCTGACAGCGATCTCAGCCACACCCTGCCTTTAAGAGAAACAAAACCACACTGCCTTGGCTATTACCTAGCCCCCAGAGCCTAGTGGGGGTGAAAGAGGGAAGGGGAGTGGGATTGAGGTCCCTGAGTCCTCAGAAGTCCTTAAGGAATCTCCAGTTTTTTTCTTACCATTATCTGCCATGAGAATACAGAGTTTAAGAAGTCTGTTGTTTTCCCCAAATTATGCAAATACTTGTGCATAAGGCCTTGGCCCCAGGTTAGTGGGAAATCAAGAACCAGAGCTTATTTGAACGAGCCTGGTCTTTTTGGACTGCAGATGCACAGAACTGGAATAATAATAATCCTTGGTTCATGACACTCATCCCTGCTCCAAGTATGGCCCCTCTTTTAAAGTTAATGTAATAAATGCCCATTATGCTCTCCTGAATCCTGTCCATAATACCCTTGTTAAGTCTTTCCTGACCTGTCTAAAGAAAGCAAGGCAGCGAGAGAATTTCCTGAAGTCCCCACCACCTCCCTTAGTGCAGACTTGATTTAGGATGCAGATTCAGGCACCTTCCCCATGCCAGAGACAGTACCCACAGGCTGGTTGCCCACCTAGATTACCAAACAGCTTCCCTGCATGGGGCTTTCCAATCTGCGAGCCTGATTTATTTTCTTCAGTAAGAGAAAAGATGTAAGTCCCTTGGAGCAAAGTATGCCTGATATATATCACAATATTTATTTTTTGGTGGAGTAATGGATCAGTCTTCGGGAAAAGCTAGAGAAAAGGCATTTCTTGAGCTCAGATGTAAATCAGTCACTCTGAAAACTGCAGGGGAATCTATGTTCTTACCCCCTTGCTAAGTGTGAAATAAGCAGCTGACTTTTAAAAGTCATTGTACTATTTGTTTCTAAAGCTAACACTAAAGACAGAGCTAAGGAGGTGAGGCCTGAGAAGCAATTGCTCTTGGAATGCCTGCGCCAAGTCCCTAAAATAATGGTGCAGCTCACAACGAAAGCAGAGATTCACCTAACCTGTGGGTGTTAAGTCATACACCTGGTGGGGACAAGGTCTAAGCTTTGGTCTACATGCAGTGCTCAGTTCTAAGGAAGAAGAATGAAGTGAATAGCTGGGTTTATGATGTAAGGGTCTCCTGAGGGACCTGTCCAGTTAATATAGGGCAATCTTCCTGTCTATATTAAATGTATCATAGAGCAGGACAAGAAAGAAACTGAAGGACAAGGAGGAAAAATCTTCAGAGGATTTTCAACTGAAACAGAGCTCTTCGAAGGAAAGCTATTTAAATCTAAGGTGCTCCTAATATTAATTATCCTGAACATCTCACAGCCTCAGATTCACATGCTACAAAGAACACAAAGCCTTTTAATTTTCCTACCTGTCCCTGGGACTAGCAGTGATAAATCAGATATACAGAGAAACCACACATGACTAACGAACCAGCCCATTAATGGGGAGCAAAGATCATTTGCCAAGATGACTTATTCAGACATAGTCACATATCACAACGAGCAATATCCTGGAGGCTTAACACAGCAGACATGGAAGGCAAGAGCTGGGGCACTCCCTGCCAAGTCTCAGAGACTCCGGGGTGACTCGGGCATCCTCCAGATGCCTGCTGTCCAGGCATGAAAGATTTTACTCACGGCTGCCACCTCTCCAGTCCCTTTAAGTTAGACTTGCACTTGGAAAATGACTGCAACTTCTAAAAGGCTTCTCGGGTCACAGAGCCAAGCCCCCAAACCTTGCTGTGGCCCCTACTCTATGACTCTTAGAATTCCCTGTACCCTCAGGAAGAAGACCCAGCTTCTGCCACCAGTAACCTTAACTGTTAGTTTATAGATCTTTCCTGTAGCCACTCTGGGCTCCAACTAAGTGTCATATCCTATTCTAGGTGCTTGGGCAGATCCATAAACAAAACAGTAAACTGGTGGGAGCGAGGGACAGAAAAGGCTCCCCTAAATGCCAGTCTCTTCATTTTACCACGAAAACTGAGGCCCAGTGATAAACAGGAATTTTCCCCTGAGGCCAAGGTTGATGGCATGGCTAGGACTTGAACCCAGGTTGGACACTCAGGGTGACTGCCACATACAGTGGTGCATAAGGGCACTGGGCAGAGGGGACGGGGATGGGGGTAAAATTCAATCCACATTCTTCCTATGGGCTAGGGGCAGCCCCACTCCAGTGCTCTGTTCTCACAGCCCTACTCCGCCCAATTCCCTTTAACAAAAGCTCCCTTCATTGAAGGGACAACTGAGGTGCTCCAGATCAGCAACCAACCATCATTAGTAGGACACAACATGGTTTGAAACCTTTCACTGGGATGTAACCCTGACAAGCTATTCACTCCCAACTTTTGTCATGTGTGAGAAAAGTCTATTGAACTTGAAAAGAAACCCACCTATGACCAAGGTCCCCTAAAATAATTATAACAATAATTTCCTATATTATCATCAGATCTGAAAGGAAAGGCTGCTAGCAAGCCGTTTCTCATTCTCACCAACCCCTTTACTCTCCATGATCCCAAGAGGAGGGTCTGTCACTGTTCAATCCCATCTCTAAAGTTCAATACGGGTGAGAGGAATACTTAACTTAATCAACTATGTGAGTATCTACTCTTGACTAGGTGCTAGGGATACAACAGTGAACACCATCACCATCACCAACAACAACACAACATTTTCCCTGACTTCATGGAACTAACATGCCGAAAACAGAGCTGGGAAAAGCCCAGCTGCTAAGGAGTCCCTGGCCAGACTGGCAGTCTACTTAGGGGCCAGGTCTGGAAGCAAGAGTTTTGTGACCAGCCTCTTCCCCCCTCTCTCATCCCATTTTACAGAAGGAAAAATAAGGTCCAGGATGGAGAGGAGGTGGCTTGTCCAAAGTCAGACAGTTGAGCTGAGACTCGAATCAATGTCCTCTGGGTTCCCCTTTCCACCACACTGCCTCCTCCAAGGTTCCAAAATTGCGAACTGAGGAGAAAATGTTGGATCTAGTGACAGATTGTTTCCTGATATGTCTACACCCAGAACATGCAGCTTCAACCCATCTTATCAGCTGAGACCTTGAGCCCATGACCATCTCTCAAACTAGAAGGTTCATAAGTATACTTCACTGATCTAGAGCCCAAGTGTCCAGTCTTTATTCACTCTCATTTATCACCCTCTCTGAATCTCTCCTGAAGTTTACTTTTGCTTTAAAAACCTCATCTTATAAGAACAGAGCCCTTTTTATCTGATGCTAGCTGTCCCTCTGCTCCTGGGGTCTAATCAATCCATGTCTGGAAAAAAACAAGCCAGAGAGGAAAGCAACAGCCCCTTTTATGAAAACAGGCACCTTTTTAAAATGATCTACCCGTGGGCATGGCACAGATAGAAATTTAAATGAGAAGGAAATAAAGACATCCTCCAGCAATTGTCAAATGCATTCCTCATCAGGTGGGACACCAGGGAAGTTAACTCTGTGTTAACAGCTAAAACAAACACTCTGCCCCACATTTTTTCAGGTTGCTTGGGGACCGGGGGAGGTCCAAACTCAAGAAGCCTGAAGAGAAAATGGGCTTCAAAATATAATAGTGTACATAGTCCCGTCCCCTCCATTCTGAGGAGCTTAAGGTCTTCAAGATAGTAAGAGGGGGTTCATTGAACAACTGCAGGTATAGACAAGCGGGCTTCCAGCTACTACCAGGGGTGTACAGCGATGCCAGATAGAAAGATCCAGACATCTGGCAACCAACACAGACCTCCACTCATTGTGTTACTTTACATCCATCTGCAAAGCAGAGTCTCCACACCTCCCACCACCCCCAGCCTCTGCCCACAAGGGAGGTTCTCTTTGTATAGAGGGGCAGAACCTGGTCCCCCGCTAGCCAGCCCACCCTCCTTCCCATCATGGCTCCCAACCGCAGGCTCTCAGAAATGGGTCCCATATCTAGATGCAAATGCAGAAAGCACCTTTTGAAGAGGGCAGTAGGTAACTCTTAATCCTTTGGGGCATCCTTTTAAATATCTGATGGCAGCTCTACACCCCGTGAAAAACTGCATGCATATAGTTTATACGTAATTTCACTGCGGGTTACTGCCCTCCAAGGAAGTCTGAAAGGGTTAATGTTTTCAGAGGCAGCTTTAGGAAAGGGATCCGGGGTGGTTCAGGTGAGTATTCAACAACACAGCTCCTTAACCAGTGGGGGAGAAATGATGCCCCTTTCTTAGCCACTGCAAGTTCCAGGCTTCAATTAACCTTTGGGATTTCAATAAGAATTTGGAAACTGAGAGTGTGCGCTTGCACACAGGAAACAAGGACTCGTCTTTGTGGTTTCCTATACAGACATCACAAAATGTCCAGTGATTGCTAGTTAAGATAGAGTCTCCACAGGGCTTAGCATAAAAGGCTGAGTAACAACAGCAGAGATAAGTAGAGAGAGGTGGGCGTTGGGAGACAGGATACACTGGACAAGGAGAGGAGGACAGCTAAGCTCTCCACTGGCTCTGAGCAGGTCTTGACAGGGCAAGTCCTGACTTGCTGCCTGCTCTCCCTGGAAATCAGGGCAGACTTGCTGACTGCTCTGCAGCAAACCAAGAAGTCCAGACAGAAGCAGTCCTTTCATTCTGGGTCCACAGGGCTGGGGGGAGCATCCTTTCCTTTCTAGGGAGGAGACCCTGGCCCACTGCTTGCCCACAGCCCCCTCGTGGCCCGGGGGTGTCACTGCAGCCCCCTCTGCAGTGCTGGGCAAAAACCTCGCGCAGGCGGCTCCAACAGTAGGCAGCTCTAACAGGGGTTGAGCAGAACATTTAGTTATCAGTGGTGGCTTGGCAACTGTCTTCAAGCCACGGTGAGGCTGCGTTTGCTTTTGGTTTCTTAAATTAAGACTAAGATTCAGACTCAAAGTGATCCTTCTAACCCCTCTCTGGTACAATCCCTACAGGGAACAAATCCAAGACCTGCTATGCTAAGCCAATAACCTCAGAGCTTCTGTAACATTACCACCGCCTTAGTGATCATTGCTCCTTGCATCACATGCAATTACGTACAGTTGTTCCAAAGCTCAACAGAAACAGTTAGCAAGAATGCACAACATCCTCTGGCTTGTAGGTTGCTGGCTAGACTACAAAATACTTGCAGGTCACCAAATACCCCCCAAATCCTGGCTTTCTAGGTAGCAGATCCTAAAGGGGGTTGAGAGATGTCACGATTTAAAGACACACAGTGAGAAAGAACATGGCTCTTGGCCCCTTCAAACAGAAAGGGTGTCCATTAATGAGCCTAACTAGCAACTCCACAAAAATCTTATTAACATCTCCACAAAGGGAGGGAGCAGGGCCCACCTGGGCTGAGGACTGGCCTGGAAAGACCAGAGTCTGGGGGTGGGGGAAAGTTGGTCCAGTGGTTCAGCTACCATCAGAGCTGGGGATGATTAACTGAACGCGGTAGTGGAAAATTGTGCACGCAGGAGTGAAGGTGGGAAGTTTGGGTGGAGGGAGGAGGGTATAGAGTGTGCCTGGAGGACCCAGAGTAGACCAGGGAGCCCGGGAGTGACTGGGCCCAGGGGAAATGGATGGAAGCACAAGAGGGTCTTTTCTTTTGTGCGGGGAGAAGAGTACTTACCTCCTTGATTTTCTCCCGCTGGCTTTGAACTAGGCTCTGGGGCTCCTTACTCTTGTCGGCCCTAGTGCCCAGGACCGGGTGGCGGAGGCGGCTCCGGAAGGCGCTGAAGTCAAAGCTAGAGGAGATGCTCCCCTCCTGCGGTCTGAGGGCCGTGGCGCCGCTGCCCCGGGCCGCTGTGGCCTCCTCCCGCGGCCCGGTGGGGCGGGTGCGCCGCAGCCACCCTTTCCTGCGGCGGGGACTGGCTTGGCTCCTGGGGTCGTCCTCACCTGGGGCTGGAGCCGCTGGGGCCGGGTTCGGAGGCGACTCCTGCTCGCGGGTCAGGGGGTGGCCGGCGACTTGGGCCACTGCCTCCAGGCCGGGCTGCTGGGTCCGGGGGGCCAGGAAGAGGCGCTTGAGGCGAGAGGAGTTTGGCAGCAGGAACAGGGCCCCGAAGCACAGGGTGACGAGGCCGGAGAGGAAGAGAAGGAAGAGGAACTTCTGCGGCAGCCGCAGCCCCCACGGGGAAGCCGGGACGAAGCCGGGCACTTTCCTCATGAGCATCGTTGCAGGGCACGGGGCTGGGGACAGTCAGATCCGGCCGGGCCCCCGAGGCCCTGGGAGTCCAGGCACTTGTCAGCAGGGGGCTCGGCGAAGAGAGGTCGTCGAGGGGCGCCGCCCGGGGTGGGGGTCCCTGAGGGTTTCGCCCTGCGGGAGCTGCTCCTGAAGTTCAGGGAGTTTGGAGCGAGTCCTCCCGCGCCGGGACGGGGGAGCAGCAGCCTCGGCGGGGCCCGGGCGAGCGAGGCGGCACGGCTCGGGGCCCGGGCCCGCAAGGGTCGACCGCGCGCCGCAGCTTTCCCTCCGGCCGCCGCGCGGCCCCTCCTCGCAGCGGCCGGAGCCCGCGCTTTCCCGCGCTGCGGCGGCCGCTGGGGCCGTCACATGCCGTCCGCGGCGCCCAGGCTGTCGGCGGGGAGGGGCGCACGCAGGCCTCGTCCCCGCGCCGAGCCGCCCTCAGCCCCTCGGCCCAAAGTTTTAGCCTCAGAAGTAGTTTCCAGAGGCGGGTCGGCTCCGGGGGAGAGGTGGCGGCGGGGCCGGCGTGTCAGCTGCGCTCCGAGAGCGCGCCGGCCCGGCCGGGTCGCGACAGTGCCGGGGCTTGGCTATAGGGACACGTCTACAACTTTGCTCCGTCGCAGAGCGGGCGCCGGGGAGAGAGGGCAGGCACTTCTGAGCTTGCGGAGCAGGGTCTTCCCGGGCCCCAGGGAGCGGAGGGATGACGGGCCCCCTGTCTGGAGCCCGGCGCCTTTCGCGACCCGCAACGGCGGGGCGGTTGCAGCTGCGCCCGGGAGTGCGGGCTCCCGCCCAGCCAACTCGGTAGGGCTCCGGGTTCCTGCTGGGATCACCTGTTCCCGGTCCCCGCCGGCTCCGCGGAGCGCGCAGTCCCGACTGCGCCTCCCCCGCCGCAGCTGGCGTCCTCACCGCGGCCGCTCCAGACGGGCCGCTGCTGCCGTAGACTGAGCCGCCGCGCCGCCGCCGCTGCCGAGCCTGCGCCCCACAGGCGCGCACACCACCCAGACACCCCCGCCGCTGCCGCGGCAGCTCGGGTTTTCACTGAGACAGCACCCGCGGCCCCGCCTCCCGCCGGGCCACGCCCTCGGGCCACGCCCACTGCGCGCCCCGCGGCCCACCTCCGCCGCGGCGCCGTAGCCAGGCCAATGGCCTCGCGGCTCGGGTAGGGAGTGCGGGGGCCTAAGCCCGGGTGGGGAGAGGAGCTGGGACTCCAAGCCACGCCCCCTCCTTCGAAGGGCCAGCGCCGCGCACACTCCCCCCCATCCCACCAGCACCAATGGTCCAGCTGCGCGGGGTTGGCGGGGGTGGAGAGAGGAGCGAGGTCATTGGCTGCCTCGGAGGGATCCCCGTTGGGCCGCAGTCGCCCATTGGTTAGTGCCCAGCATTCGCTGGACTGGGAGCGCCCGAGACGCTCCCTGTACCCCCAACCCTCGCCGCTCCGGTTGTTGGTGCCCTGGAGGGGGCAGGAGATCCAGCTGGTCTGGAGGGCTCTGGCGGTCGTTCGGTAACCTCACTCACCCCTCAGTAACGGGCCAGGATTGGCAGGGGGCGGGGGCCTGCCCAGGGGTCCCTAGAGCTTCCGCGGGAGCCGCGGTGGTGCTGCTGTGGCACGCTGTGAGGACGGGCTGGGCCTGGCTAAGGCAGTGTTTCCACTGCACCCCCCGCAGACCACAGCTCTGCCTTCCTTTGCCTACGGGCCCCAAACCAGGCCGGGGCCCCTGGGTGGGGCAGGGAGGGATGCTAAGCACAGCGGTGCGAGTGCAAGGGAGGAGAAGACCACACACAGCATGTGACATGCGTACCCAGATGCCTGTGTGTTTATGTGCACATGTGTGCTTCTATGCGTAGCTCCAGGTGCACTCAGAGACTGCATGTGGGTGTGTACCTGCACACAAACATACACTTAATTTAGGTATGTGATTATACCAAAGCACTTAATTTAGGTATAAGTGATTATACCAAAGCACATGTAATACATATTAGTACAAATATTGACATGTACACACATACCCACAGACACTCACACAACAGATAGGTCCAAACACACACGTACACACTGCCAGGCGTATATTCCCAGACACAGATGTGTCTCGACCTCAAGGCCCTCACACTTTCCTCCTCAGACTCAAGTCTCTCTGTGCCTACCCCTCCTATTAAACCCAAGGCAAAGAAACATTGTGCTGTGTGGGTCTTTCACGCAAAACACTTTATAGAGACAAATAACAGCAGAGGGGGAGACAAATTAAGAGGTGTAATAGGCAAGAGGGAAAATATCTGCTTTCAGCTGCAATTTAAAATGAAATGCAGTGTTGATGAGACAGAAAATACTGCAGGGAGGCCTTTCCGACAGAAGAAGCGGCCCAGGCGGACTCTCATAAATCTTGCTTATTCCCTGAGGCCTGTTATCCTTGGCCGTTGGGACTCAGACATCCTTCTGCCTCTGGCCAGGCCACTGACAGCAGACCCTCCCCTGATGTTTAAATACCCTTGGCAAGTAAATTTCTTTCAGTTGAGAATAAAATATAGCTCTGGGTAACAGGTGCAAATATTTTGGTCACTGGAGATGACTAGTCCCTTCCAACCCCACAAGCACACCTGGCTTAAATGTAAAATTCTAATTTACATGTTTCAGTCTCTCCCGAGTTTGACTGGCAGCACTCAGTTCCCTGAAACCAGCTGTGAACATCAGAGGCAAGCATGTGGTCCACTTGGGTGCAGGAGCCCAGAGACCTGGTCTGGCTTCTTCCAATCTCCAATGCCCAAGAATCTCCCTACCGGAACCCACCTTGGGAAGGGGGAGGCTTGTCTTTGGAGAACTAGGCAGGAACCCAGCAGGCAGTGGAGGCACCGCACATCATTCCACATGGAGAGTGTAGGGGAATCACTGTTCAGTCCCCTGAGAAGGGAGGAGCCAGGAGAAGGGGAGGAAGGCAAGGCAGAGTCTCAGAAGGCTGTATCTGTTTGAACTGGATCCTCACTGTGATTGTGACACCTAGACCAGTCTCTGGATTGCTGGTGAGCCAGGGTAGAAAGTGAGACTGCATCAGGATTCCACAGATTCAGCCTACAAAAACCAGAGCCCAGAGGGGACAACTCCATTTCAAACTGATGTCATGTTGGTGATTACACAAAGCTGGTGATACCATACCTTTTATAATCTCCCTAGCAAGCTCGCTGAAACTCTGGAGCTCCCATCCCACCCCCATACCCCTAACCCCAATAGGCTTCACACACATTATGGCTCTTCTCTCACTGGATTTTTTTTTTTTTTTTTTTTTTTTGCAGTACGCGGGCCTCTCACTGTTGTGGCCTCTCCCGTTGCGGAGCACAGGCTCCGGACGCGCAGGCTCAGCGGCCATGGCTCACGGGCCCAGCCGCTCCGCGGCACGTGGGATCTTCCTGGACCGGGGCATGAACCTGTGTCCCCTGCATCGGCAGGCGGACTCTCAACCACTGTGCCTCAAGGGAAGCCCTCTCACTGGATTTTTATTATTCATATACTGTCCCACAGCAAACTCAGATGCTCACGGCAGGGACCATGGCTCGTTCACTTCTCTAACTGCCCTAGGTCTTAACTACAATGCCTCACATATGGGCGCTGTGTTTGTTGAGTAATGAATGAATAAATGTGGGAGTGGATGCCCATTTCACAGATGAGGAAACCAAGGCTCAGGGAAGGGAATAATAATGAATCAACATTTTCAATGTGCTGAACACATATTGCTTCATTTACTTTTCAGAACACTCTTATGAGGTAGATATTATTAATAGCCTCATTTTACAGATAAAATTCTAAGGCTAGAGAGATTCAGGATAAGTTAACAAGTATCTTTCTCAGTTCAGTTCAGACACTTAAGTGGGACTGGGAACAGAAATGAATAGCATTTTAAAAATCTATTCTGTCAACAAACATTTATTGAAATTAGATACTAGGTATTGCACTAGTCTCGGGTTGGTCAAAGATGAGCAAAGCATGGTCCCTGTCATTATTGATTCATTCACTCAGTAAAGAACTACTTGTTGAACACCTACTATGTGCCAGGTACAGAGGGGCTGGGGAAAACAGCCCTGAATAAGGCAGATTTGAAGCCTAACTTCAGGGAGCTTCTTGTCTAAGAGGCAACGGGGACCAATTCAACGCATCTGGAAGGGAACTACCATGCACTGGGCACTGTGCTGAGTGCTTTGTTCTCATCCTATCTACTCTCACAGTGGCCTTCTCTGAAGTAGGCTTTGAGATCCCAACTTAACAGATGGGGAAACTCAGGCTCAGGGGTGTGATGTGACTCGTCCACCCAGGGAATAATTTGCAAATATGAGAGAAAACCAGACTCATCTAATCCCAGAATCAATGCTCTTTCTGTTAATAATACAAATAGTAACTAAGATTAATGGGGCACACACTATGTGCCAAACCCTTGTAACAGAATTTTATAGAAGCTCACTTATTTAATCCTTACAACCATCCCATGAGACAGGTACTATTATTACTGGCATTTTATAGAAGAGGAAACTAAAGCACAGAGATGTTAAGGATCTTACCCAATGTCACACAGCTGGGAAGTGGCAGAGGGGGGATTTGAATGCAGTTGGTCAGGCTCCAGAGCCCTTCATGTCTTTCAGAGTCTATTGCTCCCCATCATATAATGCCAAGAGAGCAGGTGCTGTAGGAAGTCAGAGCAGGGAAAGAGCACTGGACTCAGGCAGAATTTTCACAGGCTTGTTGGGAGGATTATATGAGCTCATTCAGCCATTCAATAAGTATGTAAAGAGCACCTGCTATATTCCAGGCAACATACTATGCTTTGGTGATACAATGATGAGCAAAAATAGACACATTGTTCCCATTGTGGAGCTTACAGTCTTATGGGGAAGAGGAGTCTAAACAAATAAACAACCCCCAAATAACCCTGCAAGCTGAGATAAAAGTGAGGAAAGAGAGATGCTGCTCTAAGAACATGTAACGACAGATATGGACCTAGACTCGGGTTGAGTGAGAAGTGGTCAGGGAAGACGTCCTCTAAGGATGAGTGCAGTTACCTAAGCAAAGAGGAATTGTGAGAACACCCAGGCTGAGGGGACAGCATATGCAAAAATCCTGCAGTGGAGAGAATATGATACTTTTGAGAACAGACAAGCCAGTATGTGTGGAGTAGAGAGAGTGAAGGGGAAAGACAGGAAGCATCACTGAATGATTTAGGACAGGAGTAGGAATGTGTGTGAAGGGGTAGGTGGGTGGGTGGATTCAGATTAACATTTTTAAAAGGCTACTCTAGCTACAGTGTGAAAACAGAATGGAAGGCAGGAGTGAATGATGTGGGTGTCTTTCAGAGGATATTGCAGTAGCCTATGGTGGCTTGGATTGGGGAAATGGGAGATGCACAAGACCACAGGATCCAAATCATACTTAGAATCCCAAACTGAGAGGACTTGGTGATGGCTTGAGATTTGATGTTGATAGAGAGGGAGATGCCTGCAAGGATTCCAGGTGTCTAACTTGCCAGAGGCAGGGGCATTTGTTGAGGTGGGAGCAGTGAATTAGGCTGTACGGGGCTTCCAGTCTGCTCATTGAGAAGGTTCTGGGCAGCTGGTGCGGAATCTGAATCTCAAATGGTCATTAGTCCCATCTAAAATAAAAAAACTAGAGATAAAGCTAAACTGAGCCAAGAGACAATCATCAGGCAGCTTCCTTAATGGCCTCCAGACAAATTCAACCTGGGCAAGAGAGGCACTGATGACGGGGCCTGCTGGGTGACAGTACACCAGGTTGGTCTCGAGACAAAAGTTCCCGCAGGTGTCCCTGACTCTCTCCAGCAGGCTGCAGGTCCCGGTCGGTACCTTGCTGTGCAGGGGGTGGCCAATTTCAGGGTCACAGAGCCAGAACACCGGCTCTCAGTCTCTTAAAAGAAGATCATGAAAGTTTCTTTTCAACACTTTGCCTGAGTCCCCAGTCCTGAGGTGGCCCAGTCAGCCAGCCAGAAGCAAGAGTTCTCAGCAGGGAGCAATTCTGCACCCAGGGAACATTTGACAATGTCTGGAGATAATTGTGGTTGTCACAATTGGGGGAGGAGTGTTCTACTGGCATCTAGTGGATAGAAGTCAAGGATGCTATCAGACATTTTCCAGTGAACAGGATAGCCCCCCCTTCCCAACTGTCCAGCCCCAAACGTCAGCTGTGCCAAGGGTGAGAAACCCTGGCTTAAAGCCAAGGCTTTGAAGTCAGAGAGGCCTGGGTTTGAATCTTGGCTTTGCCACACATTGGCTACTTCATCTTGGGCAACTTGTCTGAATTCTCTGAGCCTCAAGTTCTCCATCTGTCAAATGGGGTCAATAGTAATGCATACCTCAGAAAGATGACGTGAGGAATACATGAGATAACTGGCTACAAAGAGCCCAAAGCAAATGTTCTGCTCACCTTCCATGTGAGCAGGGCCTGGGTTGGACTTGTTTTTGATCTACCTCCCAAAGCTAAGTCCTCAGTATGCTGGAGAAGGGAAAGCAGGGTGGTAAGAATGAGGACCCTGGAGTCAGAGCGCCAGTCTGGACTCCATCTCCTACCAGTAGCGAGACCCTGGGAAAATTGCTCATCTCTTGAAGCCCTAGCTTCCTCATCTGTGAAATGGAGATGATCACACAGGGTGGTTGTGAGGACAAAAGGAGCTAACCGTTGTAAATGTCTTAACACAGAGTCTGGTGCATCGTGAGCGGTGGATAAGTGTGAACCAATGTTATAAAAGATAAGAATTAGTGCTGCTTCATTCCCCAGTGGCAAACAAGCTAGCAACCAAACTGAAACTTTGTAACTCAGGGTTTCCAGGGAAGTTCCAATTTCAAATACTCTGTTCATGGTCCCTGTGAGGGCTTTCATTTGCCAGACTGTACACACCGATTTTCATTTCAGAAAATATGGTCTCTATCTGGATTATAATACTTGTGCTGTTTATGCAGTCCTCTTGTGCTAAGCACTGTGCTAAGCACTGCTCAGATAAGCCCTTCCTCTCCAGGAGTTTCTAGATCATCCAGCTCAAAGGTAGAATGTTGCAGATGTGAAATCTAAGGATCAAAGTGCCCGCAAGTAATCTGCAGTTAGAGGCAGAGCAGAGGCTGGATCTCACCAGTACTTGAGAATCCCAGCTAAGGCCACTTCCACACGTATCATAAGGGTTCTTCTCACTTTCACAGTCCTGGGTTACATTTACCTCACTGATGTCATTGAGGGTTAAATGAAATCATCCACGTTAATGTCTTAGCACAGTGCCTGGCATATAGCAGGAACTAAATGTTAGTTATTATTATTTATGGTACGGGCACTTTTAAAGGACATGTAAAATAAATATCTTTGAATCTCATAAAAGTACATTTCCAAAAGCTTACATCAAGCCCCATAAAGCTAGAAATGAAACAGGATCTTTAAAATGTAACCCTGGCATAATATCAGGGAGTCTTTATCTTTGGTTTAGTGTGCGCGTGTGTGTGTGTTTCTTAACGTCCATGGGTTATTGAGGCTCCAGATTCTGTGCAGGATCTCAAACTATCTGCCTCTCTGGGATTAGGAACGTAAGAAGGGCCCAAGGTAATAGGCAGGAGTTGCTGGGAACACATGAACCAAACAATCATGGGAAGTTCCCTCAGAACTTATCCATTATGCCATTCAAGTGATTTCCAGAACCAGCTCAAAAAGCCAGAGCGGCAAAAGAGCATTACAACCACAGCCTTGACTCTCATAGACCTGCATATGAACCCAAGTCCTGCTGAGCTTACCAGGGGCTATGGAACCTTGGGTGGTCATCTCATCTGTTTGAGCCTCAGTTTCCTTGGCTATAAAATAGCAATGATAATAGTATTAAACTCAGTATATGTTAAATGTTAGTATTATTAAAAGAAGCAAAGAATAGCAAGTTATGGGGGTTGATAAATGAAAGAGAAAAAAGATTGGGGTTTGATGAGGGAGTGTTCCATTAGTTATCTTACTAGTCCCAAGTCCCAGCTCTGCCATTTGACTGCGTGACCTGGGCAGATCACTCACCTCTCTGAGCCAGTTTCGTCATCCATAAAGGGGGCCCATAATACCCCACATGAGGTAACCAGTGGGCAAACACTTTGTTAGCGATAAAGCAAAAAAGACATGTTCGTTGTGGCTATGAGCCCTTTTCAGAAAGAATTTTCCCCGTCTCACAAATATTTATTGAGCCTCAATCATAACTTTAAAATTTTGTGATGCCCTCGGATATTTCCTATTTTATTCCATTCTACTTTTTACTATTATTCAATTCTATATATTCTAAAGAAATAAAAAAAGCCGATAGAAACCAAGCTAGTCATGTCCACCAAGTATTTCTGGATCTCTGCCTTTGGGGCACAGGGTAGGATCGCCCTGCCCCCTTGTGGCTAAGTAGAGCCATGTGACTAGTTCCAGCCAATGAGCTGTGAGCAGAAACAACGGGTGTCACTTCTAGGCCAGAACATTTAATTGCCAGTGCCATATCCTCCAGAGCTCTGGCTTTCCCTCTAGCAAGGTGACTGACAGTGATCTAGATGGCAGCTGCTCCATCAGCCAGAGTCCCTGTGTGACTATGACGGGCAGGACCTTCTGCACATCTGCTTTGGCTGCACTGGCACGGAGCTTAAATGAGAAATTAATAGGTGTCGTGTTGAGGCACTGAGACCACGGGGCTTTAAAAAAGTTTTTAACTTAAGGAAATGTTTAAGGTTAAATTAAATTTAATAATATATTTTATTTAATCCAATATATCCAAAATATTATCATTTCGATTATTATTTTAAAAATCAGTAATGAGATCGGCTACATTTTTTTTTTTTTACATGCCAGGTCTTCATGATCCAGTGTGTATTTTACATTTATAGCACATCTCAATCCAGACTAGCCACATTTCAAGTGTGCCATAAGCCCCGTGTGGCTGGTAGCTACTGGACTGGACAGCACAGCTATGATGGCTAATGACCCTCATTTTGAAGCACACTATTGTAAGGTAGCTGAATACATAAATCTTTATCCCATTTCAGAGGATCTTTAGAAAAGGAAGTCCAGTGTCTTGTAACATAGGTTTTGGCTAGATTTTAGTTCTATTTTTCCTCATTTCATCTGCAGTGGGGGGACTTCTTCTTCCAGGATAACAAATGGCTGCCATTTCCCACCCTTTAGCTAATTCACTCACCCCTACTCTTCCTCCAAGAAAAAAAAGGGGGAGGGGCTTTCCAGTGGCCCAGGTTACAAGGAAAGAAAAAAGCTATGATTATTTAGAATGTTCTCAATACCCACAGTATTCCAGGAGTAGATTCACAAAACCCCAGGTGGAGGTGAGGGTAGGGGAACAGCCGATGCACTTTCCCTCCACAGGATATGAACTGTAGACTTCAAGGTCATGAGGAATTATGGGGTGCTGGGGGCAGAGTAGGGGGTAAGGGTGGGAGGAGGGTGAATTTGATTTCATACCCTGGGGTAGACAGGATCCCTTTTGACTTTGGATGTTGGCTATACTCAGGATCAAGGGTTTCAGGTAAATGTTAGTTCCTCTTTTATTAATTTGTTATTATGTATGTGTTATTGTTGCTATACAGCACCCACTGCTTAGAAAGTGTCCTTCTTCAGTTTCCCAATACGTCAGGAGCATTTTTCCATGAAGTTAAATATTCTTCTGCCTCATCATTCTGACAGCCAGAAAGAATATTTTAAACGGGTAGACCAAAATTTGTTTTCCCAATCCACTGCTGTTGGACATTAAGGTCATTCCCATTCTTTGTTTTTTTTTTTTCGGTACGCGGGCCTCCCACTGTTTTGGCCTCTCCCGTTGCGGAACACAGGCTCCGGACCTGCAGGCTTAGCGGTCATGGCTCACGGGCCTAGCCGCTCCACAGCATGTGGGATCTTCCCGGACCGGGGCATGAACCCGTGTCCCCTGCATCGGCAGGTGGACTCTCAACCACTGCGCCACCAGAGAAGCCCTGGGTCATTCCCATTCTTAATTGCATTTACCACTCTTACAATGCCTCGGCTCCTACAGAAGGCATGGTCAGAGGACACGTTTAGATGGAGGAAGGTATGATCACCCCACGGTGTCCTTCAGGCAAACTGAGATTTTACCACATACGGTGCCAACTTCTGTGGAAGTGAGGAGGACACAGCCTTCTCTGGGCACTGCCAGGAGAGCTGTGTGAGGTGAAAAGAGTGTTGGAGACCAAGGGCTGTGGGTGGCACCAGGTTCCACCACTTATCAGTTCTGTGGACCTCTTCTCCGAGCCTCCGAGGATGAGAATAATAATACGGCCCCTTGGTATTGTTGTGAAGATTAAATTAGACTGACTATGAATTCTGGCTAAATAAGAGAGATCGAGCACACACACATAACTCCGCTCCCTCCTGACCCTCCACTAACATGAAGGCAAAAGGGATTTTTTTTTTTTAAGGCGTAAAACCACAAGGATAATCAGCCCAGAAGGGGAGATAACATTAACAAAATTTGGAAGGCAGAAAAGCAGATCAGTGGGTTGTAACTTAGGGCAACCAAGAACCTGAACCCTAAACTGCCAACAGAGAAAGCTAGAGGTAACCCAACTTATACTACAGAACCCCCAAAAGGCTCAGTGATTACCTACAGGGGCCAAGGGCGGGAGGGGCTCAAAACAGGAGAGTGGGCCCCTTCTCTGCCTTGTCTTCCCCTGCACCCAGTTACTGCTCCTGAGGGCCTGAGGATGGGGGGAGGGGAGAGAGGCCGTCCCTCACACGGGCAGGCACAGCCCGCTTGGTGCCAGGCCCCAGGTGTCCATGTTGGGGGAGGGTGGTGGACACAGAAACCCAGCAGAAGCGGTCTCTCCCAGGAGGGGGACTCTGCAAGGGGCAGCAGAAAGGCCAGGCTGCCATGGAGAGTCAGAAAGAACGAGCAAGGGGCCTGGAGCAGGAAGGGCTGGTGGGCAGAACATTTGCTTCAACCACCCAGGCTAAGATGGGGGCTCTGAGGCCCGAGAGGACAGGACGTGGCCCCAAACCCATACCCTTTAGCCTGTTCCTGTCAACTTCCTGGCCCCCCTTCTCTCTGTGCCTCCCCTTTCTCCACCCAGCCAGACAGTGGCCTCCTCCAGGTCCTGCTCCAGGAGCTTTCTTTTCAGCCTTTGCTCGGAGACATGCAGGAAGGGAAAGCCATCCTTGACAGAAGTTTTCAGGAGGAGGAGAAAAATAAGGTCATTTCTTCTTTGTAGCTCATTAATTCCAACCCACTAAATTCATTCATTCAACAAAGATTTATTGTGTGCCTGCTATGTGCCAGGCACTGTTCAGTAAACAAGTGGACCTACTATGATCATGCCTCGTATTGCCCCCGTTTGATTGCAGAGGAAAACTGCAGTCCAGAGAAGTTAGGTGACTTGCCCAAGGTAACACAGCAGCTAAGTAGTAAACTGGGATTAATGTGTCTGATACCTGAGTCCTTGCTCTCTCCACTGTCAACTCTGTAGAGGTATGGGGCACAGAGAATAGAAGGAACTAGTTAGGTAAAGCCCACAAAGATTACCAGCAGTCCCCGAGTCATTATAATTTTATCTCCTAAATATCACTGATCATCCACTTTGCTCCCTTTCAATCATTAACCCCCAGCCCCACCCCACTCCCCTGTCCAAACCACCTTCAGCTCTTGCCTCAACACCTGCATTCATCTCCAGGCTGGATCACCTCTCTGGCTCCCCCTCCAGTCTGTTCCCCACACAGCAGGCAAGGTGATGCATATGAAAGGTAAATGCCATAGTGTCACCTTTCTACCTAAAATCTTTCCACAGTTTCCCACTGCTTTTAGAATAATAACAAAACTCCTAACCATGGCTTACCAGGCTCCACATAATCTTCTCCAGCTTCATCCCACTTCCTCTTACTCCATCTGCCTGTACACGTCAGTATTTGGGTTATCTATTGCTGCCCCCCAAATCACCCCACATCTTAGTTTTCTCATGATTCTTGGGTTTGACTAGGCTCAGCTGTGTGGTTCTTCTGGGTCTGGAACCATCTGGAGGCATGACCGGGCTGGGCTTCCAAGGTGATCATTCACATGTCTGGTGGGTGATGCTGGCTGTTGCCTGGGAGTTCAACTAGAACTGTCAAATAGAGGCCACACAGGGCCTCTCCATGTGGCTTGGGATTCTCACTGCATGCCAGCTGGATTTGGAGAGAGTCTCTCAAGAGTGAACTTTCCACAGGGAAAAAAGCAAAAACTTCCCCCTCTTAACTTCAAGGCTTGGCCTGGAATTGATAGAGTATCACTTCCACCACTTTCTTTTGGTAAAGAAGTCACAAGCCAGCCCACGCTGAAGGGGAGGGGAAACAAGCTCCATTTCTTGATGGGAAGAATGTGTGGCCTTCTTTTGTCCACCACAGTCCAGCTCAGCTTCAGATCACAGAAACCACCGCAGTTCATTTAAGCAGAAAGGAATGTAATACAGGGAAACAGTGCTCACACACTACTGGGAGGGCTGGAGAGGTTGGTCCTAGGCTGAGCTTCCAGAAATGATCCCCAGAGTAACACTGCAGCCTCTGTCATGACTGGGAGGCCGGGAATCTGGATGCTGCCGCCACCACTGCTGGCTGCAGGACTATACTCTGCCCCGATCCCCGCCAGCAGGAGGGGTGCCCCCAGCTCTTCTTCTGCAATCACAAACAAGGGGCTAGACACTGAACCCTCTGCAACAGCAGCTGCAGAAAAAAAACAACCCAGTACTCCGCTTGACTGAAAATCAGAAAAGTATGACCTCAGCCTTCCAGTGTTAACGTCCATGGTTGATAGAACCTAAACCGCATCTGCATGCTTGGCTTCAGAAGTCTAGCTTCTAGGTCTGTCTATTACAGGAAGGCACACTACGAAAGATGCTGAGTAAGCCAAGCTAGGGCGTCTCCACAGTCCTGGGCCTTCTTTCAGTCCCAGGTAAAGTGCTCTGTTTCCTCTTGCCACAGGGCCTTTGTACATGCTGTTCCCTTCTGCCCACAATTCTTTTCCCTCTCCCCTTCTCCCCCTCTTCCTCAGAGCCCAGCCCAAGGAGCTTCCTATTATTTTATCTCTCCATTTTTGCAGATGAGGAAGCTGAGGCCCAGAGAGATTAAATAATTTGCCAAAGAGCACCATAACCAGTAAGAAATGCAGGTGGAATTTGCACTCAGGTGGCCTGATTCCAGAGCCTGCTCTTAACAGATGATTCTGTTATGCAAAGAGAGTTTACCTGCGTGAAAAGGCCAGGGGGCAGGGCATAAAGCTGACCTGCAAATAAGCAAGGATGACACTTCAGCAAATGTTGACGAGCCCGGAAAACTCTGAGAGTGACAGGAGGCGCAGGTGGAGGGTCTCAGGACAAGGTCGGCGCTGTGGAGCTTGGCCCCGCCCCTAGAGAACGTCGATAGGTGGCATTTCAAATACCGCTGAGCTAGAGGAGTCCACAGAGCCCTGCCACTGCCGCCATCCACTAGGGAGCGGAAAGCAGCACACGCTGTGTGTCAGGGGAGGAAAACATCTCGTGTCTCTCCCAAGAGGGATTATCCGTTTCAGTGGCAAAGTCCACAGTCACAGTGGACAAAGTGTGCTCTGTGCCCATAAGCTTAACAGGCAGAATTTGGTAGAGCAAAGAGATGCTGCTGAGGAGAGGGGGTCATCATAAAAGAGAGGTTGGGGGTAAAACTGGTGCCCCTGCTTGCCTCCTCTTGGCAGCCAGTTCCCAGTGAAGGGAGCCAAGGAATCCAGAGGACCACAGTTAATTTTTAAAATATATGTCCTCAGTCTATAAGTAGTGATTGGGATCATTTGCCCTCCCTGGGAATTCCTGGGCTAGAAGAATAGTATTCCTTCTTCCCTGGCTGCCACAACTCAGGTCCCTCTAAAGCCAGCAGATGCTCAGCAAAGGAAAAAGACAAGGCCAGGAAACCTGGGTTAGCACACTTGCTCTGCAACTTACCTGCTGTGTGACCTTGAGCAGGAACCTTCTCCTCTCTGAACCTACTTCCTTGTCCATAAAATGAGGGCACTGGTTGAGAACAAAGGGTTTAAACATTTTTTTCCTCTTAGCAGCAAAACCCTTTGCTCAAAAAAAAAAAAAAAAAAAAAACCCCACATACTCCCATCCTCTAGTTAAGTAGGGCTGTAGGGAATCGGAGACTAGACCACTCACAACACCCACCCTGCGAGGCCCATCTGGAAAACCACTCAGAGATGATGTCTAAGGTTGCTTTGAGCCCTTTTTTTTTTTTTTTTTGCAGTACGCGGGCCTCTCACTGTTGTGGCCTCTCCCGCCGCGGAGCACAGGCTCCAGACGCGCAGGCTCAGCAGCCATGGCTCACGGGCCCAGCCGCTCCACGGCATGTAGGATCTTCCCGGACCGGGGCACGAACCCGTGTCCCCTGCATCGGCAGGCAGACTCTCAACCACTGTGCCACCAGGGAAGCCCCTGAGCCCTGACATTTTAGAAATGCAGGAGTAGTTTATGGGCACCGGAGGATTTATCTTGAGAAATAAAAAGGTTCCTAATACTGTGACTGGCTCATCCGGTGACCTGCCCACTCTGCTTTCCCATCTAGAAACTGAAAGCTTTGGGCTCAGTGGTCTCTGCTGTCCCTTTCATCTTTGACAATCTAGGACTCTGCCCTGGTAAGGTTATAGGAAAATAAGACCCCTGGTGAGGAGGAGTGTATGAGGGGAAAAGGTCAAGGGCAGCAAGAATAAGGTGATTTTCAGAGATTCCATTTGGGAACAACCCAAAGGGAAGCTCAGGGAGGACTGAAGCTTGTAAGAGGCAATGAACACCCAAATCAGAACTCAGCTAAAGGGGTCATAGCCACGGTTTCTATTTTAGAAGGAATAGGAGAACTAGGGGTCAAGACGCTAAGTGTGGAATGTAATGTATGGGATGGATGGAAGGATGGATGGATGGATAGATGGATGGATGGATGGATGGATGGATGGATGGATGGATGGATGGATAATAAGTAGATAGGTAGACAGGGGAGTGGATGGGCAATGTTCAGGAAAGCAGTTGTATGGAGGGAATGGGTGCATGTATTTGGCAGGTGAGAAGATACTCAGGTATATGGGCAAGCAGGTGAACAAGTGGGTAAGTAAATGGATTTGTGGTTGGGCAAGCAGATAAACAAAAAGGTGGGTGGGCATATGGGCAGGCTGGTGGATGTCCAGGTGGTGGGTGGGTGGATGGATAGGTTTTACAATGTAAGAGGAGTGAGGGGATACAATTTGATTGATGGGCTTTTTCCATTTTCTTGGCCATCTACCCCATTTTGTCTTCCATACCCTACTTCTGTTCAGTCAAAGACATCTGAAAGGTTTACAGCGAGTCTCTGTGGAAATCGTACCACTGGTCGTGTATAAGATTATTTTATGTCATTATGAAATAATCTTAGAAGAAACCCAGATACAGCTGAAGTAACACTGCCTCACACAGTAAGAAAGATATTAATATTTCCTTTGACTCCTCTTTGAATCTTTCTGATGATCTAGTCAAGGAGGAAGTCCCGTTTGGTGCTATCTCATCTTTAGCACCTTGCCGACATGTTAATCTCTTTTTTTAACAGGAGAAGGTAGACTTCGGAATCAGAACCTTAGCAGGTGGTGAAATGGAACATTATTTCATTTTCATTAGGTTTAGTTTTACTGTTAGTTTGTGTATATGACACAAGTTAGGATAGTTTACAAAGGGTTTCCCTTTTAAATGAATGTATTTAAGTAAAATGAGTCAGTTACATGTAAAGTATTAAATGAATAGTATTTATCATTGGGTTAAGAGATGCCAGACATGGCAAAGTTCCCAAAGATTATGAATGTTTAGAAAACACTGGTAAGCAGAAACATGATCTGGTCGTGTTACTTCCTGCCTTGTCGTCTGCTCTAGATGCTTTGTGAGCCGACCCCCGCCCACCATCCAGTCTCTTCTGTGCCTCTTCCCCCTCCGCACTCTGATCCGGACACACAAAACTTGTTTACATTCTATCAACTTTCCAGGCTCTCTCTTGCCTTCAGGACTTTAAACCTTTACTTCCCTCTTCTAGAATGCTCTCCTCCTCCCTCCTAGTTGGAGAATTCTGACTCGGTACTCAGGTCTTGGTTTAGATGTGGCCTCATCCAAGAAGCCATCCCTCATCCTCCCAGCACGGTTCTATGCCTTTCCTCGCTGTCCCTCCCCCCCAGCATCCCCCATGCCTTCATCACATCACTCAGCACATGACAGAGAAACTGCCCAGTTAGCTGCCAGCGCTGCCTATTAGAAGGGGAGCCCCTTGAGGACAGGGACTCTGTCCAGTTCACCCCCCACTTATTCATTCAGCAGTTTGCTGAGTGCCTACTTAAGGGCCAGGTGCTGTTCTAGGAGATATAGCAGTAAACAGGACAGAAAAATTCCCTGTCTTCATTCTAGAGGGGGGAGTTGGACAAAAATACAAAACAAATAATGTTTTAAAAGGCATATATATTCTATACACAATTTCAGGTTGTAACAAGTCCTCTTAATAAATTAAAACAGAGTTAGGGAACTTGTTTTTAAAGATGGGCAGTGATGGGGGCAGTGGCTGCTCTTTTAGATTGGGGTCAGAAAATGCCTCTCTGAGGAGGTGAGGTTTGCACAGAAACCTGAAGGAAGTGAGGGGAAGAGGGACAATAGGAACAGCAAGGGGGAAGACCCCGAGGTACAAACAGGCTTGTAGCTTGGTGTGTTTACGGAACACAGAAGGGGCCAGAGGGGCTGGAGTGGGGTGAGCTTCCAGGAAGCATCTGGGCTGTGGCCCCCACTCAGGATGTAGGGATGAGGCTCCCCCAGGGCTGAGACCGAGCTCTGAGCAAACAGGAGGGAGGATGCCTTCTTTGCCTGCGTGCCAGCCAACCCCGAGCCCTGCCTGAGAGACTGCCAACATTTGCAGAGGTGTTTCCTGTTAACATTTACCTTGGCTGATGTTTATTAATTGAATCTATTAATAGACTTTTTTTTTTGGCCTCTCCTAAGGAATAACTTCTAGAAGAAGCCTTTCTCCCCAGTTATCCCCTGCCTCGCATAATGCTTCAGAAGTGTAAATTGCTTTTCCATCCCTTATCTCTTGATCTATTTATTTATTCATCCATAACACACATCCAATTTATTGAGCAGGGAACAAGACAGACTCAGCTCTTACCCTCACAAAGCATATATTTTTGATGAGAGACAAGTCTGAAGAGCCTTGGAGGCTCATTTTCTTCCCACCTTCGGTAGCTTAGCAGAGAGCTGGCTCGGCTGCACCAGACTAGTCTGCAGGCAACAGCCAACCCCAGCTTTGGTGTGTATCCGTGTTCCTGCCTGCTGACACTCTTCAAGACTCTTCCGCGTCCTTGGGGTGCAGCCCTGGGCCTTGGCAAGCATACTCCCTACTGTCACTAACACCCAGACATCCCTTGTTATATTTCTTGCTACTTGGAGAAACTACACATTCCCTCTTACCTCTTTGGCCAACCGTCCGGAGTGGGTCTTTTCTCTTGGTGACGGTTGCACGTCCAGCTGGCTGGCGGGGGCAGGCCCCTCTGCAGGAGCACTGGCCCTGTGGAGGACATGCCTGCCATGCTGAGAACCCACGAGGGGGCTGATGAGAGCTCCGGGCACTGCAGACCCTACTACGTCTCCGCCTCTGCGTTTTCCCCTGCGACCCCCATGTGCTCCGTGTACTGCGAATGCTGTGTCCATGCCCTCTGCCTGACAATTCCAGTACAAGGGGACAGGAGAAAGGAAGGACTCTCCGTCCTCACAGGTCTTCCAGAGGAGATGACCAAGTGCCATGGGTGTAATTTAGGACTTGGCCTGGGGGTGTCACAGGCTGTGTTCTCTGGAGGCAGCATCTGAGACGGAGGTCAGCATGTAGGTGCTTAGGGGGGAGTGTTCTGAGATCCACACCTGAGGAAGGGAGGGGCAGGAAGGGAGGGGCAGGAAGGGAGGGGCAGGAAGGGAGGGGCAGGAAGGGAGTTGCCTGGAGTTGGTCGGAGACGGGCTGCAAGGTCTTTGATTCTCCTCCTGCCATCAGTGCCTCATCAGTCACTGGATGTGGGCAGCCCTGAAGCGGGTGACCGCTGAAATGTGAAGGCTGCCTGCAGACAGTGCTCCAGACCCAGGGCACCAGATCTTTCACTGAAGGGTGATCAGGGCTCATGTTATGTCCACCACAAAGCACTTCAGGAAGGCTGCCTAGAGGAAGGGGCATTTCGCTTTGGGGATGCAGGAGTGAGCAAGGAAAGAAGAGTGGTCCAGGCAAAGGGTCAGTATATGTAAGAAGACCTAAAGGCAAGATAGACACTACACTCTCAGGGAACTACATGACCCAAGAGGAAAGCAGGTGGATCCTTTTTTTTTTTTTTTAATGATTTTTAAAAATATTTATTTATTTATTTATTATTTATTTTTGGTTGCATTGGGTCGGTTGCTGTGCGCGGGCTTTCTCTAGTTGCGGTGAGCAGGGCCTACTCTTCTTTGCGGTGTGTGGGCTTCTCATTGCAGTGGCTTCTCTTGTTGCAGAGCATGGGCTCTAGGCACGCGGGCTTCAGTAGTTGTGGCTTGCGGGCTCTAGAGCGCAGGCTCAGTCGTTGTGGAACACAGGCTTAGTTGCTCCGTGGCATGTGGGATCTTCCTGGACCAGGGCTTGAACCCCTGTCCCCTGCATTGGCAGGCGGGTTCTTAACCACTGCGCCACCAGGGAAGCCCAGGTGGATCCATTTTAAGATGAAGAAGCAACAACAGAGAGGCCAGCGGCTTCCTCCCAAATTAGGTTACAATAGATGAGGGAGCCTAGCTTAGATCCACAGCTATGGATTCTGAGTCCGGAGCCCTTCCACCCTCTCCCCATTTGGACAGCAGTACTCCCCTGGCCACTCCCTTCTCCTCTTTGAGATGCCACCTCCTTCTCCACTCTCCCCCTCCAGCCTCCGTGCACAGCTCTGCCCAGTGAAGCACTAACGTTCCTTCTAGGTCCAGCACTAATTCTGCCCTGTGAAGGGCTCCCGGGCTCCCACTTGGGTTACATTTCAGGTCAAGGGTTAGTTTGTTGTTTGGAAAGTAGAGATCAGTCTGTAGCCATGGTCACAGTTCAGTCAAGGACTGAGGTCAGGACTGAAATTAGAGCTGGCTCATGATTGAATTTCTGACCAGAGTCAAGTTGATTGGGGGCTAGGTTTAGAGCTTAATCTTTGGTAAGTGCTCAACCTGGAACCAGGGGCAGGGCTCAGTCTGGGACTGTGATCAGGGCTTGGAATGGAGCTGGGGGCAAGTCTCAGTCTAGGGACAGTTTGGGATCTTAGCCTGGAACCTGAGTCAAGGTTCAGCCTTGGGCTGGGGCTCAGGGATGTGAATCTGCATCTGAGACTGGATTAAGGACCGTCAGGTCTCTGTCTTCCCAGCCCCTGAGGCCTGGAGGCAGAGCCCTGCCCAGGAGTGGGCACGAGAGGCCCAGCAAGCCCAGACACAGCCCAAACTGCAACGCCACTGCCATGCTGGGCCCCAGATTCCACCACGTGGTGTATGGGATGCAGGAATCTGGGTGTGAGACCTTTGGGAACGCTGTGGTACTGCTGGAGCCTGGTGTCTGTGGGGAACGGTCTGCACACATCGATGCGGCCCCAGGGCAATCGGAGTCAGCTCCCAGACAGGCCCAGAGATGGGTGCAGAGAGGGGAGGTGGCTCAGGCTGAGGTCCCTCCAGCATGACTATCATGGGAACCCCAGTGCCACTCATCTTCAGAAAGCTGGACCTCCGTATCAACTGCCCACTGTGAGTCCCCTGGGACTGGCCCAGCCCAGACCCCTGAGAGGACAATGGCCAGGGGTAGAGGAAAGAGCCCTGGGCTGGGTGTTGGGGGCCTGGGCGCCACTGCCTTGCCTCCCCTCTCTGGGCCATCTGTAAAATGGGAATAAAATAAATTAAGAAAGGTATTTGACAAATGAGGAAACTGACAATCAGAGAGGGGAGGGGCTGACCCCTCAGGACCCACTAAGAATGCACACACATGCAAGGCGGTGAGCCAGCATTCAGACACCTGCCACGCTGAGGGCACCGGCTGCCAGAAGCATCAATCCACAGAGAGGAGCCCGGCCGTGGGTGGTAACACGGAGCTGTTGCCTGCTGAGCCCTGATTCCCTCAGCCCCTACACCAGAGAGGCTACACCTTAAGAATGGAGAGGGAGGAATGAAAAACCGACACCTGCTACCACATAGACGGACATTGAAGCCATTATGCTAAGTGAAAAAAGCCAGACACAGAAGGCCACATGGTGTGTGATTCCATTTGTAGGGAACGTCCAGAACAGGCAAATCCATGGAGACAGAACATAGATCAGTAGTTGGCTAAGGTGCGGGGCTGGTGGCGGAGGATGGGGTTGAGGTGTTTCATGGAAGGGAATGTCTTTTTGGATGATGGAATGTTTTCAATTTGATTGTAATACTGGTTGTACAACCCTGTGACTGGACTCAAAACCACTAACGTGTACACTTTAAATGGGTGAATTGTATGTTATGTGAATCATGTCTCAATACAGCTATCATTTTAAAATGAGGGGGATTTACCCTGGGATGATAAAGAAGGTCTGGAGATGGACAGTAGTGGTGGTTGCATGACCATGTGAATGTACTTAATGCCACTGAGCTGTACATTTAAAAATGGGTAAGATGGTAGATTTTATGTTATGTATATTTTACCACAATTTCTGAAAAATAAAAAATTTCATTTTAAAAAGATGGGGGGGAAGTATCCCAGAAGAAGACCATGGAACCCCAAATACTCTAAGATACTAGACTCAGCACACCAGGAAAAAACGAGCATCCCTGCTGCCAGCCCCCCATGCGGGGTAACACACACACACACTTGCGTGTGCATGCACGCACACCCACACACATACACACTACTCTCCAAGTCCCATAAGCCTGGTGGCTGGGGACAAAGGAAGGAAAATCTTTGAATTGCCTCTGGGACTGGGATTTCAAACAGATGGCCTTGTAATAACAAAGTGACCACAGCACCCTGGGATCTGCCACCGCACAGCTGGGGCCAGAGATTGGAGAAAAATGAAACCGCTTCCTGTGAAGCCCCCTGTATGCCGAGAGCTCCACAAACTGCTACAGATGCTCGATGTCAGCTCTCCAAGGAGCATAAACTACTTGAAGGCCGGGACCGCTGGGTCTGGTTTGTGCTCGGGGCTCCACACAGAGCTGGGCACATCGTGCCCGGGTCCTCAGTCAACATCTGATGAAAGAAGGAAGAGTCTCCCCCATGAGACAGAGAAGAAACTGAGGCCCTGGGAGGCCACGGCCCTAGCCAGGGCCACACAACCAGGTAGAGGTGGAGGCGGGGACCAGGACCCAGATTCCCAGCTCCCTGGCCCAGGCCGGCATCGGGCAGGACTGGATTCCACCCAGAGCCCCTCCTCCAGCTGTGCACATCTGTCAGCCTCCATGGGTTGAGGCAATTGCCCAGGAACCTGGCCAAGGATGCAAACGTCCAGGACAGAACAACCGGAGGCGTTTCCAAGGGGTGGGGTCGGCAGCCCAAGGGCCAAGCCTTGGTCCCCACAGAGCTGCCCCCTCCTGCCTGGCTCTGGGAGCTGCATTCCTAAGGCCACACTTCCCCTGTCATCCCAATTCCTCCTGGCTGGGAGGCAAGAGTCCTAGGCTATTGTCTTGGACAGCTACCCACTGGGGGATGAACTCCGCAGGCCCCTGCCCCTCTCTGGGTCTCAATTCCCCTTCAGTGTAATCAGGTTCCATCCAGCTCTGCTGGTCCTGCTCCTCCAAACTGCATGGCTCTCTCTGACACAGACTTCTTAGAACCCTCAGCCCTGCCTTCAGGTGCCCCTAGTCTGAAGGAAGAGACACTCCTCCCTGAGAAGCTCCAGTCGGAGATGGGGGACATAGCCCTGCACACAGGACCTCCTGATATGTTGGAAGAGATAACACTCCACTCGCAGGAGCCTCGTCTAAGGAGGGAGACTCCCCGCCCCGACTCAGGTTCAGAAACTCCTGGTCTGATGGGGGAGACCTGGGCCACCAGCAGGAGGCTCCTGGGTCAATGCTTGGGCTTTGGCTGGCTTCTCTCTCCCTTTCAGATGCCTTCTCCTCTTCCTAGTCGTGGGGCGAGGGGGCTCACGCCTCTGTTTCTCAGAACCCAGCATCTCTGTTTACATAGCAGTGGGCACCACCTCAGGCTGTTGGCTGCAGCCAGCTTCGTGACAGACGGCCCATGTGCTGAGGTCCACCAGAAAACACACGTTCCTGACACACCGTTTGCTTTTGGTGGCTCAGCTGTGTCTGCCACCATCCCCAGGATGGTGCCCCCTTGGTCCAGGACCTGTTCCAGGCAGGCCAACAGCAGTAGCATCTAGAATTAGGCAGTGCTCAGACTGGACAGGTTCCTCTCACCTCTGTGAGGCCCCATTTAGGGCAACCCCTCCAGAAGCCTGGCTCTGAGGCATCCAGGCTGGTCTTCACAGTACCCCAAAAGTCTGGGGTTATTACCGATAAAGAAGCTCAGAGCTTGTTTCCCTAACTGTAAAGTGAGGTTGATAGAAGTAATACCGCTCAGAAAATAATTGTGAAGATTAAGAGATAATTCAGGCAAAATGTTAGCACGGTGCCTAGCCAAGGTGAATATTTGCTGTTTTATGATTGTGTTTTTTCTCCTGCTCAGCATTCAAACTCCTTTCTTGTCTGGGGGACTCCCCTGTGGGGTGAATCTTAGAGGAAGGCAGCTCTGCCCTCCCATTTCAGAGGCTGACATGCCCCCGGGTCAGTAGGACCAGACACGTGACCAGACTCCGTCCGTCAGTCAGGAGCCCACCCTGAATTCAGGGAGCACTACGGTGCTACAGAGGACAGTCGGGGCGGGGGTCATTCCTGGGGACCAGAGGCCGTGCCCAGGCCGTGATGCCCAGCGAAGGCGGCCCTGGCAGCAGCACCAGAACCAGACGCTGCCTACGCGGGCCCCTTGCCTGTGTCCCGAGCTGCCAGCCTCCTTCACATCCGCCCTTTCCCTGAGCCTCCCTCCCAGTCGATTCTGTGAGCTCCTTGGTGTCCTTCCAATAAATTCCTGTTCTGTTTAAATTAATGAGTGTCAGTTTCCATTGTTTTCAACCAAGAAACTTGACTGGTTTGGAAATTGGTCTGAAGGGGCGGGTTTCAGACAAGACACCCTCAGGGAAAGGAAGGAAATAATCATCTATTCTAGTTGGGGCTGAAGGTGGCGAAAATCCAGTTAGTATCCAGGATGAGAATCTAGCAGCCTGTGGTATGTAGTGGTGAAACAGCTAATTAAGTTAAATTAATTAATTAAATTATGGCCTGTGGCCATCTGGAAAAAAGTGCCATTGAATGCAAAGCTGTGAGGGCCTCAGTGGCCACGGCCACTGAACACAAGAATGGCACGATTTCAAAGATGGGGTGGCTGCTTCTATGACATTAGAAATTTCATAATTCTGTGACACAATTAAAAGAAAAAGAATAACAAACGTCAATACCTAAATTCTTGACTCAAGGCATAAACTGGAGCCTAGGAACTTTCTATAACTGGACTAAAAATTCTCTTATCTTTTACTGCAGTAGGATTAAGTCTGTGGAAAACCAGATGCAAAGCATGATCCTTTGCATTGTCAGACTACAGTGGCAGTTGAGTTCACAGCCTCTTCTTCCTCTGCCCGCTGCCTTCATGCCGGTGGTTCCTTGAGGCTGAGCCTGGGTCCTCTTCTCTTCTTACCCTGCATCCCCACAGCACATGGGATGCATTTGGCTGCAAGCAACAGAAAACTCTGCGACAGTGGAGGTCCAGGGAAGGCAGACTCCTGGAGTGCACAGCTCCCAGGGCTGTCGGAGGTGCCCATGCTTTTCTCTCTCAGCTCTGCCATCCTCCCGGTTGACTACACCTAGCGGTGCTGGAGCTGGTTCATGCTGGCTTGCAAGGGGTGATTGTGTGTATCCTAACTCTGTGTTCAGTGGCATCATGTTGGCAGTTTGAAATTGGCTACGGAGGAGATATTTACACCATGGAAATCAGCAAGCGCTACAAATCAGGGTTTGTTTTTTTTTTTTTTTCTTCAGTTGGAGAGGAAAAAACACCAGCACATCACTGGCTTTATTCTAGCTCTCATTCCCTGAGGGGTGGCAATGGAGCCACCTGCTTGTGTAGGCTCCCAGGAGGGAGAGGAAGAGGGAGAGTATGAGGAGACAGGGAGGGGGAGGGGAGGGGGAGGGGAGGGGGAGGGGGGAGATGGGAGAGGCAGGAGGAGGGAGGTGGGGGGAGGGAGAATCTCCCCTGACTCTGGAACGAGGCCGGCTCTCCAGCCTTGCTGAGAACCAGCAGCAGGGGAATGCCATGACCATGCCTGGCTGAGTCTCACCAGAGCCCCTCTGGAGCTGGGGCGTGGGATCAGCTGCCATGAAGAGCAAGGGCTCTGTTGGGGGCAGATCTCTGAACAAACTGGGTCCTTCAGGGAATGAGGAAAGAGGAAGTGGGGGTGATGGGTGGCAGCAGTGCCCTCCAGTCTCTCTTGAGGTGCCCACCCACACCAGCGGCTTCACTGATGACCATCAGAGCTGGACCCCTGCCCAGACATGTGTAACTGACCACCCCTGAACATCTCACCTTGGAGGAGAAGAAGAAGAATCCTAAGAGCTCGTGCACATAGCATTGACCATGTACCAGCTGCTGGTCCAATGCTGTCCGTGTATCAGCTCATCTACCTACACAAGAGCCCTAGGAGACGGGTTCCGCTGTGGATCTCATTCACAGGTGAGGAAAATGGGGCTCCGAGGGGTGGGGTAACTTGCTAGAGCCCGCAGAGGTGGCGCTGGGATGGGGAACCAGCCCCCTGGATCCAGGTCCTCACTCTGAACCTCCACTCTCCCCTGCCCCCCACAGGAGCCTCCCACCAAGCCTGCTTGAAGCTCTTCTCTTCCTCATCGTAACTGCAATTCAATGTTCAGGTGTCACCATAGGCAGGCATCAATGTTCTAGAAAGATTTCCACCCCCAGCCCAGGTGAGACACCCGTCTATGGCTGCTGCAGTGAACTCTGCCCCCCCGGGGGGCACTGGGCGCTGTAACTGTCTGGCTTCTTGTCTATTTCCCTTGAGGGCAAGAAACAGGTCCTACTCATCTCCACAGGCCCAGTGTCCTCAGGCCAGGAGCCGGCACATGGAATGGGTGGGTGAGAGCCTGGCCCCAAGCCCTCAGCTCCCTTCTCCCCACTGCCAGATCCCTGGGCCCTGGTGGTCCCAGAACATGCAGACCCCTATCCCCAACCTTCCAGGCAAATGTCCTGGCAGCCCCTCCGCCACTCCACTGCCCAGCTGGGTCTACTTCATACACTCAGCACAGATTTGCTTACCTCTGTTTCTCAGCCTCCTTCCTGTTTTACTCTTTTATTAAGATTCTAATTAAATAATTCTAATTAAATGTAATGAGCTGAATCGACAAACTTACTGCAATAAAGCTGCAGCATTCAAGACATCCTCTCCCGATCTTTCCTGGGCAGTGGAATTGAGATGACGTTGGGCCTTTTCTGCCTGGGGGTGACTCAGCAGGGCTGGGACTGAATGCCATGCTCACAGGACATCGCCATGGGCCTGAGCCACTGGCAGGACACCCACGGCCCAGCTTAGGCCTCCCCTGACTGAGGCATCCTGCAGCCATGCTTTAGGCAGAAGTCAGTCTGTTCTTAGAGCCCAAATACTGGCCTGGCCACACTGGCCCTCTTCCGGTCTGTGCCTCAGGCCAGCCTGATGCCTCCGCCTGATAACACATGGCCTCCTCCACACCAGGAGGGGCAGGCAAAGGCTCCAGACTTATAACTGGGGTTTGCTAAACACGTGGGTGTCCGCCTCTCCCTTCAGCCCTGCTCTCTGAAGAGGAAGAAAGGCCTGGGCCTGAGGTCTGACCCCTGCCCTTCCATGTGGCCTTAGTCAAGGTCCATCCCCTCTCTGGGCCCCACCCCATTTTCCACCAAATGTCAGGCCGACAGGGTGTGTTGAGTGAGGCCTGGCCTCAAATCCTGGCCCTGCCCCTTCTTGGCTGTGTTACCTGAGGCAAGTCACGTTGCCTCGCTGAGCCTCAGTTTCCTCATCTGTAAAATGGGACCAACATCACCTACTCTGCAGAGAGCTGTTTAAAATTACCTTAAAACAAAAATTAGGCACAGACTAAGTGTTTGATAAATTATAACCATGAATCATCCTAATCCATCTCCCCTTTGCCACAGCAACCCTCGGGGGCTGAGAGAGGACCCAGTTCATGGGAGCTGAAGGGGGGAGGCAGAACTTTTAGAATCTTCCCAAACCTGGCTCACCTTCCTTCCCACTCTGCCTTAAACCAGACCCACCAGCCAGCACTGGGGACACAGTGCCCTGGGGACCCCAGGCAGGACTTTATATCCTCCATTCACAGGCCCTGCCTAGGCAACAGCACCGTCATAGCAGTCTCTGAGCCTCTACCCACACCTGACCTCACTGTACCTTTAGACCACCCTTCAGGGAAGGCAGACTTTCGTTCATGGTCCCATTTCACAGACAGAGAAACTGAGGCTCAGAGAGGGGGTTGGTGACAAACTCAAGTCAATCAGGCAGCGGTGGAGTCAGGACTTGAACCTGGCTCTCTGGCTCTGACACCAGGGAGCCACTAACTGCCACCTCCCAGTGCAAGTGCCAGGTGGCCGGGGATACTCTGTGTGTCCTAGTGACCCAGGTCGTGAGACCCAATAGCCCTGGAGGCAGGCAGGGCAGGGCGACTATCCCAGAGTTCAGAGGAGGATGGGGAAAGGCTGCAGAGCAAAGCTGAAGAGCCGGGCCCCCGTTCCTGGGCTGCCCCAGGCTTACCTGGTCACCTGGCCTCCAGCCTCAGGCTCTGTTCCTCGGCAGAGTAGCACTGACTTTGGGGTCAGGAGGACCCTGGTTCGGTCCTGGCACTGTGTTCACCTGTTGTATGATGGGCTGATGACCTCACCTCTCTAAGCCTCAGTCCCTTCACAGCGTCAATGGGGTGCATGCTTGTATCCCCAGAAAAAAATGGTGGGCATTATGGATCTTATGTCACAGGCCTGTTTTAGTTTCCTGGGGCTGCTGTAACAAGGAACATGTATCCCCCGCTTTTCAAAAGTATGCTTTATGCCACTTCGCGTTTACGAAAGACCTATGTTAGTTCCTGTTTTCCCTAACTGAAAGACATCCAAAGAGAATTTTCGGGGACTTTTCTGGTGGTCCAGTGGTAAAGAATCCGCCTTCCAATGCAGGGGACACGGGTTCGATCCCTGGTCAGGGAACTAAGATCCCACATGCCACAGGGTAACTAAGCCCGTGCACTACAACTACTGAGCTTGTGCGCCTCAACCAGAGAGCCTGCGTGCTGCAAACTACAGAGCCCACATGCCCTGGAGTCCCCGTGCCACAACTAGAGAGAGAATACACGCACGCCACAACTAGAGAGAAGCCCGAGCACCGCAACAAGAGAGAAGCCCCTGCGCCACAGCAAAAGAGCCTGCGCCACAACGAAAGATCCCGCATGCTTCAACGAAGACCCTGCATGCCGCAACTAAGTCCTGACGCAGCCAAAAAAGATGAATAAAATAAATAAAGAGGATTTTAGCATTTACGAAAAAGCGAGAATAGCGTTCAGTGTTTGTTTTGCAGCAGCCGTCATAGAGGCAGCGTGCACCCCGAGGGGTGAGAGTGGCACCGCCAAGCTCCTTCCCGGGAAACTACCCTCGGCATCTCAGCATCAAAGCATCTCAAGCCACTTTAGCTTTGAACTGTCTCTGAGAGCATCTGTGCTTTAACTGGATTTATGTTTTGCATCCGTTAGCAAGATGTGTCCTAAGTAACTGCTTCTTCGCTTTATACCATTTCAGCTTACAAAAGGTTTCATAGGAACTTTGGGATAACGGGGAAACCTATACCGCAAAGTGGGTGGCTTAGAACAACAGAAATGTATTGTCTCACAGCTCTGGAGGCCAGAAGACCAAAATCAAAGTGCCAGCAGGGCCGTGTCCCTCCCTTCACCTGTAGGGGAAGATCCTGCTTCGCCTCTTCCACCTTCTGATTGCCCCAGACGTTCCTTGGCTTGTGGCAGCATAACCCTGGCCTTCACATGGCCTTCTCCCTGTGTCTCTTCACACAGCCTTCGCTCTGTGCCTGGCTGGCCCTGTGTCCAAATTTCCCCTTTTTATAAGGACACCACCCTGATAACCTTGTTTTAATTGATTCCCTCTGTAAAGGCCCTGTTTCCAAATAAGTTCACATTCTGACGTACTGGGGGTTTGGACAAGTCTTTTGGGGAGGACACAGTCAACTTAGGCTGCAGGCTCTTTTGCACACACCTGATCCTTACAGGCAGGCCAGAAATGAGTGTCCTCACTGTACAGATGAGGAAAAATGGAGCTCCGGGAGGGGAGGTGACTAGTACAAGGTCACACAGTGAATGAGTCACAGAGACAGAGTCTGAACTTCAGTCTCCCGAGTCTGGTGCTTTTCCACTGCCCTCTTTAAAATTTAAAAGGAGAAAAGAGAGTCCAGAGCTATCCTTTGGGGGTCAAGAATTTGATAGCCATGTGGCATCAGTAATAACAACCACCACTGACCAAACTCCTACCAGAAGTCAGGCACTCAGCTTTATATTCACTGTGTCACGCTGCTACTTATTTATTTATTTATTTATTGCGGTACGTGGGCCTCTCACTGTTGTGGCCTCTCCCTTTGCAGAGCACAGGCTCCGGACACGCAGGCTCAGCGGCCATGGCTCACGGGCCCAGCCGCTCCACGGCATGTGGGATCTTCCCGGACCGGGGCACAAACCCGCGTCCCCTGCATCGGCAGGCGGACTCTCAACCACTGCACCACCAGGGAAGCCCCATGCTGCTACTTTTGAAGTCACACTGCCTATTTCAAGCCCAGGCTCTCCCATTCCCCCTGAGTGACACTGGGCCAGTAACTTCACCTCTCTGGGCCTCAGTTTCTTCTTCAGTAAAATGGGGGCAGCATCCACTCTAGAGGGTCATGGTGAGATTTAATGAGGTGATTCATGCAAAGCCCTTAGCACAGGGCCTGGCACATAGCAAGTTCTCATTTAATCCTCATATAATGACATCATGAGGTGGGTCCACACTCTGCAGAGAGGAAACCAAGCCAGCATTTGACCACGGTTATGAACTAGTTACTATGTCTAGTAAGTGACAGAAGTGGGATTTGAACCCAGGTCCCTCTGACTCCTAATTCTGTGCTCTTTCCACAGTGCTGAAGTCCTGGCTTCTCCTGAAGGCCTCCAGGCTTAGGAATCTGACTCTTACTGAGGACTGGCAGGGCCCAAACTTCAGACAGTCTTCCTAACTGGGTGGTGAAAGCCCCGGTCCAACTCGGTCCCTGGGGAGGGAGGGGGCCTCTGGGTTTAAAACACTGCCAGTGCGGGAACCAGGGGCTGGGCGTCCTCCCTACTTCAGCTGTCGGATAACCCCACGGGACAGACCTTCAAGCCAAGTCCCCAAGAAGCATATGCCAACCCCCCTGGGTCCCAGGGGCATCTGTTCTGATTTGCTGTAAAAATTAGAGCTGAGCTCTGCAGAACGTCAAGAAAGCAGGGGAACTAGATAGTAGTGAAGGGGCCAAAATCAAAGACATTCCCCATTGCTGCCCCCTACAGACAAGCAGGCACCCACACATGCACAAAGAAATACACAGGCCTGCTCCCCACCAGACCAGACGTCCACATGCTCACGTTCAGATACGCACGCCTGCAGCACAACACAGACCACAGAGCTGACACATGCTCACTCCACACTCCCAGAGGAATGACACACGTGCCCGGGGACACTCGCACCACAGCCTGACGCCGGCAGGGACCTGGAGACACCAGCCCTCCACATCACACAAGGATGCACAAGCCCGGGACACAGACCCACAGACTCGGGGACACCTCAAACCCGGGCCTCTGTCGGAAACAGAGGAGGAAGTGCATCCCGTTGTCAAGCTCCCACCGGCCCCTTTTCTAGCCCTGAGCCCGCTTTCTCTTGGGCCTGACCCTGGACGACTGCCCCAGCCCCCAGGGGTCTCTGCAGCCTCTGTGACCTTGTCTCTCTCTGCACAGACCTCCCACTCCATCGCAAGCAAGTCAGAAGCCCCCGCCCCTGCCCCAGGTCCCCGGTGCCCACCTGCTCTGACCTCATCTCCCAGCTCTCTCCTTCCGGCCACACTGACCTCCTCGCTCCTTCTGTTCTCTCACATCTCACTCTCCCCCCTGCCTGGGGCGGGGCCGAGGCGGGGGTACACTTGCTGTATCTTCTGTCTCAAGTGCTCGTTCCTCCCACTTCCGTTAGGTCCTTTGCTCAAAACTCCCTGACCTCCCACCCCTGTATAAAGCAGCACTGCCCGCCTCCCCCTCTATCCCCAGCCCTGGCTTTTTTTTTCTTCCCAGTACTGAGCACCACACAGATTACTTCTACATATTTGGGGAGCGGGGAGGGTCAGTATCCCCCTCCCCCAGTGGAATGCAACTCCGTGGGATGGGATCTTTGTTGTTTTGTTTGTTGCCATGCTCCAAGCACCCGGCACCCAGCCTGGTGTGTAGGGTTGGTGCTCAATCAATGGGTGCTGAATGAATCGCTCCTGACCGCCAGCCTGGCTCAGGGAGCATCCAGAGGCAGGGCCCAAGCTGATGTGCAGACAGAACTGGGGTCCAGCCCTGGTCCTGTCACTTCACCTGTCAGTCTTGTCTCTCACACGGCTGTCGTTGAGGATCGAAGATAACATGTGTCAGCTCTCAACACAGCATCTGACAGTCCCCATGGTGGTGAGGTTTCCTCTGGCCCAGCACCCTGGTTTCCCGGTCCCCCACCTCCCATAGGAGTGTCAGGGGTGGATGGGGTGCCCGGTGGTCTCAGCGCCTTCTTCCTTCCTTTCTACGTGCCCTCTCGGAGGCTGGACGCCTGTGAACCACTTTTCGCACCTCCCTTGGCCAGCAGGCTTCACATCGGCTTCTGCCAGTGAGATCGGATCTCATCTCACAGAACCAACCTTAGGAGCAGAGAGCCGCCGGGCCACTGGCTGCAGCTCCCTCGGCTCCAGCCTTTCCTGATTCCCTGAACCCTTGCGGGGCCTCCTTCACACCCCCAGCCCTCCCAGTGGTTTCGTGAGCCGAATCTATTAAGAGATTTATTTCCTATTTGAAACAGCTAGAGTGGAAGGTATTCTTGCATGAATCCTGACTGGATATTGAAGTTTCTGGAGTCTTTCCTGGGGTACACTTTGATGGTAGGGAAGAGCCAGAGCGTGCACTTGGGTGGCATCAGGGTGGAAGCTGGTGGGACATGTCTCCTCCCCCTTTGCCATCTTTTTTATTTTTCGGGCCGTGTCGTGCAGCATGAGGGATCTTAGTTCCCCGACCAGGGATCGAACCTGTGCCCCCTGCAGTGGAAGTGTGGAGTCTTAACCACTGGACTGCCAGAGAAGTGCCCACCTTTGCCATCTTGGGTGGGGCCACAGCCCTGCGGTGACACTGGTCCTGCATGTCCCCCTCCCCCAGCAGCCCTCACAGCAACTTACAGCCACAGTGGGCGGAGTTCTCAGCACCTCACAAGTACCAACTCATTCATTAGCTCCTCAAAACGTCCCTGTGTGGATGGTGCTGTTATCATCCTATTTTATACAGGAGTAAACTGAGACCCAGACTATTAAGTCAACTGCTCTTCAGTCATTTACATGCCTAATAAGTGGCAAACCTGAGATTCAAACCCAGTCTGGCTCTAGGGGCCACGCTCATAATCACAGCTCTCTGCTCTCTCTTCCAGGCGTCTGTGCCAGCAGCTCGAGCAGCAGATGAGACCTTGGGGTCCTTGAGGAGGCGCAGTGAAGAGACGGGTGATGAGCTGATGCTTATTACATGCTTGAGAATTCACCAATGCCCTTTCTCCAGCCTCTTCTTATCATAATCATTTCTACTTCCCCACAAGCCCTGCAGACCTCTCAAGCACATTGGCCCTCCCAGCACACGTGGGGAAGGGACCTCTCTCTCTTCTCTATGGGGTGGATGGGGGACAGGGCATGGGGTCCCTGGAAAAGAATAACACTCCCATCTCAGCTCTGCTTCTCAACTGCCCACATGGCCCGTCCCTCCGTGGGCCCCAGTCCCCGACTGTAAGCAAAGAGGGTGGGCTGGAGGACCATTATGGCTCTTCTAGCTCTGGAAATTCTAGACTCCTGCTTTGAAGACATTTTGAAAATCAAGATCTTTGGTCAGGGCAGAGAAGTGGACCACACGTTTTACTAAACCAGGCTGGGATGGGAGTGCTTGGCTGCTGGCTGCGTGATGGAGACCCAGAGAACCAAAGCCCAGTGTGCATGGGGAAGCTGACCATCGAGTGGCTTTGCCTTCAGAACAGATAACCTGCAAAGTGGATCTTTGGGCTGCAGAGGCTCCAGCCTTGCCTGCCAATCTGAGGCTGCCCCTGCTCTCAGCAGGTTCTCACAGGAAGCTGGGCTCGTTGTCTCCCTATTGATGAGCTGACTCGAGTCACTGACGGTCACTCTGTGCCAGGTGCTATGCTGTGCACTGAGGTTCAGGTGAATCGGACCCAGGCCCTGGCATCTCAGAGCTCCCAACCTTTCTCCCCTCCTTCAAGGCCCAGCTGGAACACCCCTCTTCCAGGAATTCTCCCTGGCTTCCAGCTCTGACTTCCAATGTCCCCCTGGCGTAGTATAAACCTAGCCCACGCCCAGGAACTTTCCAGGGCACCAGGACCCGCAAACCCTGGACTGTGAAAAGGTCAAGACAGGTCCCCGCAGCCCTACCCCGTGCTGGGGCTCAGGAGTTGTGGTCAGAATTGTCGCTTGGCAAGAAGGACTTATGACACAGCCCTCATCTGTCCTGGCTGGAAGCAAAGGCACCAATTTGACCCAGCACCCATGTGTTGGGCTCAGAAGCTCCTAAGTAAGCGAGGACATTGTGTTGTCCAAATGTTCCAAGTAATCTGCAGAGGGGCAGGGTCACCTTGTGACCGTGGAGAACACAGGGGCTCTGCATCCCAGGCCTGCCTCTTCCCAGCTGTGTGGGGCTGGCAGGTCACATAAACTCTGTGGGCCTCAGTGTCATCGCCTCTAAAATGGGCTAATAATGCCTCCTAGCACAGTCACTGTGCGGCAGCTTAAACTAGGTAACGGGTTCAGATGCTGCCAGTGTTCCAGAGATGTGTTCCCCTCCTTCCCGGGCCCTCTGGGGCTGGCATTCACCACCCCGACACACTGAGTCTGCTCCCAGAGGACACCTTCCCCCTCGGAGGAACACCGAGGCTCACTCTGGGCCTCCGCCCACCCCACACAAACATAGGCTGGGCAATGCTGGCTGGGGGCAAGACAGGGCCCTGATGTGATGAGACACGCCCTGCCGAGTCCTCAACTGGTCATGTCCAGAGAAGCAGGCCCAAGGGCACCCCCTAGCAGTGGGAAAGATCTGTTTCCACCAGTCTGTGAAGACGGCCCCTGCCCCAGGTACCTAGCCTGGCCTGGGCCCTGCCGCTCCCATCTGTGCCATGGCAGAGGCTCCCCAGAACAGGACATGGGCAGCTCTGCTTGGGTTTGCCCTTCACTCTACAGGGTAGGTAGTGCCGTGGAAATACACGAGCTCTGGCGTCAGGCAGACTGGGGTTCAAATCCAAGGTCCATATTCCTTACTGGCTGTGAGATTTTGGTCAATTCACTTATCCTCCTTGACCCTCAGTTGTCCCATCTTGAAAATGGTACTAGGACCACCCACCTCCTGGCATGGTTGTTAGACTAGTGTCTCTGATGTTAGGTGTAAAGGACTCACAGGGCCTGGCATGTACGCCCTGGGGAAAAGCTCACCCCCTGATAACAAAGAGGCCACCTCTGTACTCCGTGCACAGGGAGCGGTAGAGGGAAGAAGGCCAGGTGAAGAACAGACCCCAGACAAGCACCGAGGGCCCAGAATTCGCCCAGATTCGCTCTCCGGGCTTGTCAGAAAGTCCTTGGAGAGATTTAACTGGGATGGGCTCTCCCCCTGGGAGAGGAGAGCCCAACATCCACCCAGTGAAGCTGAAGGTCACATCAAATCTGAAAGGCGACTTTGTTCTCTGCAGCTTCATCCGTTATGCATGAAAGAGCAGATGGCGAGTGCTCAGGATTCATAATTTGAGACATCCAGAGACTGAAGGCATTGGCCAAATTTAAACCGAAAGACGGACTTGTTGAGTGTCTTCTCAGATTATGGGAGAAGAAGAAAGGAGAGAATTTCTTAGTCATCTACCATCCACTCAGAATTCACAGCCAGTCTGCCCAACGGCTGACATCAGAGGTCTCCACCCCTGGGTTCCGGATATTTTTATGATCACTGTTTGAAAGGAACAAAGAGATAAATGTCCGAGAAGACCCCCACTAGAGCTTGAAGAGAGCGGCCCTTCTGTGCGGCTCTACAGGAGGCCACAGGCAGCATGACTGCAGATGTGGCTCCCGGGGGATCAGGACGTGGCAGAGTCAAGGGCCACAGAGATCTGAGTCTGGGCTGTGGTCTGTCAAGCACTGGCAGCAGCGCCTGCAGCCTCGGTGCCTGCAGCAGGAAAGGGAGCTAGTACCACGGGGCTCAACAGGAGCGCCGCGATGAGCTGGGGTTGAGAGCCCGGCACGGCCCTGGGCACAGACGAAGAGCTCAGTTAACAGTAGCCCCCGTTATTATCAATTTTACTTTGACTTCCTTAAATGTATTTGGTCCAAATTGCCTTTTGCTCTGAGATAAGCTTTGAGCCATCTAAGTACATCACCAACAATATAACTGTCACCCAAATCTCACAAAACCCAGGGGGGCAGAAAGGGTGGTGATTGTTGTACCCTTTTCCCAGATGGGGAAACTGAGGCTCAAGGAAAGAAGTGACTGATCCAGTGTCACAGCCCCAGGTGGCAGAGCCAGAGCTAGACCTTGGGTCTCCCAAGTCACGAAAACACACTTTCCTTCATCCCCCACCCTAGTCCCCAGTCACACTAAAGCCACACGTTCTGAGTCCACGTGGACAGGGAGGGTGTCTGGACTGCTGTCCCCAGCACTGAATCCCAGGCCTGGTTTCTGTTTAGCACAAAGTCTGTCAAATGAATAAACGTCACGGACTCATTTGAGAATGTGATGGAAATGAGAGACACCAACCCCAAGAAAAATGTATGTGTGGCCACACGCATAATGTACATTTCAAGGGGTCACAGACCCTGGTTAGGAGGCCTTGACCTAGGTTTTCAGAGGCCTCTCCAGTGCTGAGCTCACTAAGCTATCCAGAGATGACCTCATCGCACAACCCATCTGCCTGGTGGAAAGGGGGCCCTCGGGCTCCATCTAGGGGATCACAGACCATTATCCCCCGTGTCTGGGTCTGTGGCCACCACTGCTCCAACCACCCAGGGCAGGGTCTGCCCAAGGCCACGCTGCTACGTGGCCACCACGACACTCCATGCAAGTGCTCTTTGTATTTCAAAAAGAGAACATTTATTACTTATTTTTTTCCTCATTAGAACTTCCTTTACAGCAACACAAAGTAAAGCACAACAAAACTTATCTGTAGACACAAGGGGAGCACACTGACCACTGTTGGCCAGAGACCAGATGAAGGCCCCATGGAGACTCACACAAACACAGCACAGCCTTTCTCAGGGCTCCTGGACCCTCGTGCCAAGGGTGGCCCGTGTCAGGCCCAAGCCCTGATGCCTCACAACAAATACAGGGGCTGATACCAAGGAGATCTGGAGTGGGCAGTGGGGGTGCAGGAGCTGGGCCAGGGAAAGGAAGGTATCCTCACATTTTGATAAAGGCAATCCCACCCCACCTCTCACCCAGGCACTCCCGTCTCTGTGTTTTGATTCAGATGCTTAGTTAGATACGTAGATTCTAAGAAACGGTGTGTTTCCTGGGCTGGTGAAACCTGCTCCAACTATCACCAGAGACTTAAGCTCGGTAAAGCCAGGCCTGGGAGGCACCTGAAGATGAAGAATGTGCTGGCGGCTTTGCTGGGAGTCCCATGGGGGTGAAAGGGGAGGAAGGGAGACTCTGAAGACAGGCTGCTGCTGGTATGTCCCCGATCTGGGGTCGGAGCATCAGGAAGGAACAGCGTGATGCTTATGAAGTTTGGTTCTGTTTCACCCTCTGAATTAGCAGACTTCAAACACTTCCATTTCCACAGAAATCAACAGCGAGACAGCTAGCAGGGCACACAGGCTCATGCCAGTTATGTGAGTAAAGGCACCAGATGGTTTGTTATGAAACACATTTTGGTCAGAAAATAGCTGGGGCTTTTTGGTTCCTGGGAGGACAACAGAGCTAGAAAAAAGGAGGTGTGAGTTGTGAGAGGTGTGGGTGAGAAGGCAGCTTTGGCACCAGATCTGGGTTCTACTCTTGACTCTACCCCGTCCACGCGTGTGGTCTCAGTTTCCTCATCTAGAAACTGGCAACCAAACATCCGCAAACAAATCTAGGTGTTAGGTTTCACGCACGATCTCAGGGAGTATGGGGAGGTGGGGCTCAGACCAAACAGCAGCGCGGGAAAACTTGATCCACGTGGAGGGGGAAGGGCAGGATGGGAGCTCTGCAGGAGGCGGTCACACAGATGACCCCACGGTCGCAGGCAGACTCTGGGAGTCCAGGGCAGCCAGTTACACCGGTCAGGGCAGCCAGTTACACCGGTTCCAAGCACGGACGGGGACTTTGGGCCTCGTCTCTCGGAAGAAGGGCAGAAAGAAAGCTCTACGCGACGAAGCACCATCGAGGAGCTGGGGGCCACACCTGCTGTGTGTGCTTTAAAGTGCCTGCCACGTGTTGTCTTTGGTCAGGGGCTGCCCCTCTGCCTCTGAGAGCCCCCAGGGCCAGGAGCCCAAGCCCCGGCCCGCTGGGCCCCCCACGGAAGGCGGGCTGGATGTCACAGTCTTCTCCCGCGGCCGTGTTGCCCTCCTGTGCTCAGAGGATGACAGAAATGAACGATCCCGACTACTTTCAGAAAGGAGTGAGGGCGCCTCTGGGGAAATCTGGGCCCTTGAGAGAAGGGACAAGAAACGCTTTGGCCACCATCCTGACACCCACGGTGGAGCAGAGCTCGCTCAGGAGAGCGCGGAAAGCAGGTTGTAACACTGCGCTCGTGCCCGATGCAAAACCAGCTTCTGAGTTGAACCAGGAGTCACTGAATAAATATTCAAGGCATCTTTCAGTTCTTAGAGAAAGAACGGGGTTAAAAAAGAATCTCTCCTTCCCTCTGCTTGACTGGCTGCAGCTCTGATCTGCAGACTGACAGTGCTGCCGACTGAAGGACAGTGGCTGGGGGTCCTGGAGCTGGCCCCCGCCCCCGACGTGGGTGGCTTTGGTTTGTCACATGTCCTGCCAGCCCCAGGCCTCAGAAGTTGAAGAGGTCATCCGGCTCGGCGCCACTGCTGTCAGGCTTGTCCCAGTCGACAGGCGAGAGGCACTGGGCGTAATGAATGTCCTGTGCTGTCAGTCCAGTGTCCAGGACCTGAGGGTTCGTCCGAGATTGGGCAAGCCTGGAAGGCAGAGCTGTGTGAGCCGGGGGCCCAGGCAAGGGGCTGGTGGGGCCCCGAGGAGCCGGTCCAGCCTGGCCAGCACCAGGGTCAGAAGTGAGAGGACGTGGGTGGGAAAACGGCAGGACACATGGCCAAAGAAGCAAGACCCGGATGTCAGGAGAGGTGGAGCCTCTAACCAGAGAGCCTACCCTTGAGGGTCAAGGGGCTCAGAAAACTGTGGGGCAGGCAGTGGCGTTCCCACCACGGAGAGGCTGGGGCACCCACACCGTCCACAGCTCCATCAGGAAATGCCAGGAAAGAGGGGAAAGGGCAGCGCTGCCGGCGCAGAGAGGGGCATGCGTGGGAGAGAGCCTGGGGCAACCATGGAAGACCACTGGCTTTAACTATGTTCAACACAGTGCTGTTCACAAAGTAAATTCAAAAAGGGGCACAGCTGAACGTACCAAGAATAGGGAGAGTTAAATAAATTACGGCCCATGTCCTTAAAAGAACATGAGGCAGTCAGTGAATGAGGTGTTTACAAGGAGTTTTTAACAGCCTGGAGAAATGCTCCTGATACACCAGCAGTAAGTGAAAATCAGGATCCCCAAATGCAAATATGACGAGCTGATCAATGCAAAAAAATGTGTATGTATAGGATTAGCGTGAATTAAGCCCCAAAGTCAGGGCTGTGGGATTATGGGATGGTGTTATTTCCTGTTTAACGCTTTGCTGATTTTCCAAGTTGTTCATTACGGGCACAAGACACTTTAGTAATCTGGAAAAAGTGAATGAAAGATTTCCTTCAAACCAGGGGGTTGTAGTCAGCCAGAGAAGCTGGGAAGATGGTAAAAAGAATCATGAAGGGGCCACCCACGCCGCTCCCGCGACCTGGGCTGCATCGAGAGGTTTCCACTGGCTCTGGCAGGAAGGGGATGGGGAAGTGGGGGAGGGCTGTAGGGGGCTGCTGAGGGTCCCAAGGGAGAAAGGAAGGCCTGGCTGACCAGGGCCCAGTGCTCGGAAGCCTGAGCTGCCCGGGCCTCTCCTCAGCCAGCCTTCTTGGTGGCGTGTCCCCAAGCTGAAGGCAGCCATGGACAGAGATGGCCCCTGGGAAAAGGGGAAATGCCACCAGCCTCTGGTTAGACCAAATATCTCCTAATGGGCCACACATCCCTCCTCTACGTAATGCTCCACGGGCTTAATTAAACACTGCCTTCTCCCTGCCCCTTTCCATAAATGCAAAACCTCTGGAAGGAACAAAGCCTGCAAAAAAGCCCATTTTTGAAGGCTACACCAGGTGTAGGAAGAGGAAGCCAACCTGAGCTGTAGTGTGTTCAGTTCAGCTCAACCTGTGGTAGAGCGGTCACAAGGAATAGCTTTTGATTCAACAGCAAGAACTTTCTGGCAGACCTAGCCAGATAGTGAGCTCCCCACTCCTGGAGGTATCTGAGTTGAGATTTTTGCTCTGGGGAAGGTCAGAGTTCACATTCTCAGACATGGCAAAGGGCCCTGGAGACCAACCCCCAAGTGCCAGGCCTCCTCCCCCAGCACCAGGAGTCCACCTAATGTTACCTTGAAAATGCTTCATCCAGGCCATCATCCAGCTCCTTGGGGAAAACAAAGCAGGAGATAAGAACCCTCAGAGGGGGAGCCCGTGCTCACAGCCCGGGCTTGTTCCAGCCCTGGGTAAGCTATAGGGATGTGGCACACAAGCGTAGGAGTCTGGTGGGCGCCTAGAGGAACAGGCACAGGCAGGCCTTCCACCTGGCTACTGCCACCAGCATCTCAGCACAGGGACCCAAACCTGGGATGTGGGACAGGAGAAAGGGCACCTAGGTGCCTAAAGACCTGGGGGTTCAATTCCCAGCTCTGCCATGACTCAGCAACACCTTAGGCAAGTCACTGCTTCTCTTTGAGACTCAGCTTTTCCTTCCACAAAATTAGGGGGTTGGACCGGTCAATCTCTACAGCTTTCAAATTCCAAGAGGGAGGATGGGAAGAAGGTTTTCTTGCTTTCACCCACTTTCAAAAGCTGAGCCCAAATTCCAAGCTCACAAGGGATAGCTGATGGCAGGAATGCCACAGCCTAGGTGGGAAAACAATGGGCAAGGCTCCCTCCACAGACTCCGGGAGGACGGGCAGGTGGCAAGGCTGGAGAACTGGCTCACAGTGCCTGCTTGGGGGACACTGGGTGGCCCCCAACAGGCAATGGGATTTGATAGGTTTTCAAGTCCATCAATGTTCCAGATTTTTAAAATTAAAGAGACGTGCATAGCACAGGGAGATCAGCTTGATGCTTTGTGACAACCTAGAGGGGTGGGATAGGGAGGGTGGGAGGGAGGCTCAAGAGGGGATATGGGGATATATGTATACATGTGGCTGATTCACTTTGTTGTACAGCAGAAACTAACACAACAGTGTAAAGCAATTATACTCCAATATAGAAAAAAAAAAGATTTTGCAAAAACGTAAAAAAAAAAAAAAAAAGAGACATGACAAGTAAAGTAACATGTCATTCTGCAATAGATCCCGGACTAGAAAAAGGACATTGGAGGGACAGGTGGAGAAATGTGAATCAGGTCTGTATATTATATAAGTGTTGCATAAATGTTAACAATTTTGATCTTTGTAACGTGGTTATGTAAGATGTTAACAATTGAGGAATCTGTGTGAAGAGGAACAGGAATTCTTTGTACCATTTCTGTAATTTTTTTATCAGTCTAAAATTATTTCCAAATGAAAAACATTTCTAATTTTTTAAATAAAAAAATTATGTTCCTCTGGGAGATTCTGCAGGCAGAGGCCATCATCGTCACTGAGGAAGTGAAAAGGCTGAGACGGAGAGAGGTCAGGGTGCCTGGCCCGGGTCACAGAGGGCGTTGCGGGCCAGGCTGCCTGCCTGAGTCTCAGGCTCCTCGTTCAGGGGGCCGAAGGGGAGAGGCCTCAGGAGCGAAGTGCCCATGCCGAGAACAAGGGGGCCTTTGGTTGGTCCTGCAGTGGGCAGAGCCACGGATGCTCAGGCCAAGAGGCCAGGCATTGTGAGGAGACAGCTGTGCCGGGAGCCAAGCCTGTTGGGGACGCAGCCCTAGGTTCAAAGGGGACATTGTTCATCCCCTACCCTGGGTCTGGCTGCTGGGCTGGGTCAGGCCCTCCTAGAGGCCTGCAAGTCACGGGTGCCAGGGTCTGCACCCTGGAGCTGCCTTAGGCCTCATCCAGGGATCAGGCCAAGGCTCACTGGATCCTGGGGGGTCCCCAGGCCACACGACCACTCACCCAGACAACGCTGCTGCTGTTTAAGGCTTGAGGTCGCAGTGCCTCGTCCACGTTAGTGGTGTTAGCGCTGACCGTGGACAGCGGGGCCTTGGCTGTCTCTTCCAAGTCCAGCAGGTTCCCAGTGGCGACCACTATGAGGGGTCAGGTGCGTCAGGAGGAGAGGAGGTTCCTGCCTCCCAGCCCCATCTCTTGGCCCCAGCCTGGAGCCTCCTGGGCTACCCTGGTCCTGACTCCCTCCTTGGGCATGGCCTTTCCAGGCCTATCACCCAGACCACCCAGAGCCCCACCCTTGCACCTCCCGAAGCAGCTGGACAGCTGCCCACCGGGTGGGAAGCTCTCTCCCACTCATGGTTTAGGCTGAAACCCATATTCACAACAGGTATTAAGTTTTTAAAGAGATCACACAACAAGATGTAAAGTGTATAGGGAGAGATGTATACACAGATTTATATACCTGTATAGGGACATATCTGGAGGAACATGCACCAAAACAAGTAATTTTCCCCCTTTACCTGCATTTGCTAATTTCTCTATAATAAACAAGCATTATTTATTTAACAACAAAACAAAGATAAAAACCCAGGACTTTACCCCAGCCCAGGAGGGAGGGGGGCCCTCTGGATGAAGGGTCCCATGCCATGCAGCCCCTCCCCCGCCCAAGACTCACGGCTCTTCAGCGAAGGAGTGCTGTCTCGGCGGCCCCCACCCAGGAGGTCCCCTCCGTCTTGGCTGGTTTTCTCCCTCTTCTCCTTCTCTGTGGGACCAAGGCACAGCGCGTTGGAGCCCCCGACCCCAGCACTCCATCCCTAGCCATCACTGGGCAGGGGTAGGTTGTGGCCAATCTCAGGGGGCAGGTGTGAGGTCTCCAGAACCGAGAAATAAACTTTGCATGTTTCATTTAATCCTCACAAGGACCCTGGGGGAGGGAGACAACTGCTCCCAATTCTTCAGATGGGGAAACTGAGACTCGGAGGTGAAGGGGCCTGTGCAAAGCCACAAACCAGATAGGCGATGAAGTTGACGATCAGTCCAGGCCTGACTCCAGAGCCTTTACCATCCTCCCCGCCCCTACTGCTCTGCTAGTCTTCTTCAACGCCCCTGTACACCCCACCCACCGTGTCCACAAACAAGACTCACCTTCCTTGGATACCTGCCAAAACTCAAAGGCGACTTTGAAGGCCTGGGCTACTGTGAGGGTGACAGCCTGGGCCTGAAAAACAGGAAGTGGGGTCGGGGGAGGGATACAGTGTTAAGCAGGTAAAAGCAAGTCTCAACTGGAGGCCCAGGGACTCCAGGCCAGGCCCACCCTGGCTGTCCCAGGCTCTGGAATGCCTGATGGGCGGAGGCAGAGTCCTGGCCCCTCCCACATCGCCAAAGCCGATGTAATGAGGCCACACCTTCCTCAGGCAGCTGGGCCCCATCTTCACTACCTGGAGCCCAGCCAAGATTCCCACAGGTACTCCAATCCTCACCTTGGCAATGGTTATTCACCTCTACTTTTTTCCTTCACCTTTGAGTTCCCCTAAATACAATTAACTGTGAGGCTTATTTCCTCTGAGAAGTCCTCCCTAATTACCTAAGGACTGCACACAGTAACTTAGTCCTTAAAATGAGAGAACAGAAAAGCCAGAGTTGGAAAGGGCCCCGCCACTGCCTGAACGAGCCACAGCTGGAGAGGCAAAGGTTAGACTCTGGTTACTACTATGCTGGGTCAGAGGGGCATATAACTGAATGCCAGAAAGGTAGCAGGAGGCTTCTACATTTCCTGGCAGGAGCAATATGTCAATGAGGGCCCAGGGCAGAAGACTAAAACCATCCAGTGCCATAGCCCACCTGTAAAGAAGGGCCACACCTTGTCCCTCAACCCCTGGGGGACTCCCATCTACTCCTTCAAACCCAACTCAAATGTCACCATCTCTCTCACGTCACGTCACGTCGCGTCACAGGCACTGGGCTCCCACAGCCCTGCCTACCTCTCTCTGGTGTCACGCATATGAAAGTGTCACCAGCTCACATGCCTGTGTCACCCCACCTGGGTGCTCCCTGAAGGCAAGCATCGACTATGAACACCCCTGATTCCCAGAGCCCTCCAGGGGTGTCTAGGATGGTGGCTGAATTGCATTTGCCCGGGGGCAGGTCTCCTGAGGCCTTACGCTCCAGCCAGGACCTACCCTTAGCCCACCTTCAACTCAGCCCTTTCCTCTCTGATTCCAGTTCAGGGTTACTCAGCTCAGCTTCTGGGAGTGGAAGTCCCAGAGCTCGCAACTGTAGCCGGAAGCGACATGTAGCCTCCTCTGCAAGCTCGGCCTGGGGAAGAAAGCGCAGACTCTTTCAAGTGTACAACAAGTTCAGGCCTAACCAGCCTCGGCCCCACTCCCTTCGCCTCCGCCAGACAACTCAATTTAATTGAGAAATGAATCTGTGGCTACTGCCTTTAAAATTTTTTTTAAATTTAAAATCCCTAAACAAGCTGACTGATCCATGCCAATTAAATTTCATGAAGTATAAAATCTCATTTGAATGTCTCTGTCATTTACATTTTTGATGGAAGTACTGGCGCTTTATGGCAAAACTTAAATATGGTAATTAAGTATGAAACTCTTCACAGCTGTTTACAATTTAAGCTGTCACGTCTGGATCATGTTTAATAGACCCAGTTACCATTGAGAATTGCCCATGAAATAAAAATATGGGCTAATTACCAGCCAGAGTCAGATCACTATACACCCAAGCAAGGGCTGGTCACCCAGTGTGGCAGGGAGATGGGAACGCCATTATTTTTGCCTCCAGGAAATCTGAGGACACAAGCCTGACACTGTTTTTGCATAAATCTGCTTGTTCATTTGCATACACCCCGCCCTTTCACCCTGAAGTCCCGAGCTGCAAGTTAAACCAAATATAACTCAAGATGCAGATGCATGCAGGTGGCTGAAAGCCCAGGCTGGGCAGAGACTGGGAGGGGGTGGGCCCCGTTTTCCTGGGCGACTGCAGGAATCTGGGCACTAGCGATGGAAGGTCTGCTCAGGCCTGCCCACTGAAAAGCCCTCCTTGACTCCGCAGGCCAGGAGCCTGCCCCTCCTGAGTGCCTCTGGCTGTGGGTCTGTCTTATTACCCTGACCAGGTACTGCCTTGCCCAGTTTTTGACGTCCCTGTCTTGTTCTGGGTAACCAGACTGTTAGCTTCTCACGGGGACCAGGTCTAGCTTAGGGCTGCAGACTTGGGCCAGGACCCCGGAATCCAGGACCCCAACCAGGTTCTCAAACCAAGTCGGGCCAGGTGCCCTGTACAGCCCTGCTGCCCAGAAGCATAAATCACTGCACAAAAGGATGACCTGAGGAATGCCAGTGGCCTGGGAGGGAGAACAGCCCTGCCGCACCCGACCCCAGGTAGAATTAGGGAGTCCACCTGTACTGCAACCCTGGGCTCCCCACCGATGCCAGCAATGGCACCTTCATTTCAGAACCCAGAGGCTGAAGTGCTGGCTGAGGCCTCCCAGGTGGGCAGATGGAAACATTTCTTTGTACAGAACCTTATCCTGGCCGTGCCCAATGGAAGCCACAGGGAAAGAGAGGCCAGGTGGTTGGGCTGCCTAAGCTGAGCTGAACTGGTGGGTGACCCAGAAAGGGACCCATTTGCCCCTCAATTTGGGTGGGTCCTAGGCTTCTTGCTCATTCAGGCAGCCCAGCAAGGAAGGGTGAGGACGTGGAGACTCTGGGCCCTTTGGCCAAAATGACTGAGGGCTACGTCAGCGTCCAAATGCAAGGCTCCCCTGAGGCTGACTCTACCTAGCCATCCACCCAGGCTCTGGTGACATGTGAATCCCCAATCCCCAATCATACCACTTCATTTTGCACCTCTGTGTCTTTGCACGTGCTGATTCCTGTGCTGGAGTGCACCCACCCTCTCACCACCCTGCCCCACTTTTCTTGGCCTGGCAAACTCCTACTTACTACTCATCCTTCAAAGCCCACCTCAAAATGTCTCCTTCTCTGAGAACTCTTCATGTGCCACCTCCAGAGTGACTTAATAACCTCTGCCTGAGAACCAACCTCCCTGTATGCCCGTTACTGAATCCCAGCTCTTCTTTCCCATTGCCTCGTTCGCATCTTCACGGCCACCCTGGGTCCCCAGTGCCCGACACAGAGCTCAGCCTGGGACAGGCAGCAGCAAGCATGTGGAGAGACCTGCCAGCAGGCAGGATGCGGACTGAGGCACCCACTTCACCTCCTGCCTCCTCCTCAGAAACGTGCGCTCTGCCCTGAGAGTCTCAGGGTCTCCAACGTGGCCAGACCACGAGGCCGTAACACACTGGCAGCTTGGGCTCAGCTGAGGCCTTGGGAGCCACAAGGACACCACATGCATCAGGTGGTCTACTGACACCGCCCTGGGCTGGGCTGTCTCTCCAAGGGGCCTCCCCAGGGCTCCTTGAAATGGGGAGGCCAGGCGGGAAAGGCTGCAGATGGACAAGCCAATATCCAGCCGCTCCTGATGCAGATGAGAATGGGCCAAGAAAAGCGAAGAGTCTGGGCCCTGGGTATCCAGCAGGAGCCTGTCCCTCTGCCCGATGGCTCTGCTGTCAGCACCAAGCAGTGGCTGGCTGTTTTCCCCAGGACCTGACCTCTTGGCCTGGGGCAGACTGGTTTTGTTCAAGCCTGTCTAAAGTCCTCTGGCCCAAGGCCAGGCTCCCTTAGCCGCTGGGCCAGCATCCACTTTCTTTTACCCCCGACCTCCCCATCCCAGAGGAAGCCTCTACATGTTGGGAGCCCCTGCACTGCAGCAGTGGCTGAGGGCCAGCTGCCCCTGCCCAGTGCCTGCTCTGGTCAGTGGGGAGGAAGAGACAAACAATGGGGACATAATGAGCTTGTTCTGTGGGAACAAGGCTGTCACGGGAGAAGCCACCGCAGCTCAGGGACCTAGGGCATCGTGAGGCCCCGGGTGAGTGGCTGGCGACACCGAGTCTGCAGGAAAGAAACAAGGTGCACAAAAGAAACTGAGACCTTTCAGAACAATCCTGGATGTCACTGAGGTGACCTCCTCATTCTGTTGATGGCATGCAGCCCAAAGAAGGTCAGGGTCTTATCACAGAGGATCAGGCCCCTGGTCTGTCTCCTCCTACAGTGCTCCTTCCACAAGGCCTGTGGTAGGCTGCATCGTACTCCCTCCACCCCAGCCCACCCCCAGTGAGATGTCCACATTCTGATCCCTAGAACCTGTGAATGTTACCATACATGTCAAAAGGAACTTTGCAGATGTGATTAAGTTAAGGACTTTGAGATGAGGGATTATCCTGGATTACCCTTCGGGCCCAATCACAAAGGGCGTTATGAGAGGGAGGCAGGAGGGTGAGAGCCAGAAATAGCAATGTGATGACAGAGCAGAGAGGGAGACTGGAAGATGCTCCACTACTGGCTCTGAAGTTGGAGAACAGGGCCCTGAGGTGTAGCAGAAAGCCTGGGTGGGGCAGGGGTCACTTTAAGACTGTGATGTCCTGGATATGTCCTTGATGACATGGGGAGGGGAAGAGATCCTGTCTCCTTGGCTACAAGGACCGTAGGGCACAGGAACTGGGGCTCTGGGCTTCGTACACAGAGGTTAACAGAGGCCAATACTAAATAAATGTCGGGAACCTCCTTACAGGGCGGATGCTCAGACCTCGGGGGCCTCAAAAACAAAAACTTCAATGCCAAAGGCTGACTCCCTCCAGCTGCTTGCCACGAAGTTCAAGACAAAAGCCCAGAGACCACTGAGGTCCAGCTCGTCCCAGCTAGATGTGTCAGGGCGGCCTGGAAATGGGGTGAGGGACTCCTGGCTCCTCACAGCCATGCAGGGAGAGAAGAAACGTGGGTTTAGACCCTCTGCTAGCTAACGGCACCCTCTGCTAGATGACAGCTAGCTACATCATCTTCAGCAAGAGAGCTGACCTCTGTGTGGCTGTTTCCTCATTAAAAATAAAAATAAAAACAATGAACGCAGTTACAGCGCTCACCTTGCAGAGTTGTTCCAAGAAGTAAATGAGACGGTACCTTAAAGATTACCACTGAAACAGGCACAGAGTAGGTACCAAGATACGGCCATTTCCCTCCCTTCTCTGGCCACAACAAGCCAGGTTCTCTGAGGGCCTTCGCCTTTGCCTTTCACACTGCGCACCTCTGATCACCAGTCTCTATAGACTAATCCCTATAAGGCCCTGCACCTTATAGTGACGGGAGACCGCCCCGCCCCAGATCTCAAATGCATCAAATCACATTATAGAGAGGAAGCGGCTCAGGGCACTCACTGGGAATGAGGGCTTGTCGCGGCCCACAGGCCAGCCGAGGGCAGCCCATCCTGACAGGTGGCCCACCTGATTGTAGCCCTACACAGTGCCCTCAGCTCTCAGCACCCACCTGAGGTTCCCAGGGACTTCAGACTTCCTTTAACTGATGTCACCTTTGGGTCCTGCCTTCCCCCCAGTCAGGGCCCCCAAGGCAGGGCTGCCAAGGCGAGGCTAGAGCCTGCCCAAGCCCAGCCTCTCCCCACTGACCATCTTCCGCTTGGTGCAGAGGAAAGCGTGGCACTCAAGATTCTCGTTGTGCTGGCTCTGTGCGATGTACGCAAACACTTTGTCATGCATCTTGTCTGCTGTGCAGTAGGAGATTCTGAAAGGCAAGTGGCAAGTGTCACCACCAGACTCTGGCACAGGGGCCTGACCGCATCCTGAAAGCCCCTTAGAGCATCTCCCCTGAGTTCCAGAAAGCCTGCCATCCCACTCCACCAGGGTGGGACTCTGGGCCTAGCATCCTGGGCCATCCATAGGGTGCGGGAGAGTGGGGAAACCCAGGCTAGGCAAGAAGGAGTGGTGGTAAAGACGGGAGGAAGGGCTTCCCTGGTGGCACAGTGGTTAAGAATCTGCCTGCCAATGCAGGGGACACAGGTTCGAGCCCTGGTCCGGGAAGATCCCACATGCCGCGGAGCAACGAAGCCCGTGCGCCAAAACAACTGAACCTGCGCTCTAGAGCCCACGAGCCACAACTACTGAGCCCGCGTGCCTAGAGCCTGTGCTTCGCAACTAGAGAAGCCACCGCAATGGGAAGCCCGTGCTCCGCAACAAGAGAAGCCACCGCAATGGGAAGCCCGTGCTCCGCAACAAGAGAAGCCACCGCAATGGGAAGCCCGCGCACCACAATGAAGAGTAGCCCCCACTCACTGCAACGAGAGAAAGCCCACGTGCAGCAATGAAGACCCAACACAGCCAAAAATAAATAAATTAAAAAAAAAAAAAAAGACTGGAGGAAGGGCACATCCCCCCTCTACTGAGCCACATCCTCAAATAGTAGTAGGTGAGCCCTTACTGTACACCAGGCAACGTTCTAGACATCACCTCACTGAATTTTCAGAACTGCCCTCTGAGATGGGTTCTAGTACTATCCCCACTTTTCAGGTGAGAAAACTAAGGCTAAGAGTCTCAGACCACCAGGCTACTAGTTTCCGGAGGCCGTAACCACTGCCATGCTGCCTCTTTAAGAGTTTATGCTAACCAGCTGGAAAAGGGGGCAGGACACTACCCTGCCCACAATGCCCTTCACCTGAGTGTCCCCCACCTGCCCTCCCTTTGATCACACCCCTGCGCACAGGTCAGATGAGTTACAGGCCCATCTCTCCCAGGGTGACTGAGACTACTGACAGCTTCTCTGGGAGCTGTGGCCAGGGGAAAAGGAGCTGGGGGTAGGGCGGGGGCCTAGGAGGGAGACACAGCAGCTCCCTCCTCTTGAAACACCCTCTCCCCCCTCGTCTGATCCCTCCCCACTGTCTCCAGTCGTCCTGGGAATCCCAATCAGAAGAGGAGCTGGTAGCCCAGAGGTGGGACAGGAGCTCAGCAGACTCCTCACCTCATGCGGCCCCAGTTTCAATCACAGGCATTGACAAAGGGATCAGCACCACTTAAAATCGCCAGGTGGGCAGAGGGAGGGGGTGCCAGGTTCCCAGCTGCCTCTTCTCCAGCCCAGGGGATCCAGCCTCCTGTCCTCAATGCCCTGGGTCTTCGGTATCAATCAAGGAGATCCTGCTATTTTTCAAGCCCCAGCAAGGCGCCACCTCCCGTGAGAGGCCCTCCCAAGTTTCCCCAGGCAGGCCTCTCCTTCTCTGCCCTCTTGGGAAACACTTATACTCTATCTCCCATGTCCTCTGCTCCATCCCCTCCTAGACTGGAAGCTCCTTGAAGGCAGGGGCTGGGTCTGATTCCTCACCCGGCACAGGCCTCAGCAGAGCAGGTACTTGGACACCAGCTAGAAACTCTAAAACCACGCCCTCAACACACATCCCCCCACCCCCTCACCCCCAACCCCAGTACTGGCTTTGCTCCAGCCAGCTGAGCCACCTGCTCGGAGACAAGGCAAGAGACTGCAGGGACGAGAGGCTTGACAGAACTCTGGCCTCGTGTCCTGGGCGAAGCTCGGCCTCTATCTCACCATGTGGCCTTGGGCAATTCCCTCTCTGGGTCTCAGCTACCCAACCTGGAAAATGGACCTGAGCTGCCTGTCTCTTCCAGCTCTGAAATTCTACAACTGACCAGCTAAGAGAGAGGCGAGGACAGCCTGAGGCTCCAAGGGCCGGGCCTGTTGCCCTGTGAACAGCGCTCTGGCCTCAGACTCTGCCTGAGGCCTCCCTGGACGCCTGGCCAGATGTCCAGAGCTGAGCTGCTGCATTCCCAGCGAAAAAGGCAGTGACTGTGCAGCTCTCTGTTCCAAGCCTGACTCAGCAGCACACTTGAGGGGTGGAGTGGGGGGCAGGGGTGTCCCAGGCCAGCTGCAACTAGTGATAATGGCAGCAGCAACTGCCATTTAGCCACATGTTCATTGTGAGCCAGGCACTGGGTATCCAGGGCTTCGTAACCGCACACCGGGCGGGATCTGTTTCCAACCCCACACACAGATGAGGGAACTGAGGCCCCAAGGTCACCCAGATAGGAAGTGGTAGAGTCTGGATTCAGACAAAGCACTCCATCCACTGCCCCGAGCAGCAGACTGAATGCGGACAATGCCGAGCGTACCTGTAAATGGACACGTTCTCAATGAGCTGGTTGGTGACGCTGTCGGTCAGGATGATCCCCCGTGGCGACACCTTGAGAGTCACCTTCTGCAGCTTCTTCCCACTGGCCTTGGCCTTGGGGCAAACGTGGATCAGAGGAGCCTACCTGCCTCACTTGGCACCCGCCCTTGTGGGCTACACCCAGCTGCTCTGAGCCCCAGACGCGAGGCCCACAGGAGGCCTCACCTTAGGTGACTGGCAGACATGATGGGGAAGACAATTCAGCCCACACCTTCTTCTAATAAAAATAGGGACAAGTGTCACTCACTGAGCACCTGCTGTCTGCCAAGCACGGGACCTCGAGTCATCTTCACAGGCAGCAGGGCTTTGCCTCAGGAGAAAACGGACTCAGAGGGGTTAAGGGAGTTGCCCAAGGACACACAGCTAGGAGGGACCTCAGACTCTGAGGGCTGAACGCGCTATCACAGCCCAGCAGGATGGGGACTCCACGCTCCACCCACTGTACCTGCCAGGGCCTGAGCAGAGGGGGCCGAGACCACCAAGAGAGGTGGACTCACAGGGCACATGCTCACTCAGAGCTGGGGAGGAAATCCAGTCCCTCAGGCCACGGGGCAAGTGGCTGGGCACCAGCAACCCTCCCACTATCCCTCCCTGGCACTAAGTTACCAACCCTAGGCCGGTGGCCTGAGCTGAGGGAGGGGAGGCTTAGAGAGGCCACGGCCACAGCAGTTGGAGAGGAGGACACTGACCGGACCCTGCCAGCCCAACAGCTGCCCTCTTGAGTATCTAAGCTGGAAGCAGGGGGATGCAGGGGCAGGGCAGCTGCAACACATTCAGTCAGGGTGATGTGCAGGCGATGAGTGCTGTCCCCCCAAGCCCCAGAAGGAGCTACCCCTTCCTCGTGCTCCCACATCCCACCCTGACTGCGCTCACCGTGGCCACGATCCTCTTGACGGCGGCGGCCGACAGTTCCTCACCCTTGGGCTGCTCCACCAGCGTCATGCCCAGGTACTTGAGGCTGAAGAGCATGCCCTCGAGCAGTGTCTCCCGAGTGTCTGTCCAGTTCTCGGGCAGCTCTGCGCAGAGGAGGATAGGCACTCAGACCCCGCTGGGCAGGGCCCACCACAGTGACAGCGTCTGCAGCCCCCGTCTCCTAGGAAGACCCAGCAGGGACACTGGGGTCCCCCCATCTATCATTACTTTTATCTTTAATAAAGGAATAACATTTTCTAGTACGTACCAGGCACCATGGTAGGAAGTGTTACACAGAATCTTCTCATTGACCCTCATGAGAACCTATGAGGCAGACACTTTTATCATACCCATTTACAGACAAAGACACTGAGGCCCAGGGAGGCGAAATCACATGACCAAGTCCACAGAGCCAGCGAGTGCAATAGCCAAGAATCAACCTCTTATTTTCAAGTCCAAAGCCCAAACTCTTAACTTCAACGTTAACACTTGCTGAGGGCAAACCATGCCATTTTCTTATTGAATCTTCAACGCAATCCGGTGAGATGGGTATTATTCCCACTTTACGGATTAGGAAACTGAGGCTCAGAGAGGTGAAGTCGTCAGACAAAGGCCACATACAATGAGTAAAGGGTTGGAGTCAGAATTCAAAACTGGGTGGTTCCCATGGCCCCAGCCTGGCCTGCTTTCCTCCATCTGCACAGCCACAGAGACCAAAAGGTAGGGAGGAGGGGGACCAGGAACGAGACAACAGCCCAGGGAGGGTGGGCATGGGGTAAGGCTTAGTGGGGAAAAGGGGAGGTGACTGCTCAGAAAACATCATACGAAGGCCACTGAATCCAGAAGGCCTGGGGTCAAATCCCAGCCCTGCTTCCCCCAACCTGCATGGTCTTGGGGAAGGCCCCTCTCCTCTTTGAGACTAATAATGCCCGGCCTACAGCAAGGGCACAGAGCAAGACACATGGGAAGGATCCTCTGAAAGCTCTGATCACGACAGAGGTCAGGAAGGTTGGGAAATGAGGGGATGAGCCTGGCTCACTGGGTGGTGAAACAGACCAGGAGGGAGAGTTGGAAAGAGGCCTCCATTTCACCCCACCCACGTGAGAGAGGGCCCTGAGCAGGCAGAGGGACAGGAGGGGAAGTGTGGTCTTCACTGTGGGAGGGGTCATACAAGAATTCACAGGAGTACCTCGTCCCCTAAACTGAGACCCAGGTGAGCAGGAATTTGTTAACCTGTCATCCAGAGCCTGGCATGCAGCTGGCATTCCTGAGTGAAGGAACCCAGACAACCCCAAGGCTTTCAGGCCTGCAATGCCTCCAACCCCATCCTCAGCTCTGGACCCTGGACCACTGCCCTCCAGCCTCTGCCCTTAGGCCTCCACCCCACATGAAGCCAGCCCCCCACTGAGAAGATCCCAAAGTGACCCCATCCTCTGTCCCATCAACCATGAGTCTATTTCATTTGATCCTCCAAAGAGAATCAGAAAGTCCCCGAGGTGTCCCAGTCCTGGGTTTGGTGACGGGAATCCTGGAGCAACTCAGACATGGGCCTTGTTCTCAAAGAAACCAAGCATATTGCCACCATCAGGGCAAAACGGAGCTACAGTAACAACAAAGCAGCAGCTCTTACCATTACGTCTAACACTCACGGCTACCTTGCAAGCTGGCATTCTTTCATTCCCATTTCACAGAGGAGGAAACTGAGGCTCAAAGGACAAGTAATTTGCCAAATTAGTTGTCTATTTGACACTTAAAGCCCAAGTTCCTAACCATTAGGCAAACACTATCTTGCCATGAGGCAGACTACCCTCAGTTTAGCAAAAGGTCGTGGAGAAGTTCCTAGAGCCAGAGGTATTTCCCCCCATAATTCTTAATTCCTGAGGCTTCCTCTCTGTAGGGAGATGCCTAGACCACCACTTTCAACCCGATATTCATCTAAGCAAGGATGGCAGACTATGTGCTGCCAATGCCTGTCACCTGTGTCCTTGGCAGACATTGCTAATCAACTGCAGCCCTATTCCCTGATTTAAAGGCTTTGAACTGTTTCTCAATAAAAGGCTTCTGGCTGGCAATACCAATCCATCAGGGGTGGCCTTGTTCATCTCATTACCCATCCCTGCCCCACAGCAAACATCCTTCCTCTCCCCATTTTCATGTCTTCTCTCTCCCATTTCCACCAGCTCAGCCCTTTCCTGGCCCCTCTCCAGAGCCACTTCCGCTCCCTCCATTCCAAAAGGGCCAAAGCTTGCCAAGGTCACAGACGACCTCTTTGCTGTCAAAACATTCCCCAGTCCCCCCTGACCTCTGAAATGCTCAGCATTTTTCTGCAATCCTCCTTCCCTGGCCTGACCCTTCCCCTCTTCTCTGGCCTCCTGGAAGAGAGCCCTGGTAGACTGGCTGCCACTCATCAGCCTCAGAGACCCTCTGCCCAACCTCCTCACTTGACACATGATAAAACTGAGGCCCAGAGAAGGATGGGACTTCTGCAAGGTCACACAGCAATCAGAGGGACCCCAGCTCCCAAAGCACTACAGGCAACTCCCACAAGAACTGTTGCGAAGTTACAGGTTGCCCAGCCTCGTCTCCCCCACAATATCCCTGCACGCGAGCACACGCACGCACATGCAGGCACGCACACAGCAGAGGTTCCCATCAGACACAGCTTCCTCCCATGACGTTACATGTACTTTCCCACTTCTCTGCCTTTGCTCAAGGAGCTCCCTCTACCAGAAATGCCCTTCCCTTTGCTTGATTGAAACCCCTCGCACCCAGCCTCCTCCAGGAAGGCCTTGTTTGAGGCAGTATAGCCTAGTGGTTAAGAGCAAGGGCCTTAATCCTAGAATCCACTGAGTGAGCCTGAGCAAGTTAATTACTTTCCCTGAGCCTCAGCTGTCTCTTCTATAAAGTGGGAGAAGCAAAAGTCTCCAGCTCACAGGGCTGTGGTGAGCCTTTGATGAGATAATAACACACAATAATAATGAGACAATAAAATGTAATGTGCTTAGCACAGGGCCCCACCCATGGTTTTGCCTCCTGGGGCCTGTCGCTCCTGTCAGGGGTTTCTCTGCCCCTCTTCCTCAGTATGGATCTCCTTCTCTTCCTCCCACAGCCATATCACCACCACCAAGCAGCTGCCTGCGGTGTGTTTTCCTCTTGAAGGACTGCCGTGCACGTCTGCCTCCCCCAGGAGAAGGGGCATCCCTGCTCCCTGTTGCTGCTGTCTCAGTTCTGCTCCTCCCTGCCCCTCCCAGGCCCAGCAGAGATCCTCCTGCCCCTCCAGGGAACCCTGCCTCCGTGCCTATACTTCTGGGCATGATTCATCTCTTCAGTGAGGTTTACGGTCTCTCACACCCCACTCCCTCCCTGAAGAAACCAGAACCAAATAGCACTCAATAAAGACAGAGGTAGGGTTCACTGCCACACTGGCCTGGTCACCATCCAGCCACCTCAGGCTGGAGGCCACATGCTCCTTCCCAGGAGGAGCCCAGGGTTTCAGGAAGAACTCCCGGAGGCCCCCAGGCAAATACAGGCCTGAGTCCACAGCGCTGTTCCGGTCCTGGTTATTTTTGGCCCTGTAGTGGGTAATGACTGCACTATTTTAACTTTATGATTTTACAGATGACCTGCGGTCAGAATTAGCTGGGGATGGATGGACCATATGCCCAGTCTAAGTTGTAGCTGCAAACATGTACTCTTTTCTTATTAAGCGAGCCCCTGCCCAGGAGTCAGAGCTCTTGTGCCCTTGTGCCCCTTCTGCTGCCCTGGGAGACCCAGCTTGGCTGGTGCCTAGAACATCAGAGCTGCAGCCAAACCCATGGGCCAGGGGGGAACCTCCAGCAGGGGTCCTGGCCTCCAGCCTCCTCCAGCCTGGTGGGGAGATGGCATCAGGAGCCACAGAGTGACATCTCAAAAGAGGACCCAAGCTCTGCTGTGACCTGGAGTGTGGCTGCTTCTCTAGGCGGCAGTCTCCTTATCTGACAAATGGGCTCAGGCTGGCAGGAGCGTCATCAGAAAAAGGTTCAGCATGTGAAAAGTGCTAGGCAAATTTGAGAAGCTGTTAAGACTATCAAAAGAAAATAATAATTTTAAAAAGGTAATTCCCTGCGGTCCAGTGTTTAGGACTTGGCGCTTTCACTGCGGGGGCCCGGGTTCAATCCCTGGTCGGGGAAATAAGATCCTGCAAGCTGTGGGGCACGGCCAAGGAAAAAAAAAAAAAAAAAGATAATAGCAACAGCTACCATTCCTAAGTACCTACTTATACTGTAAGAAAAAAATATGCTGTCAAGGTTAAAATGATGAGGTCTGGAGACGGGCTGTGGGGTTCATAGTCACTCTACCTCCCTGGGCCTTGGTTTCCTCATTTAAAAATGGGGACAACAACTGTACCCACCCTATGGGGTTGCTGTGAGGATGAAATTAGTATACACATGAAGTGGGCTTAGAACGGTACCTGGTAGATATCAAGTGTGAGTGTTGTGTCACTACCAAGGGTCAAGTGCAAAGAGCTTTAATGTGTACATAGCCATTTGCAGTACTTTATGAGAAGAGTCAAGGATATATTAGGACTCCCATTTCACAGATGAAGATGCTCAGAGGTGTCTGGCCATGACTCATAATCCACAGTGCTGGGCCTTGAATCCATAGCTGTGCTCGTTGCCCTCTCCTGCAGCCCGCCAAGCCCCTTCCCATGAGCAGGGCCAGGCTTGGGATCATCCAAGAAGAATGGGTATCCTGTCCTGGAGGCTGCCCGAAAGGAGCGTCTGGCTCACTTTCAGTGGGCAGTGGGTGACCTGACTCCTTCAAGCCACACACCCCTCCCTCAGCCACCAGACCTGTGAGAAGCAGCATCCCAGCCTCCAGTTAAATGTCCCTTGCACTTGCTGTTCCCTCTGGCTGGAATGCTGTTCCCAGATTCCTCCCTCCTTGTACTGTATTCATATGTGTGTTCCACACCTTCTCCAAGAGGCCTTCCCTGACCCCCTGCACTGACACTCTCAGTGCCCCACCTTTATCTCCTCGGTGGGAACCATTTCCACACACGCCACCTGACACGCCACTCTCTGGCTGCCAGAGACTCAGATGCCCATGGGGGCTGGGGCAGTAAGAGCTCCTGCTCCCAGCAGCCCCCTCCCATCACTGACAGGAACTGCCTCTCAAATGGAGTAACTGCTCCAGAGCTCCCCACAGGTGGCGTCCCAGCCGCCCACAATGGAAACTGGCTTCATGTTGTCCACTCTTTGGATTCCTTTCCCTTCTTGCTTCTCCTAAGAACATTTCCTGGGATCTCTTCCCAAATAAGTGACTTTACTCAGATCCCTATCTCAGCATCTGCTTCTAGAAGAACCCAAACAAAGACACCACCCATCATTTCCTCACCCGCTTTATCTTTCTCCTCTTGGCGTCACCACTACCCACAAGCACCCCACTCATCTGTACCCGGGTCATGCTGTCTACCTCCTCCCCCAGAGGGCTGGCGCTATCCGAAGACAGATGGACACATTCCCCAGCCTCGCCGGCACCTCTAACAGTGCCCGACATACAGTCAGTGCTCAATACATATTATGGTTTGGGGTTTATTTATATTTTCCATTATAAACATTATAAATAAGGATGAATAGATCTTCCGTCCCCCACCTACCACCATGAACCAGCTCTGTTGAAACCTGCACCTCAGATTTTTTACCCATTCTCATGGAGTTCTCTGACAACCCACGGAGGAGCCCGAGGGTCAGAGGGACTCCTCTTGGAAATAAGGGTACTGAGGGGCCAGGGTGCACCACCCTTCCAGGCAGCTGGAAGAAAGGAAAACCCAGGCCAGGGACTGAGACAGAATGTTTATGGCTCCCAAAGAGGTGGGGGAAAAGCCATGTGAGGGAGAAGGAGAGAGCCCTCCTTCAAAGTCAGCACTAACTGGGAGACAGGGGGCCATGAGGTTCAGGGCAAAAAAAGCTGTCTGCTGCTGCCTTTGCTCTGGGACCTCAGGCAAGTCCTTCTCTGGGCTCCAGTTTCTCTGCAAATAAAACAATGATCACGCTAATCCCAGCTTAGGACCTTGAGGGGTGAGGGGCAAGTCACAGCCGCCAGCGGGTGTCAAATCTAACCTTGTAGACACTGGTGTGTATAAAATGGATGACTAATAAGAAAAAATAAATAAATAAAAATTAAACATTAAAAAAAAAAAATCTAACCTTAACTCCAGTGGCTTCAGTCTGGCCCCAAAACTCAAGCACAGGGCTCAGACCTTCTTGAGGGTTGGGTCCAAGGCCTGGCTGGGACACCACCCCAGGCCAGGCTGCCCCAGCACTTCCACCCCAGACACACCCCACGGCTTCCCTCTCTAATTGTGGCCACGTCAGGGCCAGTGACTCCACTTCCCTGAGCCTCAGGCTCCTTTATCTGAGAAATGAATCTGATGAGAATCCCTGCTCTGTCACCTCAGAGGAGCAAATGCAGTAATGGAAGCAAAAACACTATGTAAAAGGTAGAGGGCCCAAAGCAGTAGTTACCATTTATTGAACTCTTTCTCTATGCCAGGCAAAACATGATTTCAGTTAACCTGCACCCCCCAAAAAAAATCTGTGGTGGGTACTCCTGTTATTAACAATGTACAGATCAGAAAACGGACTTAATAACCAGGGACAGGTGGGGATTCACCCTCGCTTATTCTGGGTCCAGAAGGCTCCAGGATGGCACTCTGGGCTTACTGGGGTCTGACTAATAGGAAGGGGGCTCTCCTCTTCTTTCCTCCACAGACAGAGACAGGCTCTGATCCCCCAAAACGCTTTCCACCACATTAAGTATCATGCTGAAGGTCCACATGACAGGCAGCGGGAAGGGGAATGAGGGAGAAGGAAACCACCAGTTAGGTGCCAGAAGGAAGTGTTATTGTCAACAACCTTCTCAACATCCCTACCGGGTTAGAATTGTTATGCCCATTTTGCGGATGAGGAAACTGAGGTTCAGAAAGGACAAGTGACTTGTCCAACATCAGAGCAGGCAGGAGACACTCTTTTCCACCATCCAAGGTAGCTAACTCTCACCCTTCCCCATACTGAGTGAGGGATACCAAGGGAAGGGGGGGCTCCTAAGTTTCCTTCCCTTGCCCAGAGCCCCGCCCCCCTCCCTTATCCCTAGAGAAAACTGCAGGGTTCCCCCACTGGAACAGGCCGTCATTCTCAGTCCTGATCAAATCCCACAAATATTTAAAGGAGCTATTTTGGGAGTCAATACATGTGGGAGATGGGTGCATCCCTGGCCTAGTCCAGTCCTAATGGTCTCTGACCCCACCCCCACCAGTAGACACCAGCCCACGTTCCCAATGCCAGTCTTGTCTTGGTTTAGGAGGCAGGCACAGCTGGAACCACAGAGCCGGGCAAGAGGCGGGGCAGGGCAGGCTCCCTAGGCCCAGACACGCTGGCACTCCTGGGCCTCTTCTGGGCCTAGCTAACTAGGGCTCCTCTGGCGGAGCCCTGGAAGGCCAAGAGGGAAGGGGGTGGGGTGTGACTGTACTGACAGCGGCTTCCTGGTGCCTGGAGAGGCCAGGGTCCCAGGCGGTTGGGGCATGGGGGGCAGTGTGCAGGAGTCCTGGCTTTGGCTCCATATCTACCAGGAAGGCTTGAGTGACCCCAGACAAGCCCCTCCGTTTCTCCTCGTGAAAAGGGCTGGGTTTCTCAGGCCTCAGGGGAGGGTGCCAGGTGACGGGTTCCCTGAGAGTAACTGGAGACAGGGAGAGGAGGGGGAGCCGGGTGAGGTTCCTCCCAGGCTCCCAGACGCCCCTGGGAGAGGTGGCGGCAGAGTCTGCCATTCGACCAGGCGCCCAGGGACATCGGAAGTTCAAGCGGAGAGGTGCGAGAAAGAAACAGGTTTCAAAAATAGCCAGGAGGCCGGCTGTGGCACCTGGACCCAGCCAGAGGAGGGGACAACGGGGTCTAGATGGGCCGGTGTGTGGTAGGTACCTCCCGAGACGCCAGGTTAAGCCTCGCCCCCAACTTCAAGTAGGTACCTGCAAACCCGGGCTCACACTGAGTCGACTTCTGGGCGCCCGGGAGTCAAAAGGTAACCTCGTGGGTTGGACTAGGGGAAGGGGGCAAGGGGGCTCCCGCCGGCCGCTGACCTCGGGGCCAGAGTGCTGGGGTGCGGGATGGGGGTATCTTCCCAAGCCCCTGCCCCCTGCCCCCTCCCCCGGTACCGACGCTGAGCTCCTGCCTCCCCTGGCTGTCCAAAGAGGGGACGTGCTGGGGTCGCGAAAGTCTCTTCCTCTGACCTGCAACCTCCCTCCGACTGCAGCCCGCACCTGGGGACACCGAGCTCCGGTTTCTTCCCCCAGCTTCTGCCCTTCCTCCCCAGCCGCACAGAATGGGGACGGGAGTAGGAACGCAGCTTGACCCTCGGCGACCCCGAATCCCGCAGGGCCGGGTAAGGTCGCTCCGGACCGCAGGGCGCGACTCAGGCCCTGCCTCTCCCCCCCACCCCCGGGGCTCTGAGGAGGAGCGTCCGTGCGCCCCGACCCCCGCCCGGCCCCCGCCGGGCCCCGGTGGTCGCGCACGCACTCACTCCGGTGCCGGCCGCCGCCCCCCCAGCTCTGCTTGGCGAGGCTGGGGCTCCTGATCAGCGCCCGCCCGGCGGACTTAAGTGCGTCCATGGCCACTCGGGCCGCCGCCGCCACCGCCGCAGCCAAAACTCCGTCAGGGAAAACTTTCCGCCGGGGCCAGGCGGCTCACGGGCTCCGCGCTCCTCCCCTCCCCGGCGCGAGCTCCGCGCCGACGTCCGCCGGGGCGGGGCGAGGGCCGGCCAGGCTCCGCCCCCGGCCCCGCCCCCGCCCCGCCCGGTCTCTGCCCTATTTCCCCAAGGCTGTCCAGACAAAGGGTACCCCTGAGGCAGCGAGCCGAAAGCCGTCGACGCCCCCTCTTTCCCTCTATCTCCCCAAACCCCTTCTTTCCCACCAGGTAGGAGGCTGAGGGTCCGAGAGCCGCTTCTCCCGCCGCGGGAGGCGCTGGCCTAGGATTTCTAGACAGCTGAAAGTTACTTGGAGACCATTTTACAGATGGGGAGACTGAGGGTGGGAGAGAATGGGCTTGTCCAAGAGGAAGGTGATGCCCATTGCAGTGGGAGGCTTGGAAAGAGAGCTGACGGTGGTAGAACTTTGCTGGGAACAGGGCCTTAGCAAGACCCGTTGGGCACTTTACTCGCCCAACAGACTCAGCCTGCTCCCTGGCACCACCTGGGCACTCTGGGCTGCCCCCTGCCCACCCTACTCCCCAAGTAGCCTCAGAGGTGGTGTGGCCTTGGTGTTATGCTCTGAGGGGTGGGGAAAGGAGTCTTAGTTCTACCACTGACTTTCAGTGTGACTGACCTCAGGCAAATCCTTCCCCTCTCTGGGTCTTAATCTTTATCTGTAAAGTGAGATGAGATCCTGTCTCTAGTGATCCTTCCAATCTACCAGACCTTGACCCAGAGCCTGCCCTGCTTGATAGGAGGCACTTCAAGAGGAGTCTGGATTCTAGAATTCCTCAAGTATGGATGTTCTAAGTCCAGGATTTAGAATTCTCTCTAGAATCCTGTACCTTCCTGTCAGGCTTTACCAAAGGGAGTCAAAAGGAGAGCACATATATCCAGGCCACAGCCTGGCTTCTGGGGGGTGGGCATGTTGCATCAGTAAGGTGACCTTCCATCTCTGGGATTGCTTCTGGCTCAGAAGGCAGGAGTCCTGTTCCCATGTTGGGGGAAAAACAGGACTGTGCTGTCACCAGCGGGACAGGGAGGCTGACATTCCTCTATAAGCTAAGCGCTTTTTCGGCCATTCTGTCCTTTGCTTCAGCAACACTGCAGCCATCAGTAGACCCACTTTACAGATAAGAGCCCAAGGCCTGGGAGAGAAGCACTCACTGCAGGTCTCTGCAAGTCAGAGGCCAGGGTCGAACTCAAACCCAGTGCCTTAGGCTAGAGTAGAATGCCAGGAGTCTGAACTCAGCTTTCCTCCTTTTGGTGGTTGTGAATTCACCTTTCTGAGCCTCATCTGTATAAGGGGCAACAATACCTATTCCACAGGGCTGTCTGTAATAAATAACATGAGCTGGAAAGTCTGAGTCCTCTCCTTAAGAAGAACTCACCTATAAACTTGCCTCCTCCAGGAAGCTTTCCCGACTACCATCCGTCAGGCTTCTCCTTGTGGGATGCCACAGGCCTGAGCTTTCAGCAGTATTGCAGCTGCCCATTTCTACTCTATTTGCTTCCAGCAGACTTTGTGTCCTTCAAGGGCAATAAGTTTTTCTGATTTATTTCTGAATCCCAAATGCCTAGCACGGGGTCCAAATGGAGTTGGAATACAGTCAGTGTTTCTTTCCTTCCTCCCTTCTTCCCTCCCTTCCATCCTCTCTCGAGCTTTTCACCACATCAGGCTAACTTCTCCTGCAAAGGGCTATGGTGATGTGTAGGTAGGTCCGCAGGGCTGAGTCCCCCAGCCCTGAGCCAGCTAGGCCCTGGGGCAGAGAGAACATTCTGGAGCCTGAAGGAAAAGTAATCACCCAGGGCTGTCTGGTGAAGGGCAGCTGGTGGTGTCCGGCTGGCAGGGGGCACCATATGGGCCCGGTAAGCAGGCAAGCCTGGGCACTGTGCTGCAGGGAAGGCTGTTTCCAGGGCCATCGCATCCTCCCGGAGGTGACCTGCTGGGAGCTGTCAGCCATGCATCCCCCGCAGAGGGGCAGCCTGCTTGTGCCCCGTCTGCCAGTCCCAGAAACAGAAGCAGAAACAGAAGGTCAGAGCTGCGAGGGGCCTCCTCTGAGGTCACCATGTCCAAACCCTCATTTCACAAGTGAGGAGCCTGAGGCCCAGAAAAGGGCAGAGACTTGCCCAAGGTCACACAGCAAGCCTGGACCAGAAGCCAAGTCTCTTACCTCCTAGCTTGGATGCTTATGAAAACAGAGAGGGAGCAAAGAAATCTTGAAAGTACACCAGTATTCAAGAAAGAGTTTTAAGGTGGCTTTTCTTTTTTGTTTATCTGATATAACTTTGTAAAAATTTTTACAGTGATCATATGTTCTTTAATAATCAGAAAGGAAAAAAATAAATAAATAAAAGGGAGGGAAAAGCTACCTATGGGAATAACTGGCTTTTGTATTTAGGATAATGATATCAGAATTGTAATCTTACTGTTTTCTCCCCCACTGGGCCTTCATGGGACCCCAGTGAGACAGTGGGTGCCAGGGAGCTGGGAGGGCTCTTGGCTTCTCTCCAGCTATCACTTGGGCTTGCAGTGGGACCAAGACCAAAGCCTTAGACTGGGATCAGGAGCCCTGATTTCCTCAAATAATCTGTCTCCCTGAGCTAGTCTCTTCACCTGACTAGGTCTCAGTTTTTCCATCTGTAAAATGGGAGTTTTTACAGCAGAGTGTGTGTTCCGCTGCCCACCCCACCCCGCAACCAGCAAAGCACAGTGGTGAAACCCATGAACACTGGAGTCTGGGATCCCATCTCCCCCATTTCCCTACTTTATAACCTTAGGCAAGTCATTTAAATCCCACAGTCCTCAGTTTCCTTATCTGTAAAAATAGGTGGCTGTAAGGATTAAAAGAGTTAACATTTGGGACATCTTTAGAATTATGCTTGGCATATAATAAGTGCTATTTATGTCACATATTTTAATAAAACTAAAATCACTTTCCTCACTGGGTGAACAGTGAGATGGAGTGGTTATTATTACCACAATTCCTGACTGGCTCCCAGGGATGGGAGCTCTCTTGGGATTGGAACCAGCCTGGCCCAGTCTGAGTTGTGGGTAGTTCAACCTCTCCTCATTGCTCCCCCCACCCCCACTCCCCTCAGACCCAGGTGGGAGACAGCTCTTTCCCAGGGAATCTGAGGGAACCTGGGTTACTGCCCTGGGATTTCTGATTAGACTTGGCTCTGACCTTTCACCCAGCCCACAGGGCCTCCTCTCCTGCCTGCTGTGTCCCACCGTCCCAGCAGCCCCAACCAGTCGCCTCAGAACCCTTCCCTCCTCAGACCTTTTCCATGCTCCTTCCTCGTGCGGAAACATCCAGCCAGGTCACCTCCTTAGCTTTGCCCTGAACATCTGGTTGGCCTCCTCCCCAACACCTACAGTCACAGCTACCCACGCACCTGTCTTCCCTCCCCAGTAGGTGCGCGCGTGCACACACACACACACACACAGACACACACACACACTCCTAGACAACTGTTTGACCTTGGAGTTCTATATACCTGGGCTCTAAAATCAGAGCCTCCATCTATATACACGCAACTTTAGCTAACTGGGCCTCGGTTTCCTCATCTGTACAATGAGGATATTATGTGCTTTAGAGGGCTTTGCAAGGCTGCGGTGAGAAAATATATGGGAAATGCTTAGCCCCATGCCTGGCATGTGACAAGTGCTCAGTAAATGGTAACACTGGTTATCATGCATTTTTTATGGGTTTTGGTGAAACTGTTTGCTTTCCCCAGCAGCTGAGCATGCCTCAAGCACGGGGGCTGGAAACTGTCATTCACCCCAGGGTACTTGAGAGCAGCTGACCAGTGCCTGTCACAGGGGAGGTGCTCAATACACATCCAAGGGCTTGAGTTAAGTTCTGTCCTCTGGTTCTTAGAGTGCACCCAGCAAGTGGGTGACTCTCTGCAGTTGGAGAAGCAGCAGCACCTAAAGGGGCTGGGGGAGGTGCTCCTGAGGGGCCCCTACTGGCCCAGACTGCCCTCCTGGGCAGGACCAGCAGCTGTCTCCTTCTCAGCCTGGGCATCCATAAGGATATCTCTGGCTATGGAGCTGCTGAGCTAATTAAGAATAACAAAGCACACGGGCTTCCCTGGTGGCGCAGTGGTTGAGAGTCCGCCTGCCGATGCAGGGGACATGGGTTCGTGCCCTGGTCCGGGAAGATCCCACATGCCACGGAGCAGCTGGGCCCGTGAGCCGTGGCCGCTGAGCCTGCGCGTCCGGAGCCTGTGCTCCGCAGCGGGAGAGGCCACAACAGTGAGAGGCCCGCGTACTGCCAAAAAAAAAAAAAAAAGAATAACAAAGCACGGTGTAATTGCCAGCAACTGATGCATTCCCTGCCTCTCCTACCCCTGCCCTCCTGGCACTGTCTGGCCTGGAGGTCATTGCACAGACGTGAAGGTAGGCGGAGTGGCGAAACTGAGCACAGGCTGGTGTCAGGAGACCTGGAGGCTGGCTGCCTCTGCCACCCTCTTGCAGTGGACCCTGGGCAAGGAAGTCCATTTCCCCATCTGCAGGGCTCTTGACCTTGTGTTAAGGGGAGGGATAAGGCTAAGGGACTGGGACAAGGCTCTGCCAAGGGATTGGGCTGCACCTGCCACATGGGTCGAGTGCAGCAAGGCAGAAAGCCCCAGGTTTGAATCCCAGGCCTGTCCCTCACCAGCTGTGTGATCTTGGGCCACCCACTTACCTTTTCTGAGCAACAGATTCCTCATCTCCAGAATGGGATTTGTTTGAGAGTACTTAACTCTTACTAGGAGAACCTGTGCTGTCCTCAACCTGTGCCTGTAACAAAGATCCCTGGACAAGCTCATCTCTATCAAAGTGGGTGCAGAAATTAAGGGTTGAGAACTTGTAGAGTAATTTGACAGAGTAATTTTGTCTTGAATCTCATGAGAAAAATAGGCTTGTATTTTAAAATTTTTATTTTTCTAGTAATTCATTTTCCTTGTATTTAACAAAAGTATTTGTCTGTGACAGATTAGAAAATTTTAAAGAACAGTCCTTCTCCACAGATGGTTGGATAAGCATTGCTTCAGGGGATTTTGTAAAACAGACATCATAGAAACCCTGCCATAATATTCCCATAGTTCTAGGAATTTTCAACTCCTGTGGCTCCCAAAGCCTGCAGGATAAAGACCCAGTCTCTTTGCTTGGCTTTCAAGGCCCTTCTCACTAAAATCCCAACCTTCCTTCCCCATGACACACTCTCATCAAAGCACCCTGTTCTCTCTTCCCTCAAAATTCCTATGCCCGCTTACAACTCCATGCCTTTTCCTTCCACCTGGCATGCCTTTCTCCACTTTGCCCTAAAACTGGCAAACTCCTATTCATCCTTCAAGACCCAGACCAAATGTCCACTCCTGGGAAACCTTTTCCCATGCCACCCCTGCACCTGCCCTAGGCAGGGTTAGGTGCTCCCTGCTCTGTGCTCCAAGTGCAACGTGAAACGTGGAGGCGGGACGTTGCAGCAGTTAAGGCTACTGACAGGCTCAAGGGTCAGAACAATGAGGATTTTAGACCTGACCTTGCCAGCTGTGTGATCCTGGGCAGATGATTTCATACTATTGGGCTTCATATTTCCCATCTGTACCGTGGGGTGTACAGCGAGGAGTAGAGGTGATGTGTGACAAGTTCCCAGCCTCATGACACATGGGAGAGACTGTTGTTAGTGTTATCCCTCTGGTCTAGAAATCCCCAGGTTGTCTTTTCTGTCTCCCTACTACACTGCTTGCTCCCTGAGAGCAGGGATACTTGAGAGCGTCTGATGTACCTGGATGTGTCCTGGACCCAGTGCAGGGCTTGCCCAGAGGCTGTGTGTGGGACAGGCTCCCTGCCCTGAGGTGCCCATGGCTGTGGCTCCCTTGTCGGTGGAGTGCTGATCAATCAGCTCTGCCAATGTCCATGGTGTAAATACGTCCACCGTGGCCAACCTTAAGGTACCAAAACTTTAACAACCAGCTTGCCCATTTCCTGAATATTTAACAGTCTGCTCTTGTGAGCCACCCAGCTCCAGCGCCCCTCCCAGTATGACTGCTCTGAGCAGAAGTGCAGCCATCACAGGTGGCCTCCTCTGCCGGCCGCCCGCGCCAGGCCAGAACATCAAGGGCCACCCGGGGAAGGGCTATAAGGTCAGTCATGCCCCACACAGAGGTCCTTACTCATCCCCCTCCCCCAAGCCTCCAGACCCTTTGTTCTCTGGGATAAAAGCCTGCGACCTCCCTCAGAAGGAAGAAGAGAAGCTGGGGTAGTGGGCCCAGCTGACCCATCCATCAGTGGTTCTTGGGGGCCTAAGTGAGGTGGGGGGCTACCTCTGAAGCCAACAGGGGCCAATTTACTATAGTCCTGTCCCCCCAGCTGTTGCAGGCTAATAAAACCAAGCCCGGTCCCAGTGTCCCTTGGTCACAGTGGGATCCAAGAAAGCTTGTGTACAAGCTCCTCTCACTTCCTTTCCTTCTCTCCTTTAGTCATGCCAGCCTGTGCCCGGGCAGCTCCCTCCTCTTGCAATGCCCTCCCCTTCCCTCCCCGAGCTCCACCCTGGCAGAGCCATCCCCTTTCAGTGCCCAGCCCAAGCCATTGAGCTATACTTCCCAGGCCAGCGGACGTGGTGGATGTTTGTCTCCCTGGGGGCCCCTTAACCGGCTGCTTGCCCACAGGCCTTGCCCCACCCCCTACAGCAGTGGTTCCCCTGGGGTGCTTGTTAAAAGTGCAAATTCCTAGGCAACGCTTTCAGAGTTTCTGTATCCACAGGTGAGGCGCAAGAATCTGTGAGCCAGGAAATTTGGATTTAGAGGACTTGAGAACCTGAGCTTGAAAAGCCCTGTCCTCACTTGCTGGGACTGTGCCCGATTTACACTGAGGCCTCACAGGGACCCTCATCAGGACGAAGGGCTCTGTAGGCCTCGGTTGTATTGAATCCAGTGGCCGTTACTGAGGCCACCGTGTCTGGAGGACCCATCTTCCTGGTTCAGCTAAGGTCCCTTCTGTCCTCACCTCCTGGGGGCCTGAGCACTGACAGGTAAGTGGAAGGCGTCTCCATTCTCCGAACACTGCTGCTCCAGCTTCAGTCTCCTTACCTGTAAAATGGGCAGAGATAATATCTACCTCCTGGGTTCACTGTGACGATGAAGTGAGATCATGCCCACAGGGCTGTTAGCACCATGCTTGACACATAGGAGGTGCTCAGAAATGGTCAGCACTTAGAGGAGAATCCCAATGCCTGACTTGCAAAGGCTGCATGAGCTGCCTGCTCCCTGCCTCTCCCACCTCAGCCTGAAGCACTCTCCCCCTGCCCCTGGCCTTCTCTTTGTCTTGCCTTGGCTTGACTGAGCTTGTTTCCCAGCTCAGGGTGCTATGGACTGAATTATGTCCTCCTCAAATTCACATGTTGAAGCCCTAACCCCCAATGTGATCGTATTTGGAGATAGGACTTTCAGGAGGAAATGAAGGTTAAATGAGGTCATAAGTGTGGGGTCCTAATCTGACAGGATTGGTAGCCTTGTAAAATGGGAAAGAGGAATTTCTCTCTCTCTTTGTGTGCACACACTTGGGAAAGGCTATGGAGGGCGTAGCAAAAAAGGTCTACAAGCCAGGAATAGAGCTCTCAAGAGGAACTGAATTGGTGGGCACCTTGATCTTGGACTTCCCAGCCTCCCAAACTGTGAGAAAAATAAACTTCTGTTGTTGAAGCCACCCAGTCTACAGTATTTTGTTTTGGCAGCCTGAGCTGACTAAGACACGGAGCCTTTGCACATGCTGTGCCCTCTGCTTGGAATAATTTTCCCCTGATCTCACAGTGGCTCCTTTTTGTCTCTCAGATTTCCGTCTAAGTGTTATGTCAGAGAGGCCCTCCTTGGCCACCCATCTGAGGAAGTATTCCAGTCACCTGATTTTAATTCTATGTAGAGCATTAACATGTCCAATATTTTTCTTGTTCTTCCTTTCTTTGCTTATCATCTGCCTGTATGTCACCAGAATGTCATCTCCATGATAGCAGGAAACTTGTCTTTCCTGCTTGGACCATAGGCAGCATACTGGGGGCCCAATACATATTCGTTAGCTTGTTCTTGTTAAATATCCAGAATCTGACGACTCATCCTCCAGGCTGGGCCGAGTCACCACCATCCATCTCCTGGATTATGACAGTAACCCTCTGCTTGCCCTCCTGACTCCCATAGTCTACTCTCAACCCAGCAGGAATCCTTGGAAAACCTAAGTCTGATCGTGTCACTCCTCTACTGAAAACCCTTCCTTGGCTCCCCCCTTCTCTCAGACTAAAACACCAAGGCCTTAAACTGTCTCCCAGGGCCTTGCACAACCGGCCCCTCCTCCCTGAAACTCCAGTCTCATGGGCCTGCTTGGTGTCCCTTGGTCATTCCAGGCATGTACCCAACCCCGGACCTTTGCACTTGCTGTTCCCTCTGCCATAAACATTCTTCCCTCTGAAACCTGAGAGGCTCATTCCCTTTCATTCTTCAAGTCTTTGCTCAAATATCACCTTCTGAACAAAACTTTCTCTGAACATTCATTTAAAATGATAACCTTGGGCTTCCCTGGTGGCGCAGTGGTTGAGAGTCCGCCTGCTGATGCAGGGGACACGGGTTCGTGCCCCGGTCTGGGAGGATCCCACATGCCGCAGAGCTGCTGGGCCCGTGAGCCATGGCCACTGAGCCTGTGCGTCCGGAGCCTGTGCTCCACAACGGGAGAGGCCACAACAGTGAGAGGCCCATGTACACACCCCCCCCAAAAAAATGATAACCTTTCCTCCCTCCAGGGCTGGCTTCCGGGAGCATACCAGGCCCTGTGCTCAGAAGGGCTCACACTTGGCATTTTATGCTCCACCACTGCTGTTTTGAAATTCTTAATAATTTTATCTTTGAATTTGTGTTTGGTAAGAGAAGTCTGATGGGACAAGGGAGCACCAGAGCCTTGGCCTCTGCTCACATGTGTCCCAGCTCTCACTGCCTGCTCCCCTGTGTGTTAGTACCTCAGGCCCCCCTCTGCTCCCTGCAGCTGTCTTTGGTGCCTGACAGGACCCTGTGCCCCACAGAGTCTTGGGACAGGGCATGGCATCAGCCATCCCCAACCTGGGCTGGCAGCACCACTGCACACCTTGTGGGTGACTGGCCAGAGGCCACATCTCAGTGGGGGCAAGACCCCAATCCAGGTACTAAGCACATCCTGGGATGGAAATTTAAAGACCCCAGGACATCTCCCATCTGCCGAGGGTTGGAGCCGTGGACCTGTGGGAAGGAGATGCCTGGGTTGATTTCCCCACATCCCACCCCCATCTGGGGTGTCTGCCTCAGTCCAGCATCTGGCAGGAGGGAGGATTGGGAGGGGGAACCGGGCAGCTGTCAGGCTCCGGAGAGAGGGTGTGTCCTCGTTGGTGGGGCAGGGCCCCTCAGTGCCTGTGACAATCTTCACCCTGAGGGTATTCCTGTGGCCAGCGGCGCTCCCTCACTCTGTGGCTGGGTCATTGGTTACTTCCTCCTTCCAGTCTTCCTGTTGGCCTCTTCTGGCGGGCTTGGGGCACCCTTGGGGAAGAGCCATGAAATACAACTTGTGTGATTTCCTTGATTCCACGAGTGAAATGCTCTGATATTTGCATTTAAAACTGGCATTGCACAATATAAAGATGGATAGTAAAACTCAGGTTAATAATTTAAATTTTTAATTTTTCTTTACTCAGAGAGACATTAAATAGCAAATAGAAACACAGTGATGAGAGAGACTGGCGAAGGAAGTTTCCTGTGTACCATACCTTTTCTCTTCTTTTTGAACAACAGCCTATGTTTGCATTTTGCACTGCAAATTACATAGTCGGCCTTGCCTCCGTCATTCCTGGTCTTGTTTTTTATTTTTTTTTTTGCGGTACGCGGGCCTCTCACTGCCGTGGTCTCTCCCGTTGCGGAGCACAGGCTCCGGACGCGCAGGCTCAGCGGCCATGGCTCACAGGCCCAGCTGCTCTGCAGCATGTGGGATCTTCCCGGACCGGGGCACGAACCCGTGTCCCCTGCATCAGCAGGCGGACTCTCAACCACTGCGCCACCAGGGAAGCCCTTGTTGTTTTAAATAGCTCTCACTGCATCTTGATGCTACATGATTGGCTTGTTTCTTATGGTTGTCTCTTATGGTCTGCTCTTCCCACTAGAATGTGGACTCCTGGAAGATGGAGCTTTTGTCTGCTTGGTTCGCAGCTGTATGCCCGGGAGCACATTGCAGGTGCTCAGTAAACGTTTGGGGAATGTTGAATGAATGGATGTGACTTGGGAAGGCTGGGGCCCACCAGTCTTTCCACTGCCTGGCCATCTGGGCTCCAGGCCCTCCCCTTGCCCATTTTGGCTCAGACAACTCACATCAGAGCCTTGTGGCTCCGGCATTTCCTTTTCAGACCTCAGTGCTTCAGCCTTTCTGCCTCCTGCCAGTCCCAGCATTGTTGGTGTGAATGGCAGCTGCCCTGAAGGCCGCAGTAAGAGCTCCCCAGATGTCTGGACCACAGGTTTCTCTCCTTCCTGGAATTCCTTAGGTCATTTCCATCCATTGTCTTTGGCGGCAGCTTCTTGAGTTGGTCTTTCCACCTCGGGAAGGTTCCCTTGCTGGTTTCCCCATCTGCTGCCAGGTTCAAATCCTTTTTGGCTCCAAATCCTCTCTTGGGGTTTCCTTGGCCCCTTCTGCCTCTAATGGCCAAGGTGACCTTGGGCAAGCCCGCCACTCTCTTCTGGGGAGACCCTTGTGAAATGAGGGGGGCTGCCTTTGCCCTCCTCCCAGGGAAGGGCATCAGAGGCCTGGGTCCTTTGGAAGAACAATGCTGATACAATGAAGGTTACTTCTTTCACATTTGAGTCGCCGTCTGTCCTGCAACCCGGTGCCGCGTGACCCCACTCTCTCCCCTCCCTCTTTAGTTACACAAGAAACAGCCTGCAGCTGCCACCGTCCCCTGGCCACTCAGCCATTCCTCACCCATGGGATGGGACACAGCTCGTCGGATGGGAGTTGTCTAGACTCTGATCCCCCTGCTCCTAAAGAGAATTCTGGCTTTGATATGCAGCCATTTCTCCCCCTTCCTTCTCTGTTGTTGAGGGATAAGGCTCAACTCCTGTTTCCTGAGGCAAAGAAACCCCCAAACAAAGCAGCTTAAAGAGCACAGAAGTGTATTTCTCTCTCACAAAACCTCTTCGGTGAAGGTTCCAGGCCTGGAAGGCACACGAACATGCAGAGACCCAGGTTCCTTCCAAGGCATGGCTCTTCCCTCTTGTCAGGCTTTACTGTCACCACGTCTGGTTTCAGCCAGCAGGGAGGAAAGAGAGGGCACCCACTGACTGAAGACCAAGGCCTGAACGTGGCCTCCATCACGGCCATGCACGTTCTAATGGCCCCTGCTGCAAGGGAGGCTGGGAAATGTGGTCCAGCAGCATGGCCACCTGCCGTGGAGGAAGAAGAGGACGGTTTGGGAAGACGACCAGCTGACTCACAACCCCTACCTTCTCTCTATGAAGAGAGTCTGGGTTTGGAACAAATTGGTTTCTAGGTTTTGTGTCACAGGACCAAGAAAATGGGTGGAGAGATCCTGAAGGGGAAAGCGAGAGGAAAGGGACAGGGACGTGGAGGGAAGCAGCTTTGAAGAGTGTTAGATGCAAGTCAGAGTTGGAGTTATTTTTAAATGACTTTTGGTTAATGGTCTATGTCTTCTGAGATGCTCTGCCCTCCAGGAGCCAAGACGGGGCCTCATGGGGTCCCAGGATACGTGGGTTACCATGCTCGGCGCACTGTGCCTGCCGAGACGGGGCTACGAGAGAGATCCAAGATCCGTTCTCTGCGCTCCAGGAATTCACGGGCCAGTGGGGCACACAGACGCGGGATTAGAGGCGAATCCAAGCTGCTGAAAAGACATCAAGGAGGGAATTACCGCTGGTGGAGGAGGGGCAGACAAGAAAGAGCATCACAGGGACCCCATATTCTAGGTTTACCTCTGCCTGTGGGAATAGCTCTCTAACGCATTTTACTAGAGTGATAAAAAGTAAAGGGAAGAAGATTAAGTAAAGAATCAAGAAACTTGAGTCCTCGCCCTGCTGCTCTGTGTCCTAGGGCAAGTACCCGCCCCTCTCTAATCCCCTTCTCTCCGGCTGCCTGCAAGGCCACTGCAAGCGCATTTGATATTCTGATATTCTCGTAGGAAGTACTGAAAGGCGCCCTCACCAGTGGACAGAATGCAGAAAGTTGCCGCCTCCCGCAGGCTGACGCAGGCCCCGCGACACACAGGGTGACACACAGAGTGGGGACAGGCTGGACTTCAGCCACACTTACCTCTTGACTCCACACCCTTTTGAAGTGCACACCACGCACAACTGTGTTTAGGCAGCCGCCTTGCCAACCAGCCTCCCTGAGACATCGTATGATCCCAAGGGGGCAACTGCTGTGAGAAGGACTCAGAACCCCAGTGACCCCCAGGAAATCCTTCTAACCAGCAGGGTTCTTCCCTAGCACTGCTGGGACTAGCATAGGGCGGGTGAGGTATCTGGGGCACATAGGTTAAGGAAGCACCCACTTTCAGGGTGACCACCGAGAACGCACGCCTCCGTAAATTTTGTGCCCTAGGTACCTCACCAGCCTCACCTTAGTCCTGACTCTGCCCTGCAGGATTCCCACAGATCTAGGCGGTGGTGTTTTTTTGTTTTTTTTTTTGCGGTACGCGGGCCTCTCACTGCTGTGGCCTCTCCCGTTGCGGAACACAGGCTCCGGACGCGCAGGCTCAGCGGCCATGGCTCACGGGCCCAGCCGCTCCGCAGCATGTGGGATCTTCCCAGCTCGGGGCACGAACCCGCGTCCCCTGCATCGGCAGGCGGACTCTCAACCACTGCGCCACCAGGGAAGCCCTAGGTGGTGGTGTTTTAAAGGAAGGTGCCAGAAAACCATCTGAGGGCAGCTTCCCTCAGCAGCAGAGAGCTACACCCAGGAGTCATGGAGGGGGTGAACCTGGAAGAAGAGGCACAGGGCAGGAGGGGCACGGTCCAGAGAACCAGGTGCCGGGAGAGGCTCTGTGCTGGGAACCTCAAATTCACCTGAAAAGGTAGGGAGGGAGAGGGAGGACCAGGTAGTCAGACCCCTCATCTGAGGGCGTTGTAGGAAGAGCTATGGGGGAGGGGTGGGAAGAGAGGAAGACGGTGGTTTGGGGTCCTGAGCCATAGGTGACACAGCAGCCCGGGGCCAGGCTGGTTGAGCTCACACCCAAGGAGGGAAGATGCAGCACCTGAGGGAGGGTGGCCTCCACCCAGGAGCTCGCCTTCAGGGCCACCAGGACCCTCCCCAGAGCTGCTCTGGAGACAGGGAGCCTGACACCCAGATGCTCTGAAGATAAGGACTCAGGCCACCGGGAGTCAGTTATGACACGTTCAGTGCAGGGTCCTTCCAGCAGGAGGACACCGGGTTTAAATCACCCCATCTCCCAGATCCCGAAACCTTGGACTATGTTTCTCAAACCATGCAAACATTCAAAACCACTTTCATTTTTGCCTGTACGGATAGCTATTTGGTGCTTTTTGAAAAATCAACTCATCTTCACTTAAATAGTTTATTTTCAAAGGAAACTATGTAAATGGAAAACTGCATGATTGTCATAAACAGAAGCTAAGCAATGGCATGAGTACGATGTTAATCAAGCAGTGTTCTTAAATTCCAGCTGGACCCTGGTGCCCCCAGGGTTCTGGATTTGAGGGCCAGTCTCTGTGTTCGAAGGGAGGTCAGCGGAGGTCAGAAAGGTGTTAAACACGGAGAGCACCCACCCGAGACTCTCCTTTCTCATCAGAAATGGAATCACTTTCTTCCTCGGTGAGTCCGTATCCTGTGCGCCCAGTTAGCCCATCTCATGAATGTGTCCCCTCCTTGTGAAAGACTGTCCCCTGGAGTCCTGAACACAAGACAGCAAGAGTGACCTCTCGTAGTTGGGCGGGGTGGAGCTGGGGCTCTGGGTATGGGCTGGGCCCCGAGCTGTACCCCCAGCCTCAGCCTGGCTAAGCCTGTCTCAAGTGAGTCTTTTTTTTTTTTTTTTTTTGCAGTACGCGGGCCTCTCACTGTTGTGGCCTCTCCCGTTGCGGAGCACAGGCTCCGAACGCGCAGGCCCTGCGGCCATGGCTCACAGGCCCAGCCACTCCGCGGCATGTGGGATCTTCCCGGACCGGGGCACGAACCTGTGTCCCCTGCATCGGCAGGCGGACTCTCAACCACTGCACCACCAGGGAAGCCCCTCAAGTGAGTCTTGAACAGGCCGGTGTTGATGCCCTTTAACCTCAGCATGTGGTAGAAGAGCTGGCACACAAAAGGTGCTCAATAAATGCATGAATATAGAGCCCTTGGAAGAGGGGATGGGTCCAACCTCAGTGAGCCTGTGGGCGTGACTGCAGCGATGGCTCCCAGCGGGCTGGTTCGTCTCAGGGTCCAGCCTCATCCCTGCCATGGAGGGCCCACTTCTGTGGGCCTGGAGGGGGACAGAAAGGGACATAATCCCAGAGAGGGACTGTTGGGAGGGAGGGGCACATGTGAAGGGAAGCCAGAGGGTTTGCCGCTGTGGTTTTGTGGTGACAACTGTCTCCCACGACTAGAGCAATGATAAAAACAGGAAGTACTGAGCGGCTGGGACCTTCCCCGCCTGACTTCAGCCTTCCCTGACCCCAGCAGCCTTCTGTTCCCTCCATATCCTCACGCACCACCGCTGGTCACCTGTCTGGTGGGAGGAGCTCTGAGAAGGCCCAGGGATCTCTCAGCACTCGCCCAGCCCCGCTGCCTACCCTCTGACACGCCACCACCGCAGGAGGGGCACTGGGCGGGCTGCGGGGCACCTGGGGGCTTCGTCCAGCTCTGCTGCTACCTCACTGTGTGACACTGGACGAGCCCTCCCTCCCTGGGCCCAGCTTCCCTACGACCGAATGGAAGGGGCTGGATCGCTGATGGCTCTTCCCTCCCAGGCAGGCATCCCCCAGGATCCTGCGGGCAGCAGGAGAAGCGCCCGGGGAGACCAGAGAGGGGAGGCCGCGCCTGCCATGGGTGCCAGTGTATGACCGGCTCCCTGCAGGCTCCAGGACCGAGCTCCGTGCCTGCGCGCGTGCGCGCGAGCACGCACGCGCACACACACACACACACACACACACACAGCAGCGCGCGCACACACACACAGAGGAGCGCACACACACACAGGGCGTGGGCACAGCTTTGTGAGTGAGAGCGCACAGTTTACACACCTGACCCTGCCTGCGGGATCAGGGACCACAAAGAAGAACAAAAATAGCCAGGCTCCACCACGGCTTTGAAGGGCTCTTGGGCCAGGGGAGACAGGCCAGTCCACAGAAATGACAACTTAAAGACAAGGCTCACAGTTTGGGGTGGGCGCAAACAACTCTGTAGGGGGAGGGAAGTATTTCTTATCCTTCCCTTATTAATTATTATCATTTGTTATTTATTTTAAATTTTTATATTCTTGAGATATAATTCACATGACATAAAGTTCACCAGTTTCAAGTGGGTTGTAGTACAGTCACAATGTCGTACAATCATCCCCACTATCTGATTCCAGAACACTTCCATCAGCCCAAAATGAAACCTTGTATCCATTAGCTCCTAATTCCTTCCTACCCCCAGCCCCTGGCAACCACTAGTCTACTTTCTGTCTCTATGAATTTGCCTATTCTAGATACTTCACATAAACAGAATCATATACTATAAGACTTTTACGACTGTCTTTTTCACTTAGCCTAAGTGTTTTTAAGGTTCATCCATGTTGTAACATGCATCAGTACTTCATTCCTGTTTATGGCTGAATAACATTCCATTGTGTGGATAGACCACATTTGTTTATCCTTTCATCTGTTGCTGAACATGTGGGTTGTTTCCACTGTTTGGCTATTAAAACCCATCATTTAGCAAGTTCTTTCTCCATCCTGTTCTAAGAATTCCACAGTGTCATGTCAGGTAGCCCCTCACACCAATGAGGTAGGTACTATTCTCATCCCCTTTACGCAGACTGGGAAGGGGATGGGCTCAGGGACTTGCCTCAGTGAGGTGGTGTCTGCATCTGGACTCAAGCAGTAATGTGACTCCCTTCCAGGGCAGAACACTTTATTGCCTGAGGAAAACCCCAAAGAGCCCTCTTTCTCTTGGCCACAGGGAAGAGCAACGGTTGAGTTGGTGGCTGCTCCTTCAGCCCCCATGCCTGAGTGCCTACCAGGAGCAGAGTCTCAGCCGAGCCATGATGAACACACAGAGTGCCTGAAAGCAAGCTTTGTAGTTCTAAGCTGTGGGGGTATTTGTTACTGCAGCAGAGCCTGGCCTGCCCTGACTGACATGGCCCTCCTGTGGGCTGGGACCCATACAGCCTCTGTGCTCGGAAGCAAGGCCCAGGTTTGCACAGGCACACACGTAGCTTGGGTATATTTTTGAAGCAATTAGCTATGCGTCCAACTGGATAAAAACCAAGATCAAGCTGTGCTGCTTGAGTTTCCAAGGGCTCTGCATGTACATTTTGAGAGCTGATTTTCTTGAAAGGTCTGCACAGTGACTGAAACTTTACCCAGAGGAGGAGAGGCTCTCTTCTGGATTAGCCTCATCCTAGAGGTTGTTTCCAGATGCTCCTCATGCTTCTTGAGAACAACTCACCTTGGGGCTTCCCTGGTGGTGCAGTGGTTGAGAGTCCACCTGCCGATGCAGGGGACACGGGTTCGTGCCCCGGTCTGGGAAGATCTCACATGCCACGGAGCGGCTGGGCCCGTGAGCCATGGCCGCAGGGCCTGCGCGTCCGGAGTCTGTGCTCCGCAACGGGAGAGGCCACAACAGTGAGAGGCCCGCATACCGCAAAAAAAACCCCAAAAAACCCAACTCACCTCGGCAGATAACCAGAGCCAACAGTAAGTATTTATTGAGAATTTACCAGATGCTGTGCTGAGCACTTTTCATACATTTTCTCCTCCTAACCTATGGAATAGGTGCTTTTATCATCCCCCTTTTCCAGCTGAGGAAACCAAGGCTCAGAGGGGTAGAGAGACTTGTCCAAGATCCCAAAACAAGCAGGTGGAAGAGGTAGAATTTGAACCCAGGTCTGCTTACCTCTAGAGCTCACATTCAACTCAAAAGTCATCTTGATAACTCATGACCGACTCAGCATCGACCAGTGTCTTGTGTTAGAGTTTACGGTCAGGTTTCCTTGGGGAAACACACCATGGCGTATAAACAGAGCCCAGGGTTAAAAGTCAGGAGCCCTGGGTTTGAGTTTCAGATCCAGCTTTAACTTACTCCATGGCTTAGGGCAAACTCCTCCCCCTCTCTGGGCCTCAGTGTCCACATCCATGAAATGGGACCTTTGGACTAGATCACTGGTTCCAGTGTTTGCTGCACATCTGAACTACCTAATGATCTGGTTAAAAATACTGATTGCTGGGCTTTTTCCCAGACCTGCATTATCAGGAACCCTGAATCCACAGGTGATTTACACCTGAAACAAGAATTGGGAACCCTGCTTCTGGGAGTTTCCATAGCTCAGCCTCTGTGAGTCTACGGAGGCAGAGAAGACCGACCCAGTAACCATGCCTGGCAGTCTGAGTCAAAGACCAAAGAAAACAGTTTCTGGACAGTATGTTCTGGAAAAATCTAGAAGAGAAAGAAGTTGGTTGGACTGTGGAAGTTGGGAAAGTAGAAGCAGAAGCTGGCTTTGTTTCATTTTCGTGGTTTCATTTTCTCCTTGTAAGAAAATCACATTTCCAGTTAAGCCATATTTCTTGACCCCCTTGCAGTCAGGAGGGGCAGTTCTGACCAACAAAATAGGTAGAAGTGATGAGCGTCAGTTCCAGGGCTGGCCATATAACTCTTGTTGGATCCTTTCTGATCTCTCTTCATTCTGTGGTGAATTTGGATGTGAAGCGTTGATGATGGTAGCGTTTAAAAATGGAAGGAAAAAGAATGGAAGGAATCTGCATTCTAGGGTGAAAAGAACCTCCCCTGGACTACAGGATGAAGAGGCAATCAATTTAGATTGTGTTAAATTACTGAGATTATGGGGCTATTTGTTATAGCAGCTAGTGGTACTTATCCTGACTAATACAACCTAGAGGAAGTGGGACCAGAGCAGGCTCTTAAAAGGTAAATAAGATTTGGAAACGTGGAGAAGAAGAAAAGAGCATCCCAGAGGGAAGGAATAGTAGGGGCAAAGGGGTGGGAGCTAGAACAGGTGTGATGTGTTTTCACCCTAGAGAGAAATTCAGTCTGCTCAGTACTGAGAGCTACACTGGTAGGAGGTGAGACCAAAAATGTTCCAAAAGTGGTGTGCTGGAGCCAGCTCATACCAGCTCATGAGAGCCAATTGTTAGCATCTTTTCCCAGCTCTGTGTTCAGTGACAGACATAGCTTTGGTAGCTAGAAATTGGCCATGGTGGGAGTATTTATACCATGGCAACCAGTAAACACTATAAGCCAGGGCTTTTTTTCTCCCGTGGTTAAACATTTATCAGCACGCTACTGGCTGCAACCCACGTGCAAGTGAGTCCTGCCAACTTGGAAGGCAGTGGAAAGACCAAAGACCCTGCAGCCAATTCTAATCCTCGCCTCACCCCTTCTGAGCTGTGTGGCCTTGGGCAAGTGAACAGTTACCTCTCTGAGCCTCACATTCCTCATCTGCAAAATGGGGCTAATAATAGTACCTCCCTCATAAGGCTGATGTGAGGATAACAATAAATGAGATTATGCATGTGGAACCCTGTCTGCATCCCCTCAGCATCACCATTCCTGTACACATGATGGCCTCCTATGTAAGTACCTGCAACCTATCTGAAGGCCTTCTCTGCCCAGAGGGCATTCTTGGCCCCCTCACAGGGCATCTGGGAGTGCTGGGAAGCAGCAAAGTGTCTTAGGGAGCAGTCCTCAACCAAAGGTGATGAGAGCTGGTGGATAATAGCCCAGCTTCTCCTCTCTTGCGTAGGACGAATCTGAGGCCCATGCTACCCTATCTCGCAGAAGTCTCTAGACGGGCCACTGCTCTGTAGCCTGTTCTCTGTAGCCTGCAGAATCCCTGAATTGGATTCTTCCTTCCCTGCCTCACTTCCCCACTTCCCCACCAGGGCAATACTGCCCAAGAAGTTCCAAGGGCACCTCTCTCATCCTTGTCTCAGGGTCTGCTTCTGGGGGGACCCAACCCAGATAGCAGCCAAGATCATCAATAACCAGAATCATGTCTTATGTGGGCACGGGGATTTACAAAGGGAGAACACGTCTGTTACTGGCTCAGGCCCTACAGCAACCCCAGGAGGCAGGCAGTGGAGATTCTCCACTCCATTTTGTGGATGGAGAAGCTGAGGCTTAGAGAATAGCAAGGATTTGCTCAAGGCCATACCACCATCGGGGAGAAGGGCTAAAACCGGGGTATCCGTATCCCAAGTTTTCAGCTTTGAGCTGCTCTGGGCTCCTGGAGTGCCCTGAGCTGGCTGGGAGGGTGTTTTCCACCCCTCTGACTTCTCTCCCCTGACGGATAGGCTGACTCTGGCCCCTCTGTGGGCCTGGGACAGTGGAGGGCAAATGGGCCGGTGGTAGGAATGGCTGGTTATTAAATTCATCTACCACTCAGCAGGCCTGACCCCATTCTGTCCTGGGAAAGCCAGCTTTGCCTGGGGGTGGCCGGGAGGGGAGGGTGGGGTGGGGAGCTGACCCAGCCGGAAGGGGTTAGGTGGGGGCCGTGAAGGCCAGAGAGTAGCTAGGGTGGGATGAGGTCAGAGGCAGCTTCTGGCCGTCTGTGTCCCCACAGTGTGAGGGCAGCCAGGGCCCCAGGGACAGGCAAGGCCATTGTGATGCAGTGGCCTAAAGAGGGACCCATCACTACCTGAGCCATGGAAGTTCTGAACCCACCAGGTCCAGTACCCAAGCTCCAGAAGACAGCGGTTGGAGCAATACAGTGGCTATGACACGAAACCTGGATGTGCCTGTGACTGCCCACTATTTAATGAGCACCAACTGTATGCCACACACTATTTAATAAGCACCAACTGTTGGGTACTCAGCACACGTCTCATTTCATCCTCAGGCTGTGTAGGGAGTGGTTAGGGGTTTGAGTTCAGACTCAAGACAGACCTGGGTCAGAATCCAGGCCCCACTCCATGGGTGTTTCTGCACCTCAGTGAGTTGTCTCACTTTGCTAACCTTAGTTTCCACATCTGTAAAATGGGCTTAATAATAGCAAGCATCTCATGGGAGGAACGTGGTGAGGATTCGCTGCTAGATCATGTGTAACTTGCTGAACCCAGGGCCTGGCACATCGGGCACAGCAGCAAGGATGATGTTAGCACCTACTGTGTGCAGGTGCCATGCTAAGCACTTTCCATGGATTATCTTATTTAAACTTTACAACTGCCCCAAAGGGAAGGGACTACTGTTAGCCCCTCTCTTATAGGTAAGGAAGCCAAAGCTCAGAGGGGTGAAGTCCCGGGCCCAAGGTCACGCAGCTGGTGGCAGCAGAGGTAGCATTTGAATCCAGGTGGTCTCTCTGCCTTGGAGGCCTGATTAGCAAAAAACTCCCTGGCCTTCTCCATCACCCTCCACCCGACAAGTGAGGTTAACAACCCACTGGCTCATTTATTTGATCTTTGAAGAGATACTGCTGGGTGAAGCATTACTGGGGGCCCAGAGAAGACAAGGCACCAGCCTGGGGCTGCAGACAAGATGGTGCCAGAGCCGAGACTAAACCCAGGGCCTCTGGCTCTCCGGTCAGGCCTCCTTCGGGACCTGGGATGTCATTCCCAGCTCTGCTCTGGCCTCTCCTCTCCCCTTCCCCCTCCTCACCCTTTCTTGGTGCAGGAGAGCTCCAGGGCTCCCCAGGCCACTGAAGTGTGGGACTGAGGCCCCAGTATTTTCTTTTCCACTGAGAGGTAAGGTGCCTGGAACACATTGAGCACGTTAAAAATTTGGTCACATGGGCCTCCCTGGTGGCGCAGTGGTTGAGAGTCCACCTGCCAATGCAGGGGATACGGGTTCGTACCCCGGTCTGGGAGGATCCCATATGCCGCGGAGCGGCTGGGCCCGTGAGCCATGGCCGCTGGGCCTGCGCGTCCGGAGCCTGTGCTCCGCAACGGGAGAGGCCACAACAGTGAGAGGCCCGCATACCGCAAAAAAAAAAAAAAAAAAATTTGGTCACATTGCAACCGTCTGGGTTACCATGGTGACCTCATTTTGAATTTGCTTCCCAAGGGAGACTTGGTAACAATTAATACAGCACTTAGCACTGGCTGCCCACAGCGAGGGTGGGAGAGGATCACAGAGTCCCCTGGGACCCACTTCCCCAGGGGAAGTGGTGCCTCCTCCTCTGAGCAGGGTCCTGGGGTTCCCCAAGGAAGCAGGGGAAGGGAGAGGATGCCCTGACCCTGCCCACCTCTTCAGCAGTCCCAGCAGCCATGTTGCTGGGGCTGAAGTAGATTGGGGAGCTCCGTTTTACAGATGGGGAGTATGAGGCTCAACAGAGCTGAGCCTTATCCAAGGCCACACAACAAGATCCAGGCAGCTTCAGCATCGAGCCAGAAGGCTGGTTTCCTGTGCTTCAGGACAGGGCTCTGGTAGTTGCCGCGGCTGGGGAAGCCCAGCTCCAAAACTTCTCCCCTTCTTAAGTGCCTGCAATACTACCTTTTGGGAGCCATTTTAGAGGGTTAAGCGTTGCCCTCTCTGGGCCCCAAGGAGGGGCTGATGGACCTTTGCTCATTCATTGCCCCTTGAGTGCTAAGTGGATTGATTATAAGAGGGTGCGAGGTGTTAGGGCCAGGCTCTGAAGAAATCTGTTAGAGAAGATTGGGTAGACTAGGATGGGGAGAGCGTGGGAGGGAGACTGTGAAAGAGCCGCAGGCAAGGCTAGGCCTTAGCCATTTCTGGATAGGTGCCCCAAGAGGCGGAAGCGCTCCTCTTCCATCCCACTCCTCCCCATCATTGCTTGGTCTGCACCCACTCCAGCTCTTGTAGAAAGAGAAGTGGAAAGACATATAGTAGAAAGAACAAGAAGTCTCTCTTGTTGAATCCAGACTCCATCCCATTTTTCACATGGGGAATCTGAGGCTCAGAGAAGCCTTAGAGAGGTCCAGAGACCCACAACCAGTTAAGTGGTCAGCAGGGATTTGAACCCACATCAGTCCAAGTGTACCATCTGCACTCTTAACCATTACGCTTGGACTAGGTTCTCTCCATATTCTCACATTCCCTTTTCAGGCTGGGCTAAGGGCTTGGGGATGTGTTAGCACAAATGTAGAGCTGGAGAGAAAATGGTCCTGAGGCTCTGCAGGCCTGGTGAAGGGCAAGAGACAGGGAGAAGGAGCTGGTTGGCTTGTCTGTTGAGTAGGTGTGGCTCAGGCAAAAAGCTGGGAGATTGGGAGCATCAACTGTAGAAGTTGGGTTTTAGTAAAGGGGTGGGGAGAAGAGGAATGGGGGGAATGGCGTTGATATCTCTGGTCATATCCAAAAATTGAGCTTGCAGTGTTTTGTTCATCTCAAACAAAATAAAACAAACCTGTGATTTTAGTATGCTGCCACCAGGTGGCGGTGTAATTTGGCTGCTCTTATTAGATATTGACCTCCATTAAAATAAAAATTTCACTCATTCTTTTCAAAAAAGACAAAAATCTAAAGAATTAAATTTATACATCTTTTCACATAATTTTTAAAATTAAGATAATATTTCAGGAGAAAAATGCCTGAGATACAAGTTGGTTCATTCTTCCCTGACCCTTAATTGTATCTATCTAGACCTGCCCTAAACCTTGGGCTCTCTGGTAGTCTAACTTCCCCTTTCTGTCTGGCTCGCGTCAACAACTGGAGCCCATCCCAAACGTTTTCATGCCAACTCAACATACTGGAAAGAGCAGGGGACATGGAATCAGTTCCATCCCTCACCTCAATGAGTCCAGTTTTGGAGCTAGCGTCTCCACTCCAGGTCACCCCACATCTATACAGTAGATTCTCCATATGCCCTGTCTTTCCTCTCTGGTTTTAACTCTGACTGCCTGCCACACCCAGAGGTTAATTCCTCCAGACACAGACCTTGACATATTCATCTGTATAGCTGCCCCAGATCTTAACCACAATGCCTGGAACATGGATGTTGATCAGCAGTTTGTTGAATGAATAGATGAATTCCCATTTCACAGATGAGAAAACTGAGGCTCCCAAGGGAAATGATGATGATGATAACAATAATAATTGACATTTGTTATGTACCTACTATGTGCCAGACGTATATTAAATTCATTTAGATCCCACAATAATTCTAGGAGGTAGATACTATTATTACACTCAGTAAACAGATTAGGAAGCTGAGACTAGAGACATTTGGGATGGGGGAACAACTGAAGGAGAGATAAGTCCAGTTCAGCAGCTCATTTGGGATAGGGAGCTGAGGGAAGGCATCATTCTTCATCCGTCGATCATTTATTCAGGAAAAGTTTACCGCAGCTAGATGTCCCGTATCTACGGGATCCCTAGTGCCTGCTAGGCCCTGTGGTCGGTGGGCGAGCATTGCCTTGTCTCCCCTCTTCACCCTGGTCAGGCTGTGAGTGAGGCCCTCCTTCACCCAGCGCCTCATGGACAACCCGCGACAGGCCACCTTGAATGCCACATCCTCACGCCACGTGGCAATTTGGGTGGGAGAGAAAGGAAGTGCTCTTGTGGAAGGCGGGTAATGACTCCTCGCATCTTATTGGCCGTTGAGTTTCCATCCCTGAACCAATCAGAGTGGTCTGAAGGATGCCATTGGTGGATTGACTCCGCCTACTCGCTCCTGTCGCCTGAAGCTGAGAACCATAAATTCTCACCTCACTCAGGGAGCTGGCCCCTCCAAATCAAGGAGGCCAGCCTCCCTGCCCACTCCTGCTCTAGTTGGCTGTGGGAACTCGGACAGGGCCTCAGTCTGCTCGCCTGCACAGAGCTGTGGTGAGGGCCTGACCCAGGCAGGGCCCAGGAAAGCACTTGCCCACTAGACCCCTCCTTGACCGTGCATGATGTTCTGACTAAGCTGAATCATTCTCTCTTTCTCTCTCTCTCTCTCTGCAAACACCATGCACAAAGCCTTTCCCTCAAGTTTCCTACACTGTTGGTGGGAATGCAAATTGGTGCAGCCCCTATGGAGAACAGTATGGAGGTTTCTCCAAAAACTAAAAATAGAGTTGCCACATGATCCAGCAATCCCACTCCTGGGCATATATCCTGACAAAACTATAATTCAAAATTTCATGCACCCCTATGTTCATAGCAGCCCTATTACAATAGCCAAGACATGGAAACAACCTAAATGTCCATTGACAGATGAATGGATAAAGAAGATGTGGTACATATATACAATGGCATACTACTCAGCCATAAAGAAGAATGAAACAATGTCATTTGCGACAACAAGGATGGACCTAGAGATTATCATACTAAGTGAAGTAAGTCAGAAAGAGAAAGACAAATACCATATGATATCACTTATATGTGGAATCTAAAATATGACACAGATGAACTTATCTATGAATCAGAAACAGACTCACAGCGACAGAGAACAGACTTGTGGTTGCCAAGGGGGAGGGGGTGGGAGGAGGGATGGATTGGGGGTTTGGGATTAGCAGAGGCAAACTATGATGTATAGGATGGATAAATAACAAGGTCCTACTGCATAGCACAGGGAACTGTATTCAATATCCTGTGATAAACCATAATGGGAGGAAAAAGCCCCTCCCTCTAGCTGCCAGAGGAATCCCAGGCTGCAAGAGACGTGCATCTGAGGGAGGCTGGTAGACTGAAGGAAGCCAGAGGCTTCACTCCCTGCCTGTGTGACCCTGCCTCTCTGAGCCTCAGTTTCCTCACCCGTGAGGACAAGATAACTCTACCAACCCCCTGGGGTTGTTGTGGAAGTGAATGAGGGTAGGTGGACCTAGGCCCCCAGGAGGGAAGCACTCAGAGAGATTTTCTCTTGTTTCTTGGGAGGGAGTGCAGAATATGGATGGAAAGGGGATCTGGAGGCTGACAGGTTCTAGTGCTCATTCTTTCATCCAGCAAACATTTATGGAGCATCTACTATGTGCCAGGCATGGTACTGGGTGCCAGGGATACAGAGGTGAGCAAAACAGACAAAAGTCCCTGTCTTCATGGAACTGACTTTTTCTGTCAGGGAAAACAGACAAACCACAAAATAAGTAAAAAATTTAAATGCGATAGATAGTAATAAATACCGAGAAGAATAAAGCAGAGAAGAGCGATAGAGACTATTTGGTTAGCTGGTCAGAGAAGGGCTCATTGAGAAGGTGACACTTGAGTAAAGACAGGAAGAAGGTAAGGAAATGAGTCAGACATTTGAAAAAGAAAGAACGGAACTGTCACAGCCAAGAGGAGCCTAAAGAGACATACACTAGGGCTTCCCTGGTGGTGCAGTGGTTAGGAATCCACCTGCTAATGCAGGGGACATGGGTTCGAGCCCTGGTCCAGGAAGATCCCACATGCTGCGGAGCAACTAAGCCCGTGCGCCACAACTACTGAGCCTGTGCTCTAGAGCCGGTGTGCCACAACTACTGAGCCCGCACGTCATAACTACTGAGCCCGCACGCCTAGAGCCCGTGCTCTGCAACAAGAGAAGCCACCGCAATGAGAAGCCCGCACACTGCAACGAAGAGTAGCCCCAACTCGCCACAACTAGAGAAGGCCTGCGTGCAGCAATGAAGACTGAACGCAGCCAAAAATAAAATAAATTAATTAAAAAAAGAAAAAGAAAAAGGACACTACGTAAAAACTGAGGAAATCTGAATTAAGTGTGGATTTTAGTTAATAATAATGTATCAATATTGGTTCGTTAATTGTAACAAAGTTACCATGTTAATGTACGATGCTAATAACGGGGGAAGCTGGGTGGGGAGTATAGGAATGTCTGTACTATCTTATCAGATTTTCTGTATGCCTAAAACTGTTCTCAAATAAAATGTTTATCCAAAAATGGGGGGAGAGATGGCAGCAAGTGCAAAGGTCCTGAGGCAGGAGTGTGCCTGGTGGGATTAGCAAGGAGGCACTGCTTGAGGGAGATTGGGAGGAGAGGAGATCAGAGAGGTAGGTGTACAGGCTGGTGGGACAGTGTAAGGACTCCTTTCTTTGCTGTGAGGAGTATATAGAACCACTGGACGTCTTTGACGTCATCTGATTTGTGATCTAACAGCACCTGTCTGGTTGCTTTGTTGAAACTGGACCATGGGCGGCGAGGGCTGAAGTAGGAAGGCCAGCGAAGAGGTTCCTGCAGAAGTCCGGGCGAGAGATGATAGTGGGCCAGACCAGGATGGTAGCAGCGGAGGAGGTGAGAACAGGTCAAATTCTGGAAATCTTTTGTTTTTCCAGGGGGAGAGCTGACCGGATTTGCTGACAGGTTAGATGTGCAGTGTGAGAGAAAGAGAGCAGTCGGGGAGGATCCGGGGGTAGCCTGAGCAACTGGAAGGATGGATTAGGAACTCGGTTTAAACAGATTGAGTCAGAGGAGTTGTCAAGAGGCATCTGGAAATACAAGTCTGGAGCTGAGGAGAGAGACCTAAACTGAAGATTATGAATGATGTGGGAGTCAGCAGTAAAGAAACAAAAGTTTAAACTCTGAAACCTGGGGAGGTGGGATCACCTTGGGGCAGGGAGGGTGAATGCTCAGGCGTGGACACACACACACACACACACACACACACACACACGTGAGTGCGCTTGCGGCCATTTAAATGAACTTAGAGACTTCCATGCCTTCGCTCATATCATCCTTGCAACAAACTCCCCAGCCTACTTCTCTTATGTTCTTCCTAAAACAGGCGGGAGGACTAGTGATGTGACGGGTGAGGTGAAGTGGGAACCAGCCTAGTGCCCGGCAGGTACCTATTCATTGAATTCTCACAGCAAGTGTGACTTGGGGACCATTTTCATCACCCCCATTTGACAGATGAGGAAAGTGAGGCACAGAGAGTTCAGGTGACTTGGTCCAAGCTCTGTCCAACCGAAAGCATGCTAGCAGGTGGGAGTCACATCACCCCCCGCTGCTCTCACAAGGAATTCAGTTTATTCAGAGTCAGGGCTCATCAGTGGGCAGACAGCCTTATGCACAGGGCTTCCCCCACAAAGGCCCTGGTATCTGCTGAACCGCCTGCCATGCTGCCTGCAGTGCCCCTGCTGGGCTAATTCCTTCAGTTCTCAGGACATTTTTGGCTTCCAGTGTGGCGGCCGTGATGGAGTGCGAACAGGGAGCACATTAAGCTGTCAGTTCCCACCCCCGGGGGCCCAGCTATATAGAGGCCTGGGAAGTTGTAACATGCTCCCCCAAAGCTATTTTTGATGTTCAAAAAGGCTGCACAGGTGACTTGAGAGGTAGAATTCTCTTGCTTTTCAGCTCCACTGGCCCCTGCGGTGGATCAGAAGTCCTATGAGCAGTTACCTCCTAGACGAATACAGTATTGGTAGTAATCAGTAATACACATAATTACTTTTGTTTTTTGGTAAAATCCTTAAACGTGGAGCTCATGGGAGAGGAAGATAATGAAAGGGGCCTGGTGGTGGGAGGGCTAGGACCCACTGCCTGGGGCTTCGTCTACTAGAACTATAGGTGTGGTGACTGTTTGTGGGCTTCTCGGCCCCCCAGCCCAGCAGCACCTTGGCTTCTTTTTTGTAACAACCTCTCTATTTTTGTGTGTACCTTGGGGCAGGGGACACATGCTCTGGCCCCCACCATGAAACTGGGGAGGGGGGCAGGCTCCTGCTCTCCACCCCAAGGTTCAGCCAAGGGGAGGGCAGAAGACTCAAGCTTGCACAATTTCTATCAGTCAGCTTTTGCTGTGGTAACAAACAGCCCCCAACTCTCAGTGGCTTACGCCAATAACTTCTTTTTTTTTTTTTTTGCTGTACGTGGGCCTCTCACTGCTGTGGCCTCTCCCGTTGTGGAGCACAGGCTCTGGACGCGCAGGCTCAGCGGCCATGGCTCATGGGCCCAGCCGCTCCGCGGCATGTGGGATCTTCCCGGACCGGGGCACGAACCCGTGTCCCCCTGCATCAGCAGGCGGACTCTCAACCACTGCGCCACCAGGGAAGCCCCCAATAACTTCTTTTTGTGTTCACGGGCCTGAGGATTGGTTTGACTCAGCTCAGCTCCCAGCCAGGTATGGCCCCTCTCTGGGAAATACTGTTCTCCTGGCAGAGAGAGCCAGAGGCTAGCCTGAACCACTCAGGTTCACTTAAAGCTTCTGCTCAGATCTGGCACAGGTGCCATCCACTCACATTCCAGAAACTAGCTGGCACCCAGGAGGGTGGATGTATAATCCTCTCAGTGGGGCTGGAGTGGACGGCTGGGAACAATCATACACATCTACCACAGACTCTTGCTCAGGAGAGGCTGGGTCACAGACTCATTTACCCCAGGGGGAGGGCCCGGGCCCCACTGAGCACTTCCTGCCTGCGAAAGCCCGCACTGGCTGACTCCTGTCTTTCTCAGCTGGCTTCTCAGCTTCTAGACAACACTGTACAGGCTCGCCCCGTACCTTTCCCTTCAATTCCCTTTTGGATTTATACTGGCCACTGTCCGCGTCTATGGCTTGCAATATAAAAACCTCAGATAAGAAGAGAACACATAGTAACAACAAATTTAAGGTGATGCTAACAGAATTTCTTTTTGGAAACTGGAGGGCTAACAATTTAACTGGGTAAAATCACTGTGATAAATGTGGTTGGCAAGGGGAGTCCAGGACAAGGGCCAGAAGGGAAGCCTAGGGGCCGGACAGCAGAAGAGAGCCGACCAGAGTCTCTGCAGGGAAGGTGGGCAGACAGACCAGCTTCCCGGACAGCTCAGTTTGGCCAGCTAAAAACACCGTCGGTCCTGGCCCAGCCCCAGGCCTGCAAACGCCCATAACACCTGTCTGAGGCTCCAGACCCCAGCCAGGACTGAGGCTTCCTCTCATTATCCTCTAGTTCCGTTTCTCAACCCTGACTGTACATTAGAAACCCCTGTGGAGTTTAAACAAAACACAACAAAGCCCAGGTTCCTCCCAGCCTGGTTAAATCAGGCTCTTTGGGGGTGGGCCCTGGGGAATGGGCATTTTTAAGAGCTCCCCAGGTGGTTCTAACGAGTGACCAGGTTGAGACCCGAGGCCTACTTCTCCTCCAGATTCTGCAGTGCATGGAGAGGGATGACAGCCCCGGGATGCCAAGATATGTAGATTTTTCAGCAGAAAACAAACAAACAAAAATCTGGATGTGAAACCTCCAGTTTTCAAATGTTGAGTTGTTGTTTTGGCTTTTAATTACATTTAAAGTGTGTTTTAAAAACCATTATTTTTTATTATAAAAGTAGTATTAGGTTTATGGTGGAAAATTTGGAATATACAGTGAAATGTAAAGAAGAAAATGAAAGTCACCTATAATCTTAACTGCCCCTTGGGTTCTGAATACGGAATGATTCCAGGACGTTCTGAAAGAAAGTTCCTACTTCAATGCGCTGGGGGAGAGGGGCCCCCCGGAGTCTTTTCCTGTGGAAACAGAGTTCCAATTCTTGAAAGCCTGGACATTCAACACCTTCAAAAGGCTGGTCCCTTAGACCTTTGATGCTTGTCAGAGACAGACTTTGAGAACCCACCTTATTTTTTAGATCAATATTTCTTCTTCCTAATACATAATAACAAAAAGTACAATCAGAAAGAAAGAAATCTTTAGGGAAGAACCTCTGCTGTCCAGTGGAGACAGCGCTGGAGGTGAAAGAAAGACCTCTGGCTAAGATCTCATGTGCCCTCTGGTGGCAGCTGGAGGGGATGGCTTCACAGGGCCATCAAGTCAGTGGTTCTTAAAGTGAGGTCCTAGGACCCAGCCTCACCTGGGAACTTGTCAGAAACAACTTTTCAGGCCCTACCTCAGTTCTTTTGAATCAGAAACTCTGAGTGTGGGACCCAGCAATTTGTGTTTTAACAAGCCATTTAGGCACTTCTGATAAGCCCTAAAGTTTGAGAACCATTGTTCTAGGTAAGTATAGGCCTGGTACCAGATAATGTGTCAAAACAGCACAAGCTCTGAGGACAAAAGGGAAGGAAATGGTGAAGGCGCTGGTGCTGGACAAACACCTCCTCAAGGTTCCTGCCCACACTCGGCCCCATCTCCCTCTCAGCCCTGAGGTATCTTGAAGCTGCAGAATTGGGGAACAGGGGCAGAATGGACCACTGCCCAGAGTAAACCCATCCAGGCTTCTTGGACGGGGCTTAAAAGGCCACACCACATTGTGTGAAACTAAGCCTTGGATTCTTAGGACAGAGATCAGAGGTATAAGGGCAGGGTGATTCCAGAACCCTAGCAAGCCCATCCTGAGGGGATGCAAGTCTTGAACTTCAGGTAGAGGCAGAGGAATGAAAAGCAAACACTGAGGTAGGAATAAAGCAGGAACAAAGTAAGCCCAAGGAAGGAGGGGGCCAAGAAAAGAAGTGTGTTCCCCTTGGGCAGATGGATCAGTCTTTCACCAGATACCTTCCTGGAGGAACTGCTTTATAATTCAGTTACTGTCAGAATGAAAAAGCCCCACATTGACTCAAGATGCAGCGGTGCTGGCACTTGGGGAAATTGGGTCTGAGGCTCCAACTGGATAGAAAACGCCTAGGCCCCCAGCAGGCTCCCTGCAGCGAGGCTTCCCTGACAGAGAAGTGATGGTTTTCAGGGCATCCAGCTGTTTAGGAAATCTCTGCACCTGGCAAAGTCAAGCAGGAGTTTGTAGAGAAAATCTGACAAGAAAAACAAGGTTTCAGCAGAAACCAGAGACAGGCAGATGGAAGCTGTCATGGTAAATACGCCACTTCAAATCTTATCCTCCCCTAGAAACAGTTCTGATTATACTGTCATTCTAACAGTAGTATTAAAGAGATGCTCCGATTCAGTTAAGACACTGTATTTCAGGTTACATGTCCAATCTATTAATTAACTTTATTCATTCAGTAAGTATTCACTGAGCACCTACTGTGTGGCAGTCATTGTTCTAGGTTCTGGGGTTAAGCGGTAAACAGACGAAAATCTCTGCCCTCGAAGAGTTTACATTCTAATGGTGGGGAGGGGAGAGAGAATAAACAAAATAAGCAACATGTGTAACACCTTGAGTTCTTCATCTCCAGCTTGCCCCTCAAAAATTAAGCTCTTATTCTGAATTTTCAAAGCTGAACTAGGAGAGTGACAGTGTTGAGAGTCTTCGGGTTAGCAAAGTCAGCTCAGGCAGGGCTTCTAAACGAGTCACATGCAACCGAATCACCCGGAGACATTGTTAAAGTGCAGATTTAGATGGGGGCCTGGGGAAGAGCTCCCAGGTGCTGATGCTGCAGGCCCACAGTGCGCACCACACTGCTGAGGACCCCACTTGGGAGTCAGGCTGCGGGGATGGAGCTGGCCCGGAATGCAGACTCCCAGCCAGACAGGCCTCACGGCCGCTCCCTGCTGGAGCTCCAGCTCCTAACCTCAGCAGAGGCCCTAGCTAGTTCACAGAGCACTCCTCTCCCTGATTTCCACAGCAACTCCTTCCGGCAGGCTGGGCAGCCAGGAACAACACTCCTTCTTAAAGGGGAGGAAACAGCACCTACCCCAGGGAAGTTGTGCTGGTGGCAAAGCTGGGAGCAGACTCCCATCCCTGTCTAGAGGGCTTTGCCTGGCCTAGAACAGACTAGGGCCTTTAAAGAGGGGAGATGCTGCAGGCTTGTGAAGACGCCAGCACAGCGGCAAACATCACTGAGAGTCACAGAAAACCAGGCATTTACAGGGCTCAAAGGGCCTTTAACCTAAACAGGTCTAGTTGCTGTGGCCCACCGGAAAACCGTTCACTAGTTGGCCTTCACTGAATTGGCTTTGGGGTGGGTTTCCAGTTTACCTGTCTCCCTCTGGTGTAATGTGAATTTCACAGGAAGCAATCTGATAGCAGCTGTTAGAGATGTTCAGCCCTTCCAGGTGGCTTGCCATAGCCTGACTGATGCAGCCAGGTGAGCCTGGGGAACTGGGATGGCAGGATAAAGGACTATTCCCTTTCTTTAGGCTGGGAGCCATTGAGGAATTGCTCATTCTCATTTTATAGGATGTCTTGGAAAGATGATCACAGAGGGAATGGGCACACAACAGCTATTTCCTTACGTCAAGTTGGGAGACGTCAACAGAGCTTATTCGGCCAGTCAAAACACACTCAGCCCACGCTTTCTGTAAATATTTAACCATCCAGAATGGCAAACACTGCTTTATGGCATGTCATAAATGATACTGTACTAAGACGGAACCATTTCATGATGGGCCTAGAGTAACAAAGACAACAACTGAAAATCTCCTTGGTGGAAAAGAACATGACAATGAGAATGCTTTGGGCAGACACATTCCTTCAGGGAGGGCCAAGGCAAAAGCCAAGCCGCCAAGCCAAGGCATTTCCCCTGGGGAACTCTGCTCACGGTATTAAGTGTGGTATGTTTGCAAGAGCCTAAATGGCTGAGACTCAGGAAGGCTATCCTGCAATAGGGCTCGGGCTGAGGTGCCAAGAGCAGAATTTTCCGAAACTGGAGCCAAGATCAATTGTAACAATGGCCAAGAGAGGAAAACAGAGGCCGAAAGGGGCAGCTGGCTTCTCAGAGGAAGAAAACAGACAAAGCCTCTAGAAACAAGGGAGGACTACAGAAGCGGTTACCTTGGAGATCAGTTCAGGATCTGTAGCAGATAGGAAACCCAATAGGGTATTGGTCACAAACTGGCCTGACAAGATTCTGGAAAATGGAAATTTGCTCTCAAAAATTTCTCACCAACTACCTTCCAACCCCACCCCTAACCTTTTTTTTTTTTTTTTTTTTTTTTTGTGGTAGAGGGCCTCTCACTGTTGTGGCCTCTCCCGTTGAGGAGCACAGGCTCTGGATGCGCAGGCTCAGCGGCCATGGCTCATGGGCCCAGCCGCTCCGCGGCATGTGGGATCTTCCCGGACCGGGGCATGAACCCGTGTCCCCTACATCGGCAGGCGGACTCTCAACCACTGCGCCACCAGGGAAGCCCCAACCTGCTTTTTTAGGAAAGGAGGATTGTACCAGAAAACAAGGCAGCCTTGGTTCTACTCAGGTGCCAGAGAGAAAGGAAAAGGGAGGGAGGGAGAAAAAGGGAAAGAGGGAGGGAGGAAGGAGGGAAGAGGAGAGAGGGGGAAGAGGAGGGAGGGAGGGAGGATGAGAACGGATACATCCGAAGTAAGACTGGAACGAAAACTACTTGAGAGCCTGGATGGGTTCCTCCCAAATCCTGTAACCTGCGCCCCACGGCACCCGCTGCCCGGGACGCTGCCACTGTCAGGGCTCGGAAATGAGGGCAGAACCAGAGTGAAAATCTAAGGCCCATAATTCACAACAATCTACCCTGTTGTGCCCTCCTGAGAAGTTAAAAAGGCAGAAAACTAGTTTTATCTGTAAGAAAATGTTTATTCTTTTGAACCCCACAGGAAAAAAAAAAAAAAGGAATGCAGCCAAGACCAAGTATTTAACCAAAATAGTGTCCCAAAAGGCAGCAAAATGGGGGAAACCTCAACACAACGTCAGTGACAATTTTCCATGTTTTTGCACAAAGATGAAAAAAATCTGTGACAATTCTGAGTAACACTTCCATGGTGACAATTACACAAGATGATTCAAAAATGCAAAATGGCAGCAACATGCATACCTGGCTAAAGCTAGAAGGTTTTAATCCCAAAATAAGATCAGTGATTAAAAAGGAAGATTCTTTTTAACACTTCTATTTTGCTGACTTGCTTGTCCTACTTAATTTGCTTTAAATGAGACATACATGCCAATTAACAGGAAATTTTAGAACTATGTCCTTCCAGAATCCATGGCAAGGAACTCAAACCATTCTATTTGGTTTCTTAATTTTCCTAGGCTCCAAATACAATTTTGCTTTGCCCCTCCCTCTCCCAGCCCCTCCCTCCACCCCTCCCTGATTCTTAAACACTTCCAAAGGTTGCCAGTGCAAACACTTTTCTACCAATGTATAATATACACTTGAGACTGAAATCTTTGTGCAGAGTTTTGAGTTTTAAATTCTTTAAAAAAAAAACCAAACAAACAACAAACCTTCCTTGGCACAAGAGCTGAGGAATTGTCAAGTTTCTTTTAAATCGTCAAACACAAGATGACGGAAAGTGGAAAGCACAGTTAAAGGGAATTTTAAAAAAACAAAACAAAACCAAACCTAGAACTGCAGCTTTTATTAGCCGGCATTGCAGTCTCTCGAACACAAACACCGCCCAGCTCCCCTTCCCAGGGAGCTTGCCTCGAGGCAAGTCCAGAACACTGTGGTGCTTTCAATGAAAGGAAACAGAAGGTGTGGCTGAAGTGGTACCGAACAGCCCAGCTACCCACCAGTTCTACAGCAGGATCCGTAGTGAGCTTGACACAGAGAGAAGGTAGATGATGGTAAAGGGGGAAATTGTTTAAAATCAAGTTTCCTCTTGAAATGTCTTTTCCCAAGGCACTGTGAACAAGACTGCTGCTAGCAATTTTCTAGGACTCAACACACCGATGGGAAGATACACATTTCAGACACAACCCCTGTTACAGTCTCACAGCTGGTCTCATCACCTGAGTCTCTCCCCTCGGCTGAAATGACACTCCTTGAATTTGTTTGGTCCTTGGCGGGGTAATCAATTTTTGTTTTCTGTAACTTTAGTAATCATCTGCTTTAATGCAGCTATAGCATCAAAGCTGCGTTAGCTTATTTAAACCTTTTTCACACTAAAAACTAAGTTTTCATTGTCATCCCACGTGAGTCCAATATGCAGGTTTTGCTTGCTGATTTAAGAACAAAACAAAACAAAAATAAAGGATTGAGAAGGAAAAACTCTGCTTTTTTTTTTTCTTCAAGAGGAAACTGTAAGAATACATAAAAGGCAAAATTGGCTACTTGAAATCCAAGAATGGTTTTAATGTATTGGCCGAGAAAAATAAACTGCAAAGTTCTGTGAGGTCTTCTAAAAACTTACAAGAAAAACTGGTGGGCAGTTCTAATCAGACTTGGATGTTATCTTTCCCCCCCTTTTTAAAAACGACAACATATACAGTCCCACAAAATACAATATAAACTTTTTTTAATCTTGACTGCCAGAGACGCTCCTTTGCGATGCTTTCCGATAACCAAAGCCTGGACAAAACACACTGCTGGCCTTCATTTCTTCAGGGGCTGGTAAACAGAGGCATTGGGATCGAGTCCAGAGGGGCTGGTCTCCACAAATTTGGAAGAGTAGTGTGGGGAAACGGGGCTCAAGGGGCTGGTGGCAGCACTGTATGTTATGCTGGGCATGACGGCCATGACTTCGGCTATCTTCTGTTTTAGGTCCTTGATTTCCTGGTCTTTCTGAAGAATTTGTCCTGGAAGATCAAAGACCCACCATTAGTGAGAAGGGAGCACTCACCCACCACAATGCCCTCCTGGGCCCATTGATCCCAAATGGATTCGACTCCAGCTTTGATGGCTTGTAAGGGGAGACACACTTTTCCTGTAATGTGCCAAATGGTAAATATTTAAGCACTGTGAGCCGCATACTGTCCTTGTTGTCGTTTTTGTTTTGTTTTGTTTTTTTTTAAACCATAGAAAACTGCAAAAGCCATTCTGAGCCCACGGGTGGTACAAGAAAAGGTGGCAGGCCAGATGTGGCCTACGGGTCACGGTGTCAAGAGGAACTGTGTTTAGGTAGGTGTGACGAGGCAAAGAGCTCCATCTCCAGGAGCCACATCTTGAGCTCGGCCGTCACCAGGGCAGCCGAAGAGGGTGCTGCTTTTGAACCAGGGCTCCACCTCTCGCGCGGAAACATTTTTCTGGGAGGATGGACTATCTCGGGGTATCAGACCAAGGAACCCAACCAGCTCCTGCCTGCAGCAGGGCCGCTTCCCTTTCTGTGCTTCTCCAACGCTCTCTGTGTTAACTCGGGAGGTTTCTGTTTCTGCTCCCTCACAAAGCTTTCCCTGCTCCTTCCATCTAAATGAGACCCTACCCCCAGCCCCCAACTCCTTGAATCTCAACACACCCTAAACTTTCCTTTCTGTCGCTTTATTCTTTGTAATAATGATAATAATGACAATAGCTAACACGTATGTGCCAGGCACTGTTCTAAGTGCTTACGTAGACTAACTCATTTATTTAGCACAACAACCCTATCAGATGGGAATTATCATCATCATCATCCATTTTATAGATGAGGAAACCAGGGCACAGAGAGGTTGAGTGACAGAGCTGGGATTCAAAACGATGCAGTTTGGCTCTGGAGTCTGCACTCCTGCCGACTGCATTCTTCTGCCTCCGGTGAGTGTTCATTTGGGTGATGATTTGTGTCCATCATCTCCACTGGCCCATGAGCTCCACGAGGGCTGAGACTGTCTCCCCATTTTTGTTCTTGCCTAATCCCTAGTGCCCAGCCCAGTGGAAAGCTGAGACCCTGCAAGGTATGTGTCTTGCCCAAAGTCATTCAGTTATTAATGACTAAGCAGGATTTAAACCCAGGACCACTTTGTTCCAAAGTCCATGCAATTTCCATCATGCTTTGATGCTCCCTGGTCTACTAGGGGTAGAACACTTAGGAGTAGCCCTTCAGAAATTTAAACGCTGAAAAAAGGAAGAGACTATTTGAGTTGCACTCACTTTGAGTCCTACAGAAGACGGTAATATATTTAAAATGTAAGAGAGCATGGTGGCGTATTTTAAAAAATGATATAGTAGATGAAAGCCATTTTGGAACCAAGATGAATCAAATGATATAGAAAGTAGGAAGGAGAAACCCAACAAGGGGCTTGATTTAAATTATAAAGTTGGGTTCTTATTAGAATATTCCAAGCATGAGCATGACAATGGAGGGTACTAGTGGGGAAGGTGGCAGCAAAGAGCTGCCCCCCTCTGGCTTCCTTCATGTCCCCTCAGCTTCAAGTAAGCATCAAATATCCTCCTTCCCTTTGAACGAAGTAAGCCTCAGATGAATAAAATACCTAACAGCATCTGGTATATAAGCCACTGTATCTTTTTTCCATGAAGATTTAAGTTTGATTTCTTTAATCAGTAACATACAAACATTCCCAGAGCTTTGGAAAAGACAGTTCTCTTTGCTTTACGAGAATTTCTGGGCCAACAAGGAAGCATAATCTGTGCTGGGAAGCCAAGCTCCCCTCGGCTACTCTGAGACCCAGGTGCTGCTTCACTCCAGCAGACAACCTCTTTCAAGTCTGCAAATCCAAGTAAAAGGGATGAGGCAGAGAGAGGGTAGCCCCTTCTCAGGGAGCTGAGCCAGGCAGGCAAAACACCAGCGTCTGGTCAGAAGTTTGGCTTTAAAGCAGGACTCCCAGGAACCTTCTTTTAAAATGCCTTTCCCTGAGTCCACAGATTCATGAGCCTGATTCTCAACCCCTTCTCTTCCTGCTCTGCCACTGCCATCCCAAGCCACTCCTATGGCTTCACTGACTTCTCACAACTTCTACATCCCACCCCCAACCCTGGGGTTCTGGCCTTTTCTCTGGGGTTTAGGCCCCAAATTCCCACTGACTGATGAAGATCTTTAGGCCGAGTGTCCGGTAGGAAACTCCAGATCAAAGCATCCCAAACCAAACTCATCCTCTCTTCTCATTCCTTAATCTGTTTTGTTCTTCTTCCGTGGTTCCAGCAACCCTGTTGGAACACGTCACCTGCTTCCTCCTGAAAATCTAGGGGATACATCCTCTAGTACAGCTTCATTCACGGTCCTGCTGATCTCCTACTCTCTTCTTCCATGTCCCCCAGCTAGAGGCCACTGGACTGCTTACGTGGACATTCTCAACACTGTCCTTCCTTTGCTTAAACGCCATTCCCTCAGGTAACAATGTTCTTCCCTGCCATTCTCTGCTCTCAGAATTCATCCTTCAAAGTCCACTCAATGGTCCCTCCCTAGGAAGCCACCCTGATCTCTCCGCTGGCCTTTCAAGCCATCTGCCTCTACCTAGTGGCAGCAGGCCTTGTGCGTGGCCTTCCCTAGTGCAGCACTTCTCACAGCGTCCATGTTGTCCTCGTGCTAATACTAAGACATTTATCCGCCTTCTTCACGTGCATTCCCTATGAGCCTAAGTGGAGTCTTCCAGGAGTAACATGGCAAGTGAAATAACAATAGACTGAATGTAGAAACAGAGACGAGAATTGAAATGTCTTCTATTAAGCCAGAAATTAAAGAGATTTGCTAAATGTAAAACAATACCGCTTTTCTCACTAAATTTTTTTTGTTTTGAGAAATAGTTGTTTTCATAAAATGTTATGTTAACAAGTAATATGTTTATTATGTTATTTTTTTAATGAATTAACAAATGTTTTAGGTTTTAATTTCTAATACATCAATATTGGTAGACATAATTCACTTGAAAAACACCTCCCTTGGGGTACTCAATAATTTTAAGAGTGTGAAGGGGTCCCTAAGACCAAAAAGTTTGAGCACAACTACGTTAGCGGATCCCCAGCTAGACTATGTCTTGTTCGTCTTTGTCTCCCCTTCACCTTCTAGTAAAATGCTTTACGCAGAGCAAGTGTGAATGCTCTGTAAGTACCTGCTGAAATATTCTTTTCCTTCTATTAAGTCAACTGTTTGAAAATTTTTTTCAGTAATCTATTGGTGGCTTATCAATTTCTTGAACAAAATCTAAATTTCTTTTCATCAGGTCATGTCAGGCTTGTTCAGAAGCTTTCCAAAGTTTCCCATGTCACTCAGAATAAAGTCCAAAGTTCTTTCCATAGGCTGAAAAGTTTGGCAGAATGTGGCTCCTGCTACTTTTGACCCTAAAAACTCTCCCCGTCACTCAGGCTGCAGCCCCAGTGGCCACGACACATGTGCTTTTCCCCTAGAGACTTACATGGCTCACTCACTCTCTTCCTCTCAGTCTCTGTTCAAATGCTACGTATTCAAAGGCTCTTCCATGTCCTCCATGTCAAACCAGCAGCCCTACACACACACACAGCCTGCGTCACCACTGCTTTATTTTCTTCACTGCACCCATCAGGTATTATATATTTGCTTGTTACTGTCTGTCCCCTTAGGGGTTTGCACAGTGCCTGGCACATAGTAAGTCTCAGAATATCTGCCCAGGGAATAGCCTGCTCTCCAGACTTTCCTCCCTCCACTCCCTCATCTGCAACCTTCGCTCCAGCAAAGCAGAGCCAGCTGCCGCTCTGAACACATCAGGCCCTCCTAGCTTCCCTGGCCTTGCTCGAGCTGTTTCTTCTGTTCAGATGCCTCTCTACCCCTCACCGCCACTACACCGCTTCTTCACTGGGCTAACCCCTTCTCATCATTCAAGACCCAGCTCAGACATCAGCTCCCCTGAGAAAAAGCCCTCTCTAACTCTCCAGGCTGGCTGAGTCCCTGCCTCTCTATGTTCCCACAGGCCCTGTACATCCTGTTACATCAGTATCTTTTGGTGACTCTGCAATTCTCTATTTATTTCTTCTACAAAACTCTGAGCTCCTTGAGCAGAGAAACTCATACTCCTCCCTGTGTGCCCTGCACTTGGTATGTTCTCATCTCAAAATATGTCCGCAGAATGAATTAATGTGATGATTCCTAGATGTCCATGGTGGGCACTTATCAAACCACTTGAAGAGGAAACGGAAATGCCTTTGGTTCGAGCTCTAAGGGAGCTCTGCTCTCCGTGTCCCCAGGCATTCTCAGCCATGCCACGTGACCTGGGCTGTTCTCCTACCTTGGGCAATCTCAAGCTGTCGCTTTGCATCCCCCAGTGCGGAGAACAGGTCCAGCTTGATTCTTGTCTCTGCGCTCAGGCTGTTCTCCAGGTGCTGCGTTTTATCTTGCATGGCTGAGAGGGCTGACATTAACACCTCAGTGTCCTTCTCATTTTCCTTATACTTCCGAAGCTCCTATCAATATCATCAAAGCAGCAATGTTACAAGATAGTTTTGGCATCGATGTCTACAAATTAGCCTGAAATCACAAATAAAATCCCACTATTATTGACCTGGCCCCTAGAACACAGAATCCTGGTGTTTCATGGGTTTAGACCTCGCCCCTTAGAGGGAGTGCAAAATGTATTTATACAGTGACGTGCACATACAAAACAATGATTGTACTGGGCTGTTTTGAGATAACTGTGGACTCTGTCTCCAAATAAAACACTTTCGGGCTTCCCTGGTGGCGCAGTGGTTAAGAATCCGCCTGCCAATGCGGGGGACACCGGTTTGAGTCCTGGTCTGGGAAGATCCCACATGCCGCGGAGCAACTAAGCCTGTGCACCACAGCTACTGAGGCTACGCTCTACAGCCCGGGAGCCACAACTACTGAGCCCGTGTGCCACAAGTACTGAAGCCCATGCACCTAGAGCCCATGCTCCGCAACAAGAGAGGTCACCACAAGGAGAAGCCCGTGCACTACAACGATGAGTAGCCACAACGAAGACCCAACACAGCCAAAAAGAAATAAATTAAAAAAATATATATATATATATATAAAACACTTTCTTACAATCCTAATTCAGAACCACAAAGAACTGTTTCCCTGCTGCCGGCTACAAATGTTGCTGTAACGCTGTAGTCAAATGTGCGAAAGCTCTACTCTCAACCTACACTAAAAATTGTAAAAATGTTAATTATTTTGAGAGGGTATACTGAAAAATAAGCCCAGTTAAAACATCAGATAATGTAGCCTGTGTGTGTGTGTGTGTGTCTATATGCTGATATTTAATTTTTTTCATTTTAAGAGAGAAATCAAAACTTATTATAGTCAATTAAAAAATACTTAAAAGTTCAAAGAAGAAAATAAAAATCACCCAAAATCCCAACGCTGCAAAAAATTTGATGTATTTTCTTTTAGTCTTTTTTAAGTATACACGTATTTTTCAGCATAATTGAAATCAAACTATACGTACAATTTTTTAAAAACATATAATCTCAACTGTTTTGAAAATGTAATTTGTATTGGCTGTTTAATATTCCTACATGTATACGTACCATAATTTATTAAACAAATCTCGCATTGTTAAGATTATTTCCATTTTTTTTTGCATTTATATACCACTATGATGACCATCTCTGTATATCAATCATTGGTGAGACTTTTAAATATTTACCTTAAGGCCGGAGTCTGAGGAAAATATTTTTAAAAAGTACATGATCTTTTCCAGAAAGTTACACTTCCACCAGGCCTATTTCACTGTATCCTCACCCAGGTTGATATTACCATTTAAAAATTCTTTGCTGATTTCATAAGAGATAAGCGATATCCAATTTTAATCTATCTGTCTTTGGTGATAGATGAGGATATATTCTTACATTGTTATCAGTCATTTATATTTCTTCTGTGAATTATCTGTTCATATAGTTTGCCTACTTTCTGTGTATTTGAGCTTTTCTTAGCAATCTTTATGAGCTATTTACATATTGAGAACATTAATTCTTTTTTTTTTTTTTTTTTTTTTGCGGTACGTGGGCCTCTCACTGTTGTGGCCTCTCCCGATGCGGAGCACAGGCTCCGGATGCGCAGGCTCAGCGGCCATGGCTCACGGGCCCAGCCGCTCCGCGGCACGTGGGATCTTCCCGGACCGGGACACAAACCCGTGTCCGCTGCATCGGCAGGTGGACTCTCAACCACTGCACCACCAGGGAAGCCCTAATTCTTTTTTTATAATATTTGTTGCAATATCTGTACCCTCCCCAATTGATTTTTTCATTTTTTTTTTCACTTTGTGATTTAAAACAAAATGGCTTTTTTCCCTGCATTCAATTCTTCCTCTGGAATTTATTTTTGTGTGGTGTGAGATAAGCATCTCATTTTATTTTTTCCTGTTGTCTAGCTGTTCCTCAGCCTTTCACTGACTAACCCTTGCTGTTCCATCCATTTCTTTTTTTTTTTTAAATAAATTTATTTATTTATGGCTGCATTGTTGCTGTGTGCGGGCTTTCTCAAGTTGCGGTGAGTGGTGGCTACTCTTCATTGTGGTGTGCGGGCTTCTCATTGCGGTGGCTTCTCTTGTTGCAGAGCATGGGCTCTAGGCGTGCAGGCTTCAGTAGTTGTGGCACACGGGCTCAGTAGTTGTGGCACACGGGCTTAAGTTGTTCCGCGGCATGTGGGATTTTCCTGGACCAGGGCTCGAACCCGTGTCTCCTGCATTGGCAGGTGGATTCTTAACCACTGCACCACCAGGGAAGCCCTTCATCCATTTCTGATGCCACCTTCACTGAACACTAATTTAGGCTTTGTCTCTGGGTCACCTATTCTACCCCACTGACCTGCCACTAATTTCTTATGGGCTCCATATGACTCAAATTACTGTAGCTTTACAACTTATGACATTAGCCTTAAACATCCCTTTGAAGACCCAACGCCACCAAATACTTGGCTAAGGTACACACAGCCCCCAAACTGGCTATGTCCACAGCACTGGCAGCTTTCCTCCCCATGCACTGCCTAGAGTGGCCATCTGTGAAGCTCAGAGCCATCCAGAATGGTCAATTCCCTGGCGATCGACAGAGAATTAGGGCTAAGAAGAGGTGCATACGTTCCAAAGCACACTAATCTGGCCTATAACCTGAAAAAGTGAAATGAATCTCCTGTAAGTCAAATTCTGGTATAAACCATGTCAAGGACCATTAACATTTCGGGCTTGTCTTAGAATCCAGATAAACTAAATATGACTTGAATGAGCTGGACAGGCGAGAGCTTCCTTTGGTCATACAGAGATTTTCAGATGCAATGGGGTTTGGCCTGTATCAGAAGGCACCATCTCCACACAGAAGCACAGAGCACAAACCTAACACGGAAGAGGAATTCAAGCACGATGAAGTCTGTTTCTCCTCCTTTACCTGAACTTTCAGTTCTAGTTCTCTGATCTGGTCTTCTTTCACTTTCATGTCCATTGTGAGCTTCTTGCCCTCTGCTTCTAATTCTCTGATCCGATTCCGTAAGGTTTCGGTGCACTCTCCCCTTATGAAAAAGAAGAGAAGGGAAAAAGAGGATTTAAAAGACTATGGGTTTAACTATACTGCAGGATTGATATTTTTCTTATACTCCACAGAGTCAGGTTTTAGCTTTTGGCTCAGTCTGCTCATTCTCTCTGTTCTTTATAATTTCAAAAATGATCTAAAATAATTATTAATTGGGTGTCTAATATGAGCCAGGTGCCAAGCTAGGTACTTCACCCATACTTCCTTCTTTACTGGGGTAGGGTTTATTATCCTATTTTCCAGAGAAGAAAACTGAAGCTACTTAGATATAATACTAGTTCAAGGTCACCCAGCTTGCAGGTCACAGAACTGGGATAAGAACTGAGATTTTTCCACCTTGCCAATCCAGCAAGCTTCCCATCAGGCCATATGACTTGAGACAATGCACACAAGCTGAGCAAGAGAGAACCAGACGTGTGCTGTCTCCAGCAGGGGGCAGTGAGTTAAAAAACATTTTCACTTTTGAGGGACTGTGCACTGGGAACGTTACCTTTCTTTAGTCATGAAGTTTGGACAAGACTGGAGTAAACAGAAAAAGAAGGGAGCAGCATTAGGGTGCTTCTCAGGGCTATAAAAAGGACAAACTTAAAAAGATGATGGCAATGGCCAGTCCAAAGCTGGTGAACTGTTTAGGTTTCAGAAACAGCCTGGTGGAGAAGGTAGGTGTCCTTTGCCTATGAAAAGGAAGGTCCAGTGAGAGACTAAAGCCTTGAGATATACTTAAGATTAAAAACAGCCTCTACATAAATGATGGCAAACAAGGACCATCCAAGGATAAGACCAAAGGCAATAAGCTTAACCAAAAGCAAAAGAAATTAAGGGTAGAGACTGAAATCAATGTACTGATTCTCAGGCATAAGAGACATTAAACAATATAGTTAAGAAACTGTCATATCCTCCTCAGGGATTTTTTAAGAAAGAGTAACTGCTGGATGAATTAAGGAGAGCACAAGCCACACCAGATGACTGTTCAGGAAAATCTCCTGCAAGTGTAAGTGCTTCAGGAACGCTCACAAATCTTTAAATGCGTGAACAAACAACCCCACCCCCACCCCCGACATCCTAAGCAGGTTAGTAAAGGGTCTTGTGAATCTGTATAGATGTTAATGGGCCAAGTTAGCTCAGCCATCTGCAGTACAGAGTCTGCTGGGGGAAGGCAGGATCACGCAGGAGAAAGAGTTCTCTCTCCCACTGCTGTTTCCTAAAAGATGAAATGATGGTTCACCAATTATTCTACAAATGCCAGAACCCAAAAGAAGGCTATTAACATGACAAATACAAAAAAGCAAAAAGTAGAATTATATCACATAGACACAAATTTAGGGATAGAAACTTAAAATTAAATAAGTAATAATTTACCCTCCCCTGCATCTGTAAACCCATAACTGACCCCCACCATGCAGATGAACTTCACCAGTCAAAATAAAAAAAGAAAAAAGAAAAAGTGAAGTAGAAGCCAAAAAGAGAGAGAGACAGAAAGAAAGAAAGAAAAAGAGGCTCTTAACTCTCTTCCCCATCTTTTCCAGATCATTTGACAATTTGCTAATGTCCAACAAAGACATGAGCAGTCAGGACACAGTGCTTGGGGGACCAAGATTCTATCTTTCTTCCATTTTAAGATTAAAAACACCAGAAACACACAACTAAGAGTAGAGCATGATGATAGTTCTATAAAGGGAACAAAAGTCCAGACTGGTTCCCTGGACCAATTTAGTAATTATTATTATAATTACTATTATAATTATATAATAATAATAATTACTATTATAATTATACTATAATAAATAAATACTATAAACTATACTATTATAATTATTATAATTACTAAATAATTACTATTATAATTATATAATAATTATAATTATTATATAATTATAATTATTAAAGTAATATTATCAAAGCATTTAGTAATTATCAGTCTTACAGAAAGTGGCTGGAAACCCCTTTCTGAGCAGAATTTTGCCTCCCAGGTGTGGAAGGCATGGAGATTCCCTCATCCTACTTTATACAGCAGGTCACTGAGGGATGAAGTTGTCATGACAGCATAAGCTTGCACAGATGGGGTTTAAACCAGCTAATAAAACAGCACTTAAAAGCAATCCCTCCATGCATGATTGTGTATTTCCAGTCCTGCCCAAGGCATCAAATTCCCATTCTCAGTCCAAGGAAAGCCAACCTTGGATTAAGCACTCCGGTGACATCAACATACCTAGACGCAGCAGCAAATGCAACAGCCCGGGCAGCAGTAGCTTCTTCTAACTTCTTCCTTTTTTTCTCCTCCATTAACTGCTTTTCTACAAAACTTCGGGCTTCCTGCTCAGCTTTTAGCTTTTTCTCCAACTGGCTGATATTCTGCTTATCTTTTTGCTTCATTTGCACAGCATTATGTAACCTATATGGAAATGATTGTCATACAAAGTTTTACAATTAGAAACGTCCACTATAAACCCTGGAGAAACATGGCTCCTCTTTATCATTTTGAGGCCAAAGTAAACAGGAGATTTGAACAGCAAATCATAAATGTCAATTCCCAGAGTGTCCAGGGAAAATACATTGTCATTATTATTTAACAATTCCTAAACGCCAATAAACAAGCTGCCTTACCAGATACAGAATTGGACCTAGCCTCTGCTTTATTAATGTAAGTGATCTACAGAAGGTAATCCAGAAAATAGGATAAAACAAATTTCTATCAGAGGAAAAGATAACTGTAAGAACTAATTCTAGTGCCCCAAAGCACCTTGAAAGAACTTCAGTCTGAGACTAAGGAAGAGCTGAACCAGATCCATTGAAACTGAGGGGAGGGGAAGGTCTTTCTCTGCCTGAATACAATATGCTGCAGCCTACTGCAGCCTTTCCTTTCCAGCTGGGAGATGTTTTCTCAGAGTATCCCAAAATAGATCTTGTAGTTAGAATCACAGGATGCTTAATTTCAGATAAAAATTTCAGCCACATTCCCTTCCCTGCTACTACCACCCCCAGCTTTATGTATCAATATGAGGTGAGTTTCTCTCAATATATCAGTGTAAGGTAAGATGTTCTCTATGTAATAATGCTAGAGCCATCACATACATACGTGAGTCAGAAGCAATGGAAAGGTTATGTGCCTATAATGCTCTAGCTTTTGAGCTACATTCCCTGAAAATGATGAAGGACTGATCTTTCAAGGAAAAGCCCAGAAAGCTCGGCACCTATAATAGTAATCACTACCCTAGACACACATTGCTTGGAGATTTTAAAAAAAGACAGACCCACATTGAGTGAAGAAGTAATTGCAGAATGAATTAATGGAAAGCGTAAAAGAATTCATGCAGAAGAGCTAGCTTTTTGTCTGCCTCTTCAAATAAAATCAAGTTCAACATCATTTTTTAGTTCCAGAAATCAAAGTAGATCGAGTCTAATCCTCTGGAAATTTTCACTCAAGGGAACAAGAGTTTCAAATTGTGGCAGAAATACTTCTTGTCAATTTTACTCATATTGTCACAAAAGCTCAATAACTATTTTAAACTAAGAGAAGAAGTTATTAAATGAGAGAAGACAGAATAGTAATATTAATAAACTGTTTTGTTGCAATGAAATAAGTTTTTATAGATTTTACAACATGTTGAATATCTGGTCCTACATTAAATATTTTAAACATTTTGTTTTTAAAAAAAACTCCTCTGCTAGATCCCTCTGTCGTCATGAGCCTTGTGCTCCAATCCCTGGAAACAAGAGCAACGCGAGGCTGCTTGACTCACGGCCAGAGGCCCACAAGGTGCACATACTTGTTCTGCAGCAGCTCATTCTCTTGCCGGAGCTGGCCCATTTCTGAGCGGATCCCTCGCTCGGTGCTCGAGAGGGAGCTGATCTGACTGCGGAGCTCCTGTTCCACTTGCCTGCTGGCCTGCAGGTCGGCCTTTAACTTTTTAATGTCTTGTTCCAGCCTAGGAGAAGGAGAAACACAGCATCTTCATCGCTGAGAGGCCACCCCCGGGGCTCTGTGGGAGACCCTGGCTGAAGTCCCTGACTGCTGGGTGGCTGGTGGAGCACCCTGCCAGCAGCTGCTGACATCAACGCAACTCCCGTCTGCAATCAGCCTTTGAATCAGTGCTTCTGCCTGGGTCTCCCCCTTCCCACCACAGGGTAACTTTGGATTCCCCCCAAATATTTGTGAACACTGACAGGTGAAGATGGTGCTTGTGAGTATCTGAGCTGCTAATAAAGGAGGAGGGGAAGGCAGAGGGAGGGTGCCTGAAGGGCATGGTCCCCTCCCCACTGGTGAATTCCCCATGCCCCTCAGCAAGGGAGATATGCTAATAACAACCAGCTCAGGACCCACATGCTTTGAGATACCCTGATAGATCAGAATCTACTGCCTGAGATTCCCTCCCACCATGGGCCTAGAAGAAAACAGTGTCTGAGACAGCCTCCTGAAACTGCTAGCATCCTTGCTAAATGATGTTCACACTTGTGGTGACTGTGACAGAAGAGCTCACTAGACTCAACAACAATGAAAAAAGGAACAAATTACATGATCTACGAATCATAAGAAAACTCAATCTGTGAAGTGAAGCTTATCTTTTCAATTCCTTACTCCTGTTCCATCTATTTTCTTTAATGCAGTAATAGTTTCACTTTAAGTGATACGCATTGGGGAACTATTATATGCACATGTAGGACTGAAAAGGGTCAACAAAGAATATAAAGTTAAGCCCCCTTCTTCATGAGAGGACTTTACAATTTCACTAGAGGCCAATAAACAGACGTTTAAAATGATTAAACCATAATACAGGAAGGTCATGGTTAAAAACATGCTAAAGGGAGTAACTAATATTGCCTTACATGCCAGGCACTGTTCCATAGGTTTTAATGGTATGAACACATTTAATCTGTACAACTATGAGCTAAATTGAATAACCTTGGCAATTATTAGTCCCCTTTTTACAGATGAAGAAATCTAGATTCAAGAAAGGTTCCAGCCCAAGGTCACACAGGCAGCCTAGCTCTAGACTCCACTCTTCTCCAGCAGGCCAAACTGTGGCTCTATCAGCCACAGCATGGCGTGGAGAGAAATGTCACATGAGTTCTGAGGAGAGAAGATGGGGAATGAGTTGGGCCTCGAAAGTTGGGCAGGATTTGGAGAAGTAGAAGGGGAGGAGAAGGCATTCTAAACAAGGGGAAAACATGCTCAAAGGCTCAAAGGTAGCAACAGCCACAGGCATTTGGAGGCAGAGCGATCAGTCTGGCCTCTGAGGAAGGCTTGTACTCTGGGAACAGGGCGAGAAAGGATAGAAGGGACCTGGCAGATCAGACCATGGAGAACGGCACTGAAGTTCAGGCCAAGGATGACTGCCAGGTGAGACTCAGAAGACATCTTTTCCTACAAACGTACAGCAGGCAAAAGTCAGTTAGCTCTGAAGAGACTCTTGTGCATTTCACTGATCCAACATACCAACAGAACCAAGAATTCTGGAGGGCAATGGTGATCTCTCCTTGGAACTGCCAGGTCCATAGACTAGGTCCTTACAGATATGTTTTATGAAGGACTAAATCCCCAGGGCCCATCAATCACAGCGATCAACACTTACTAAATACATGTATCGGTTGCCTGGCATTCCTTAGAAAACCAAAGAGCAGCTTTATTTACCTGTCTTACCTTTAGCCAATTGAAACAAAATCTCAAAACCAAAAAGTCATGAAACATCAATGGTTACCTCCCAGGCCCAGTAGCCAGTCCCCCTGTCCAGTGCCTGGGGACACAGACTAGAGACTTTGTGTTCCAGAAGAGCTGCCGGGTCTCCTGACACAGCTCGCTCCCCAGGGAAGCGCCACAAATGGACATCATGCCACCCTTTCCCTATTGCCAGGGTTATTCCGGTTGAATGTACTCTCGGAACTGTTCTAAACAATCACCGACTGGCATTTATACCATCCCCACACCGTCACTCATTCACCCGAAGTTACCCAAGGGATATTTTCTAAAACAGGTCGATGCTGTCAGGTTATCCTCATTAAGAAGTTTGGCTGAAAAATGTGTTAGGTAATTTATCTTTTTTGAGAAGTTGGTTTCACAGCCCGAGGACTGCATTTTTAGTAAAAAGGATGAGCTTTAAGAAGAGACTAGGGACTTAGCATGGTTTAGAAACGGGGTATAGGATCAGGATTCTCGACTCGGCTCTGGAACCAGCTCTGCGACCCTGGACAAGGCATATAACCTTTCAGGACTCAGTTTCCCCATCTGAGGCAAACGATCTCTAAAGTTCCTCCCAGCTTGGTCTAGGATTTCTAGGCCTGACACACTTACCACTGGCTCTTGATCTGCTCCTTCAGATTAGCAACCTAAGCTGTATCATATGCAGAGGCCCAGGAATCAAGTTCCCCACAACCAGCCACTGGGGCAAAGCATGTGCCGCAGTTGGGAATGAAAGAAAAATTAAATCTGCGAAGTCTAGACGTCAAGAATTTTGAAGTTATTACTTTTTTACAGTTTTTAACCTATAAAAGCCACATTTCCTACCATGAACTAAGAATAACAATTTCTGAATGAAACTTTAGAGTTCCTTGAAAAATGTAAAAAAACCAAGGAGTTTGTACAGTTAGGAGAGCAAAGTGTGCAAAAAGATCTAGAGTGTAACTTCTGGAGACCACAGAACACTAAACAATATTTTTTGTGTGTAGAACTACGAAAATCTTATCAAAGACATATAGCAGCGCAATACAAGAAAAATAAGGTGACATGGTTACAAGGGTGTGTTCACTTTTTGAAAATTCGTAAGTTGTATACTTAAGATTTGAGCACTTTTGTGGATGTGTGTTATACTTCAATAAAAAGCTTATTTTCAAAAATTAAATAACTTAAGTTCACAAGGCACAGAATTAAAACGCTTCAGGATTTTCATAACTGTTGCCATTGGTTCTGTAAAATTCTGAATGACTGTTTTCCAAACAGTTGCAGCAAACCTGTTAGTTAACACAGCATTCCTCAGTTTAAGAAACACTGGTCTACAGGAAACTGCATAACAACATGTAAGATAACTTAATGTGCTAAATGGTAAATTCTCAGTAACTTTTTAAATTTATTAGGGGAAATTTTTCATTGTCTCTCTGCAGAAAGCATTAATCTAATGTTGAATGTTCACTATATTTTAAATCTTAACTGAGGTAGGTGGTAAAATGATTTATAACCCCTTATTGGATTTATGTTTTTATTGCAAAAGTGATACCCAGTCAAAATAAAAAACTGCATACAACAGAAAAGTATAAAGAATAAACATGTAAATAACTCATAATCCTTTCATCCAGACAGAACCACTATTTGCATTTGGTTTACTTCATTTCTGTATGTCTTTTTCTTTCTCCTTCTTAACACATGTAAACATTTTTCATATTGCTGAGAGAGTATCACATGTATAGTTTACATATCTTAAGCACCTTTCCACACTATTAGAAACTTTTCACAAACAACTTAATTGCTGCATAATATTACACTGCACAGATGTACTGTACCACCAATCTCTGCATATGCTCAATAAAAAAATGTATACATGCGTTTTTAAAGAATTACATGAATTAGTAATTTGAACTGAATCGAGCCAGTCAAGTGCCGGGGCATTTATTAGACAGATAACTACTACTTGTCATAATGGTAAACTTAACCCTTTTGTGCTGAAGGTCAATACTTACTAGGTAAAATGCAGATGTATAATTTATTGCTGTGAAACACCAAGAAGTACTGATTAAATGGTGTTAAGAGGTTAATGCAAAATCTTCAAATGTATTCATGGGATTTTACTAAAACGTCGATAGCTGCAACCTAAATTTGAAGCACGTGGTGAGGAAGAAAATGAGGCAGAAGTAATAGTTTATAACCCTTGAAACTAATTTCAGTAAATAGGAATCAAAAGAAAGCGGAAAAAATTTCACCCCCAAGCTCAAACTCATTTATCAGAGCTAAACCCTACTCTCCTCCCTACACAATAGAAGATTAAGGGATAAAAGAGAACTTTCCTCCAGCAGAACTATAAACTCATCCAAAAAAGAGAACTAAGACAGATCTTAACCAAACTTTGGTAAGGCTTCGGCAGGAAATTAAACATACTCCCTCCCTGCCCAACTCCCGTGGCGCTAGTCACCCTTACGAAGGCTGCCCAGTAGTGCTGCCACTTGGGATACAGACAGGGCCCACAGCAAAGCTGGAGTCTATGTGTCCAATAAATATGTCTATTTGGGCCCAATCAGACAAGCCAGGGGTCTAATCAACTCAGAATGTTACCAGTTAGGTCCAGGCACCTTTCCGAGCCACTTTACTCCACTTTACTGATAAAACTTTAAATCAACTTCTAAACTTGTAAGCTACCTCTAAACTCCAGCAGAGCACCTAACTCACACGCAAGAGGTGGGGCCACTGGAGCAGCCCTTCCTCAGGGCTCCACTCGCCAGCCCAGCTGACTTCAGAGCAAAACTGCCAAATTGAGGAACGCTCTTACCCACTCCAAACCTCAACTCTACCTCATCTCCTCCCTCATTCCACCCAACTGGGGTAAGCTATAATGTAAATGGTTGATAATTATTTAATTTTAAGGGAAAAAGTTACATTTTAATAAGGGGTAATTTCCTAGCTGACCAAAAGAATGAAGCTCAAACCTGAGTCTTTCAAGGCAGGCTAAGTAGGAAAAATATCTTTGAGCATCTTGAAGCACACCTGGTAGTAAAACAAAGTACAGTATTCAAGTGTCAGCTTTTAGTTGAAAGAGGTATTGTTAAGCATCTGAAAAGGTAGGGAGATATTTATGTCTAAGTGTTTGTAATCCTTATCGTTGTGAATTACTTGAATTACAGCCACAGTGCTATGGCTTCACTGAAAGTTTAAAAGTCTCCAATGTGTAGAGCCAGTACCTTCATGTTTTTATAAAGCCTGAGGCTTTTTGAGGCCTGAGGACACAGAAGAACTTTAAGACTTTGGGGCAGGAAATTGCCCCAGGAAGCAAGTCCTGCAAAAAAGAGGGAGACCTTTTCTCAGCCAGGACTTCACCTACGGACGACTCCATACCCATTCCAGAAAACGACGTAAGTGTATATTTCTATGGGTTGTCAGCTTGATCCCATGAGGCCGTCAGGAAGCTAAGGAGCCTCAGCTCTGCTGGTTATCTCTGAGCTCTAAGAAGCTGTGACAGAGATGCTGTAGGCCTTGCACGACAACATAGAACTTAAGAGTGCTGCTTACTACGTAAGAAAAGGGGCTTCAGAAGGTCACCTTCAAACGATACAGCCAAGTGACTGAAAGATGAGTTTTTTTCACAAACCCATCATACCAGCCAAAACGACCCACTCCTTGTTCCCAGACATCTTCTGCCTTTAATTATACCACCCCTCCCTCCTGGAGGAATGGCCTCCAATTTTCAAGTCTCACTCATTCAAGACCCAGTTAAAAAATAAAAACAAAAACCAAACTCTCCACCATGAGGTGCTGACTTCCCTCTCCTGAAATCTGAAAGCCCTTACTGTTGGTGTTTCTGGTTTGGCACTAAACCATTTCCCTGTGCTGTTTTTAAATTTGTTTTGGTTTTTAATATTTTCCTGTGTATACATCTTATTTCTAAAAAGCCTATAAGTTCTCTGAAGCCAGGGACTTGCGGTGCTCTAAAATTAGAAGCTGGAAGTGTATTTCTAAAGTTTCTTCCAACCCTTCCAAGACCATGTCTCTAACCCTCGCTCTCTGTCCATTTCCTCAGTGCTTAGATTAGAACAGGGTCAGCGTTATGATATATGAGGCTCTGGAAACAACCTATCTACAGCAGGCCGCCAGATTTTTAGTTTAAATAGTGGCTGAAGGAGACAGGGGTAAAGGGGCATTTGCTTATCAGGAAGGCAGGTGCACATGGAAAGACTGAATGAAGACGGGAATAAAGACACAGACCTACTAGAGCATGGACTTGAAGATATGGGGAGGGGGAAGGGTAAGCTGTGACAAAGTGAGAGAGTGGCATGGATATATATACACTACCAAATGTAAAACAGATAGCTAGTGGGAAGTAGCCGCATAGCACAGGGAGATCAGCTAGGTGGTTTGTGACCACCTAGAGGGGTGGGATAGGGAGGGAGACGCAAGAGGAAAGAGATATGGGAACATATGTATATGTATAACTGATTCACTTTGTTATAAAGCAGAAACTAACACACCATTGTAAAGCAGTTATACTCCAATAAAGATGTTAAAAAAAAAAAAAGACTGAATGAAGAGCAACTGCTTTATCTCGCTAAGTACCTAATTGCATTAGGAGATCCCCTGGCATATGTTAATCATACAAGACAAGACTTGTTCAGGGACCACACAGCTGTCTATGCAGGAAACTGAGCTCATAAATCAAAGCTCTGTCCCCAGAAGAAATACTGTTTACCCTCTCCACCAACTCCTTCCCTTCCCCCCTTTCCAGGTCATTCACCCTGACAGGCTGGGTAGCATGGGTCATTCACATAAAAACATGAATGTCTCTCATCTTAAGTGAGGCCTACACTGACTTGAAGCTGCTCTAGTATATCCTATGAACCACAACTTTGGAAATAAGGAAATGAAGCTGCCTCAGGTCTCACTGTGGTTACTACAATTGCTCACCAGGCACAAGTATCCAAAAATAAGCAACAGCCTGATTACCTGATTACCAGGTGAAACCATAATACAAAGTACCTTATGTCTCTGTTCCCTAATCTGTCAAACACATTCATTTTCATTAAGGAACACAGAGAAGGAAAGGAAATCTAGAGGATTTCACTGGCCATTCACGGAATAGGAAACTGACCTTGAAGCCCTTTAAGAATAAAGCTATGGGTGCCATGAACTAGTATTTTTAATAAGGTCCTTAAAGGATGTGATCAGATATGATACTTTGTATCAAAAAAGTCTTTAAAATGTTCATATCTGTTAATACATCATCCCTCTCCCACACTGGAGATACACACAAAGATTTCTGTAAAAGTGTGTTTGTTGCAGCATGATTTATAATAAGAAAAAAAAAGCAGGAACACAAATATTCAACAGAAGAGTGGCTAAATAAATTGTATATTCATGTGTCTGACTGACATGCCACCATTAAAAAACCATTGGGGTCTTGCCTGGTGGTGCAGTGGTTAAGAATCTGCCTGCCAGTGCAGGGGACATGGGTTCAAGCCCTGGCCGGGGTAGATCCCACATGCTGCGGAGCAACTAAGCCCGTGCACCACAATTACTGAGCCTGCAAGCCACAACTACTGAGCCCGCGTGCCACAACTACTGAAGCCCGCATGCCTAGAGCCCGCGCTCCACAACGAGAAGCCACTGCGATGAGAAGCCCGTGCACCGCAACGAAGAGTAGCCGCTGCTCGCCGCAACTAGAGAATGCTCACGTACAGCAACAAAGACCCAACACAGCCAAAAAAAATAAGTAAATAAACAAATTAATTAAAAAAAACCACTGAGGAAGAATATTCAATGACATGGGAGAATGCTCATGATATAGTCAGTGAAAAAGACAATTACAAAACATTATACATAGTATGAGCTTCGTTTTGTGAAAAGAATATGTATGTATGCAAGAGAAAAAAAGACTGAGAGGATATACGTTAAGATAGTGGGGCTTCCCTGGTGGCGCAGTGGTTGAGAGATGGCCTGCCGATGTAGGGGACACGGGTTCGTGCCCCAGTCCGGGAAGATCCCACATGCCGCAGAGCGGCTGGGCCTGTGAGCCATGGCCGCTGAGCCTCCACGTCCGGAGCCTGTGCTCCGCAGCGGGAGAGGCCACGGCAGTGAGAGGCCCGCATACCACCAAAAAAAAAAAAAAAAAAAATAGTGGCCACCTCTTCTTTATTTTCAAAATTGGAAGTAATCAACAGCTTATTTTTAACATTTTAATTATCATTTTATGATTGGGAGAAAAGTTCTTTCAAAAGAGGAAGCTGTTAATTTGCTTTCCATGGCTTTTCAACATCCACTGTTACTCTTAGATTTGCCCATGTCACAGGCCAGTTTCAGAATAATCTGAAAGCCTTAGGGAAAGCCCAACTCTTTTACTTCCTAAACTTTTTAGGTCACTCCAAGGAAGGCGAACTTAATTTTCTTAAGCAGAAGACACCTCAGTTCCTAAATATACATCAACTACCTGTACTTCCCATTCATCAGTTCCTATCAAAGCAATAGTTTGTCTAAATCTAGATTCTAGACCTGCAGTTTATCGCCCTGCCCTGGCTCCCTGTAAAAGAAGAGAGCAGGCATCGCTCTGACATCAGCCTTGACAGTATACACACGTTACAGGGGATGGTGCTGGGAGGTCCAGATTCTAAACTGGCTGGTCTGTGAAATCTGTGAATAACCAGTGTCCATGTCCCGTTTCGGTGTATTTTATGCTCCAAGAACACGGCAGAAAAACACCTTGGTGTGGAGTAAGTCACCTGCCTTAGACACAGGAGGCCTCTATACCGTATGGTCTGAGGAACACCAGAGACCCACACTACCCTTCTTACCATAAGGCTGTCCCCTCTCCTTCTAAGTGGTCTGAAGGCCTCATGGTCAGGTGTGAGGATGCAACAAAAAAGGCGGCAGTCTTTGACTCTGGAGGGGCACTGTCAACAGGTGCATGTTTTCCAGGAGCACATGAAACTCAAGGACAGGAGAAGGCAAAAAGTTCCCATTAATACATGGCAGATCAGTTCATGGGAATTACCGATTGCCCCTAACTACAAGTCCTTCCTGCAGGAGTCCAGTTTTTGACTGGTGGGGTCAGTGGGGGATGGAACAAAATACAAGAATAACAGGAAGGGTCAGGTGCAGAGGTTACAGACTGGTGAGCCAATCCGGCCCATGAACATGTTTTGTTTCACTCTCCTCCACAGGATGTAAGTATAAATGTTGCGGAACCGTGAGATTTCACATAAAGACACCTATTTTGGCATGTCCTCTGAATATCAGAAGAGTTAGCAACACTGGGCCTGCAAGCTCACAGCAACACCTGGCTGGGCTGTCTGGAAGGGCATGGCGCTTCCCAACTCCCACGTGCCGGCTGCAGTACTGAGTACGAACGATGCCAACCCCAGCCCCCTGCTCACGCCTGTGCCCTGCCTCGCTCCTGTACTTGCCCGAGTCCGCAACACCCTCTCTAGAGCCAGGGGGACAGTAAGGGCAGTGGTCCTTTCCAGTTCATCATACTGTTTCTGTTTCAAATCTGTTACAACACTCTACCAAGAAAGGTGAAACGGACCTTACAAGAGAGAGGAGTTGTCATTCTTTCCATAAAAAAGAAACTAAAACTTGCTTTAATTCTGAGAGGCCCAGCTGACTAGAAAAGAGGTCTAAGAGATCCCAGAGAGATTTGCACAGACTGAAGTATACCCACACTGGCAGTCAAAGTACTCAAATAGCCAGTTTCTAAATGATAGCGTGAGTAACATTTAAAGAATACAGTTCCTTTTCCTTGGAGTTCCGCCCCTTCAGGGAATCCACCCCTAATTCCCTTAGCTGGAAATCTCAGTTCGTTATGTGCCAGCAGGGGTACTGACTCAGAATTTAACACAACATTTGACAGTAGTTCCTTCTGAATTCTAGGGAGGAAACTTCCTAGCTGGCTAATCAGAAATCCCTCTTGTTAGAATAAACTCTCAGTACTCAACGTAAAAATGTTTCTAATGTGGATTCCCCCCACCAAATAATTTGTGTTATTTCATAATTTATCCATACAACATAGATTATGATCTTTTTTGATCACCTGGATATGCAGACATTAAGTAAACTGCTGGCTTAAATTCATTAATGCCTAGCTTCTAAAGTGCTGCCTGGTTTTCAAGTCACAAAACAGGCCTGCTTAAGTATAAAATTATCATGCTTCTATTACCACATTTATATCCCAGAATATTATAGTTTTAAATCACTATAATGGTTAAAATAAATTCAAACTATATTATGAATTAATATAATAAACAAATCTAACCAAATAAAAACTACAGGTACCTTAAATATTATGAGCATGGCAGAAAATGAAAATAAATCAGGTCCAACAATGTATATCTGCTCAGAAACAATGCTAGACTAATATAAATCAAAAACATGTTTCCACAGAGACACTGAACTTACTAATAAATAGAAATATGGCTCTACTACTTTTTTTTCACTTAATAATTTCCAAATAGTTTATTTTCACTTAATAATTTCCAAAAAATTTAGTTGCAGCTATATCCAACATATTTAATCTAATTCTTTCTGAAATGTCATGCATTTTTACTAAATTTTACCTCTCAGCTAGAAATGATACTGTTACAAATAAATGGTCAAATGCACCTGTGGAAGCGGAAAGGCCTACTTTGGCAGCCACCACTCACGAGGAGGGTGTCAGGCAAGTCACTGTGCAGCACAGATGATTGTCAAGGCAGGTGACAGGTAGCACACGTAGGGAAAGCAGCCAGGGTAAAGCCCCAAACCCCAATCACTGTCTCCCAAGGTCAGATTTTCTTCCACAAACTATTCCTGACACATAGCAAAATATATTTAAGTGCAAAAGAAAATAAACAAATATACCATTTTCTCTCTGGCACCAGAGATGACAAACAAGCAGTCAACGTATTTTCTAACCAGGGGGATTTCCTTGGAGGGAAGTTTGGAAACATGGGATCTAAGCTCTCTCTCCAGCTACCACAAAGACAAAGAGAATGGCTAGAGCTAAGGGGGAAGAGAGAAGGCAAGACCCACCAGGAAAGATGAATAAGACAAGGCAAACTAAGATTTTCTCCGAGTTCTTGGCTGACATGTGGCTTATGCCTAGATTCCTTGGCCCTGAGGAACAACCAACCCACTGGCAGAGCAAATGGCTTTTTCAAAAGTCCCTTGGAGGAGTTTTCTCCCCTTGCCCTTGTAACTTCCAGAAATTCTTAAACCTCCTCACAGCCTGGAAAAAAGTCCTGACAGAGTACTTAATTTTAAAACTTCCTGGGAAATACCAAGGAAAAGGGCTTAGAGTGGAAAGTCCTTCTATTTTTTAGAAATAAAATCAGTAACAACTTACTCAAGAACAACAAATAGTTTGACACTGGATGGCAGGTCCTTGGCCTGGTTTAATGTAATATTTAGGTTTTCCACCTTCAAAAGCCTTTGAGTTGCACTGCACTGCATCTTTCCTCCCCCTGCCCCCATCTAGTATTTTCCTTGCACAAAGGTAATATTCATTCAACAAGTATTTACTGAGCATCTACCCTGTGGCAATCACTGTGTACTGTGGCAGACAAGAAAAAAGGAGGTCCCTGCCCTCATCTAGCTTACATTCTTTTATGGGCATAATAAGCCCGTGTAGAAATTCAAAGTATGTAGAAATAGACAATGTAGAAAGTAAACATCTCCTATAATCAGCTACGATTGACCATTTGGTGTATACTATTTCAAATAATTTTCTGTGTATATAAGAATGATACCTAACCATATTTTGTTAATGGTTCATACCATATGATCTGTTTTGCTATTTCCGCCCCTTTAACAATCAATCTTGGGGTGTTTCCATTACCTTCTTTTAAGATGAGTTTCCACCTTTCAAGAGACTCCTTTGTAACCTTCCCCACTTAAACTACTGTGAATTCCCAGGTAGGACTCTTTAGGGACTTGGGAGAGGGCTGGAAAGGTCCATAAAAGGCCACCTCCCCCTGGAGTACCTGTCTCAGGGAATGCTCGTGGGCTCTTCCTCTGGAATTGACTGCTCTGTCTTGTTTCTTTCCCATAGTCAGGTCTCAACTTTGGATTCTACCCTCGCTTTGTGCCTACAATCTCTAAGATGACAAAACAGGGGCTTTTTGGATTCTCTTTACTTTGCTCTTTTGCACAGCTATCCACACCAAAATCATACTGAACCCACTGATTATTAAAAATCAGTATCTAAAAATATGGCCATTTCCTTTCAATGGATACATAATTTTTAATTGTGTGTAGACACCTTAAAATGTGGGAAATGAAAAATCGGAAGTAGTGTAAACTGTCTGTTGTTTTTCCCCCAACAGCGAGACCACACCAAGGAGCTTTCTATACAGCAGAGGTTACACGACAATCTCAAATGCTGCTGTCTGGAGACAAGATTAAATTCAGAAGTACAAAGACTGAGAACTGCTAGTCAAACCACCTGAGCAATCTGTGGCACCAGCAAATCCTGTCAAAGAAGAAAGATGGCTGTTGTTAGCTTTTGCTATCTTCGTCCCCCTTAAGAAAAACATAAAATCATAAAACATAAACACAAGGCTTATATGGGCTAGAAAGTGGAATGAAGACCAGCGACATTTTGCTCACCTACCAGCTTAACCTAGAAAAAGATGAGTCACAAATACTCATATCACAGCTACTAAAAACACAATCAATATACTCACGGATGGATCAGAACACTATTTATAAAGTATGTTGTCATTAATCTATATAATCCCCAAATATTTCCCTAAGACCCAGATCTAGTAATATAAGTTAGTTCCTGGGTATGAGTGTAAGTTAAACACTCCTCAGTGTCAGTGAATGAGTTAAAATGTCTTAAAGTGCTTCTCCATCCCTCCTCTCCTCCTCCCTCCCCTCTGAGTCAGGGCTATCACACTTGCTTAGTGACTACTGGAAAAATCCTGATACACGTTTTCTCCTTTTCTCCCAAGGCTCTCAAGTCTCCAAATAAGCAGAACTGTATGAACAAACTAACTTATAAGTAATAACATTTTGGTGCGCTTAAAATAACCAAATGAATTTAGAGAGGAAAAAAGAGTGACTTTTCAATATATGAAAACATATCCCAGATTTCCACTTTCCCCTGAAGAAAACCCACCCCCACCCTCACCCTCAGAACTTACCACCATGGCCACGCCCACACCCCAGCACCTCAGGCCTTCAAAGCAGTCACTGGTGGCCTTTCCTCAGGGTAAGCTGATGGTTACATCCCCAATCCTAAATTTTCCAATTCAAGGCTCTTCGGTCTGCTGCTGTCAAGCTAGGCCTACCCCAGATTTATTCCTAAAGGGCAAATTTCCTGCTGGGTGGCTCTAGGCTATCTGAACCAGACTAACTCCCACGTAGCCCTAACCAGAACTGAATTCTCAGAGACCCTGTAAGCTTTCAAGGGTATGAGTGGATGGCCCCCTTCTGTTCAGAAATAAGTACACCCCTGTGTCTTTGGCAAGAGCAAGAATTTTTAAAACACTTAAAAGAGCATATCTCTAGAAAAATGTAAAATTAAATGAATTCTGAAATTCTAAGCATTTCTTCTATAGATTTTAGCCATGAGAGCATAAAATTTAGCTCTGGTCCCAATCCTTATGTCAGCTTTAGCTGTATGTGCATTTAAAACAAAAACAAAAACAATAGTTTTTTAAAAAACAAAAATAAAGCAGGTTGATAAAACTTTTTTTTTTTTTTAAGCAGCATGGTATAACAGCAAAGGCAGAAGCCAAGAAATTTCGGTTCCGGTCCTGGTAACTACCACTCTAGCTGGGTTACTTGGACTAGCCATTTACTCTTGTAGGGCTTGTTTACTTCTCTGCTAAGAAGACAGGGTTGGGGAGGCTGGTCTAACTGTCTCTTAGATCTCTTGCAGTTCCAAAAAAAGCAAAAACCATCATTCTAAATTCTACTTAGTTCTGTAAAATGCATCTCTACTAGGCAAACCGTGGATACTTTTCCTTCCTGACTCTTCACACCAAACATTATTCAACTACGTTAAAGAGTTGATATCTTATTAAGAATAAGCACTAGAAACAAGAAAGGTTAATCTTCTGTCTTGAACACAAAAAACGAAGAAAGAAAAGGCGGGATGGAAATAAACCAAGAAGAGACTTTTGCTTCCACATTTCTACAGAATATGGATCACTTTACATTTTGTACTCAGTTTTAAATTCTCTCCCTTAACCAGGAAATTGAAACAAGTAACAAACCCCAACAAGAAACCCCACAGTCTTGGGCTGTATTTGAGAGGGAGCTTTGTGCCAAGTACAAACAAAAGTGTTGGCTCTTCTGCTTGCAGGCCCTGAAACTACAGGAAAGCAGCTCAGGTGTCGCAGCCTGACCTGCCGGATCTTAGAGTGACCACTGAATGATCACACAGACCTGCCATGGAATATTCCACATCAAGTGAAAACCAGTGTTAGGCTAAATTGGGAAAATGATTTCAATGTAATTTAGGTGAAAAAAGCAGGACACAAAAACTACACAAACATAGCGAACAAACTTATGGATACCAATGGGGGAAGGAGGGGGTGGGATGAATTGGGAGATTGGGATTGACATATATACATTACTATGTATAAAAAAGACAACTAATGAGAACCTACTGTACAGCACAGGGAACTCTATTCAATGCTCTGTGATGACCTAAATGGGAAGGCAATCTAAAAGAGGGATATATGTATACATATAACTGATTCACTTTGCTGTACAGCAGAAACTAACAGAACACTATAAAGCAACTATACTCCAATAAAAATTAATAAAAAAAACTACACAAACACTATGGCCACAACTATATAAATTTAGTTGAAGAAAATACAACAAAAATTTAACAGTGATTTATGTCATGTATTTCCTCCTTTTTCCACCTAAATTTTCTATAATTTTTTCACACTTAAAATATTCTAAAATTGACCACGAAGAAAAAAATTGAGCAAACCTCACTCTAATTTACAGGATTCCTTTCTAACCCAGCATGTACTTAAAATAACTGATCTTTCTCATTGCTTTTTTGTTTATGTCTAAAAGTTTTTTCCACGTCAGAATTAAAAATATTTTTGGCTACCAATATTATAAGTCTGTTTCTAAATAACTTGGGTAAAGAATTCAGAAATCAAGCTGGCAGAAATTGGGTCATTTTGCAAGATATGTATTTCTTAAACCAAAAGAGGACTTTGGAGTGGCTTTAGCAAGTTCCCAAACTTTTCCTGGGAAGGAGCCTACAGGCAACACTTACTGCCAAGTTCCCCACCTTCCCCCACCTTAGTGGATCTATCAGCATACTTTTTTTTTTTAACATCTTTATTGGAGTATAATTGTTTTACAATGGTGTGTTAGTTTCTGCTTTATAACAAAGTGAATCAGTTATACATATACATATGTTCCCATATCTCTTCCCTCTTGCGTCTCCCTCCCTCCCACCCTCCCTATCCCACCCCTCTAGGTGGTCACAAAGCACCTAGCTGATCTCCCTGTGCTATGCAGCTGCTTCCCACTAGCTTATCTATTTTATGTTTGGTAGTGTATATATGTCCATGCCACTCTCTCACTTTGTCACAGCTTACCCTTCCCCCTCCCCATATCTTCAAGTCCATTCTCTAGTAGGTCTGTGTCTTTATTCACATCTTACCCCTAGGTTCTTCATGACCTTTTTTTTTTTTTCTTAGATTCCATATATATGTGCTAGCGTACGGCATTTGTTTTTCTCTTTCTGACTTACTTCACTCTGTAGGACAGACTCTAGGTCCATCCACCTCACCACAAATAACTCAATTTCGTTTCTTTTTATGGCTGAGTAATATTCCAAAACTACAAATAGAACTACCATACGACCCAGCAATCCCACTACTGGGCATATACCCTGAGAAAACCATAATTCAAAAAGAGTCATGTACCAAAATGTTCATTGCAGCTCTATTTTCAATAGCCAGGAGATGGAAGCAATCTAAGTGTCCATCAACAGATGAATGGATAAAGAAGATGTGGCACATATATCAGCATACTTTTTCTGTTATGGGCTAGGAGTAAACATCTTTGGCTTAGTAGGCCATAGAGTCTCTGTCGCAGTTACTCAACTCTGCCACAATAAAGCAGCCATAGACGCTATGTAAATGAATGAGCGTGGCTATGTTCCAATAAAACTTTTTTTTACAAAAACAGGCAGTGGGCCAGCTTTGGCCTGTGTGCAGTGGTCTGCCAGCCTGTGGTGTACAGCACACTAGAGAACATCCTTGGAGCTTGGAGAGATGGTGAAAAGACCTGAAGGACTGCTTGCTCCTTCACAGGGAACGACCATCGAACCTTATTTTGACAGCCACACCGATCTCCAAGAATTCTTTGAAGGTGGTGTACTAATGAATATTCCCCCCAAAATCAATGAATTGGTTCCTCAAATATAGTAGTTTTCAACCATGATATTGAGAAAGACATAGCTATACAGCATGTGCTGCAATTAATTTACTATTAATACTACAGTACTGGTTTTCAAATGATTTTTAAAAAAAGCTTTATAAAAGGGATGATCAGTCTTATCCTTATAGCCAGCCTGGACCTATACACAGCCTTGGGTGTACCTGCAGGAGCAAAGGACTCATGTACATACTGTCAGCCCATGTACGTTTGCATCAGGAGCCTTAGAGACCACTGAGCCCAGCCCTTTCCATCTGAAGATAACAAATCCACTCTATGGCTAACAGCTCAAACATCTCAGGTTTGGATCCGTTACAGTCTTATTAATATTCATCAAAACATACATGAAGTCAAGGAAGAAGAAATCAAACCCTTCAAATCCTTTCTCTGTGTGTATTAGAAAAACAAAATGTTTTTAATAAGATTGCTTTCTACTTTCTTCATGAAATATTATGTCATAAGCACTTCCCTATATTATTTAATATGGCTCAAAAATATGATTTTGTAATTTCTGTATTAAAAATCTATGGAATATATGGACCATAATTATTTAAATTTCTCCCCTATTGTTGGATATTTATATCATCTCTTTATTTTTTATAATATTATAGTAAAAGTTGAAAATAATCCTATAGAAGCTTATAAAACTATTTAAATATAACATTTTATATTTAGGTATTTGACAGCAGGTATTGCCTAAAGCAGAGTAATATTCTGGGGCCCTTCAGATCAAGGCACATCAGAGGACACATTAGTGACCACAAGAAGAGGTATATACCCCAGGAGCAGGCACAGGAGCACTGGACCCACGACTGGAAAATGGGCCATCTGAGACCTTGAAATTCTTTACTAAGGGCAGATCAGGTAGTAGAGTCAACCAACATGACAAGTGGGGCCCAAGTGAGGTGGTATCACAAGACTGAGCCTTGACTGCTCTCTCTCTGCAACACCCTACAGAGGAAAACTGTTTTGACTTGACTGCTATTATTAAAATTGTGTAGGAGAAAGGATGTTAAAAAGATGGTGGCAGATGTTTCATTTACAGCATATAGTAAATGTGTGGGATATTCCTTTTGACATAGGTCAACTAATTGGTCTTTCTCCCATGGGCAAATGGAAGAGAGTTCTCTGCTGAGTGTTTTCTCTGTAGGGTATGATGGGGCAGAATGTCAAAGCAAACAGATGTGGATGCCAGCCTGGCATCAGCAACAGCATGTATGCTTCCAGAAGTGGCAGAGGGCTCTGAAACCTCTAGCGACTTCAGCAGCAGAACCCACATGTACTTCCCTTCATCTAGCTGCCAATAAGAAAACTAAAACAAATTAATAATCTAGTTCATATAATTCATAACACTAGAAATACCTTCCCTCATAAATTGCCTGCTCTGAAGCAAGCCAAAGGAAGAGGAATAAAGATAACTTAGTGGAGGGAAGGAGTTACAAGTGCCCTCTTGAGTTATGTATTTTTAAAAAGCTCCTTGAAATAATGACATTTACAGCAACATGGATGGACCTAGAGATTATTATACTAAGTGAAGTAAGCCAGAGAAAGACAAATACCATATGGTATCACTTATATGTGGAATCGAAAATATGATACAAATGAACTTATTTACAAAACAGAAAGAGACACACAGACATAGAAAACAAACTTATGGTTACCAAAGGGGAAAGGGGGTGAGGAGGGATAAATTGGGAATTCGGGATTAGCAGATACAAACTACTATATATAAAAGAAACAATAAGGTCCTACTGTATAGCACTGGGGACTATATTCAATATCCTGTAATAAACCATAATGGATAAGAACATGAAAAAGAATATAGATATATATGTATAACTAAATCACTTTGCTGTACACCAAAAAGTAACACAACACTGTAAATCAACTATAGTTCAATTTTAAAAAATAAAAAATAAGGAGAAAAAATAAAAATAAAAAAGCTCCAAGTCAGATCTCAGTTTCCAAATGGAAAAAAGATATGAAGTAAGATGAACATGTATATTTTATAAAATACATAAAATACAGCAAAATTAAGTCTGAGCCAGTCAAGGTAATACAACGTTACTCTTTAACTTAAAGATGGAAAAAGGAACATTTCTGATTAAAATCCATGTCTAACACTGTGCAGTTGACCCTTGAACAACGTGGGGGTCAATCCCAGTGTAATTTACAGTTGGCCCTCTATATCCACGGTTCTTCCACAGCCGCAAATTCAACCAACCAAGGACTATGTAGTGCTGTAGTATTTACTACTGAAAAATAAACACATATAAGTGGTCCCATGCAGTTCAAACCCACGTTGTTCAAGGATCAACTGTATTTACCTACGGAATTTTTAGAAAGAGATTATTTTTCAAACCTAACTTTCCCAGAATTATTTGGGGGATAATTCATATTTTAAGTGGACAATCAAGAACAAGTCCAGGGCCTCCCTGGTGGCGCAGTGGTTGAGAGTCCGCCTGCCGATGCAGGGGATACGGGTTCGTGCCCCGGTCTGGGAGGATCCCATATGCCGCGGAGCGGCTGGGCCCGTGAGCCATGGCCGCTGGGCCTGCGCATCCGGAGCCTGTGCTCCGCGACGGGAGAGGCCACAACAGTGAGAGGCCCGCATACCGCAAAAAGAAAAAAAAAAAAAAAAAAAAAGAACAAGTCCAAAGTGGTAAAAGGACAACTTTCTCCACCCCCACCCTCATTTTTCTATCTGTCTGACAAAGATTTGCACGAACAGGACACACACTCTTCTTTTTGTGTCTATGCCACAAGAACTTTGAATACGCAAAAAGAAAAGGTCAAGGACTAAAGATGTACTTCTCAAAACCATGAGAAGAATCAAGTTACATGTAAATTTGTCAAATGTGGAAAGTAATCACTGTCACCACTCAGAGCACTGGAAAGGGCTGGAGTCAATGCTTCTGGACAACGGCAGAGGTGACCAACAAACCCATGCGAAATAAACGCTGAATGTCAAACACCACCAAGTTAATTGTCACAGTATCTGATCACAAACAATTCCTACAGGCATACTTGGAAGTGTGTTTTTCAAGACCTAAGTCAAGTTTATGGAAAGCATTGGTAAGGTCACAGCACACACACTTACCTTACCAGTGCATCTGGTTTGCTTAGCTGGTTATTAGGAATACAGTTTTCCATTAAGTCCTTGTGTGCACTTGGGCTCTTGCTAGGGCATTTCTGCTTCTTGTCGTTTTTACTAGATGAGGAAGGAATGCTCCCATTTGTGGCGCTGTGACTTCGAGGTGAGGAGTTCACAACTCCACTGGCATTTTTGTAGTTTTTTGAGGAAGCAGTGCATGAGTCCTCTTTCAAGAGATTTTCTGTACTTCCCACGAGATCATTATTTAATCTTTTACTATTGATATGGTTTTCCATATACTCAATTTCTTGTATTTTAGAGTCTACAGGTTGTAGAATATTGTTGTTATTTATTCCAAGGTTGTGTTTTTTGGCATCTTTGTCTTTTTCTTTCCCTTTTTCTCGGTATTCTATCTCTGGCAAAGTTGTGGAGAGTTTTTTATTGGCTGGGATACCTCCATTGTGGTGTATGAGGATTGAGGAATCCATATCAGGTAATCCTTTGGCTGCTACAATACCAAAAACAAACCAACAAGCAAAAAAAACCCACACTGGAATATTTAGTTGTAAAAAAACACAATGGATTGATTCAATAAACTGCATCATCTACACTCAGAAACTCACTATATTAAGTTGCAAACTCATTCAGAAACAACAACCACACCACATTATGCTAACTTCAAGAAGCAAATCCATATAAGTTTGAGAAGCTGCACATTTAGAAAATCGCCATCATTTATAAACACCAAGCCATTAATGTTTTGGCCTTGAAGATAGTATGAGGATTTTACAATTAAGCCATACTTCACTTATCAGTCAAATCAAACTTGTCTATCATGGGGGTGATAGGACACAGGCACATCATACTCTTAAAAGGTCACATTTTAAAAGATGCTTCGATTAAACAAACTTAATAATTTTACTGCAAAGAAAGAGATTAAATGAAACAAAAAGGTGTGATGTTAGGATACAGGGCATCTATCCTTTGTCTGGACTCTATCATTAAAGTAATAAGAAGTCTATTATCATTTACTAGGCCACTTACAAAGAATTTTCTGTATCAGGTCTACATATTCCAATTTGTCAAAGTCTACTTGAAGAGATAATTTTGCACCACACCAGAGAATAAGATTTTGTCATATATCAACTAAAAACATGACCTTCTCAAACCAAAGAAAACTGGTATTGCTATCAATTCATCTATTGAATTGGTTATATATTCATGAGAGAGGTTGTATTAGAAAAAGGTCAATCTGAGATCCATGTTGCATGATACAAACCATTTAAAGTGAGACCTAGCCATCTTTGCTCTATTCAGAAGGATTTTGACTTATAAAACAATTCTATATGTTTACATCTCTATCTTGCTTATACTTTGGTTCTTGGTTTGCTTCAATTACAAATACACATAGTTATATACACTATTTTGTTACTGAGAATAAATATTTTAAAATATTTATAACAAATAAAATATTAAAATAGAAAATAAGCTATAAAAATGAAATATATAAAAATAATAAAATAAACATATTTAGAAGCACATGGCCTTCAGACACTAGGTAGAAAACATCATGCACATTCTGTATTTCATGACCAAACAAAGCAACAGCCCTGAAGAGGCACACCAGAAAACAGGAAAAGCCTTGGTAATTTTCCAGAGCCCTAGCAACTTTTCTGAAAAAAAAAAAAAAATACTGACAGACAAAATTATGACTAACCTATTGAGTCAATGACTTTAGAGTAAAGACCTACCTTCCTCGGCCTCTTTTTCTTGCTTTTGTAGCATTTGTTGCTCTGGGGGGAGGGCTTGCTGAAGAAGCTGCATGTAAAATTCGTTCTCTTTTTGCACTTCCTTTTGCTTCCTCAACCGCATTTTGTAGCTTACATAACTTTTGAAGCCGAAGCCCAAAGTCACCACAGGGTACCCAATACTAGAAAGAAGACAATCCCGCCGGTAATTGTAAGTTAAAAACAAACAACAGGTGCATGAAGCACATGAGGACACCTATGACTGAAATTAAGAAATAAATTCTAGATGATGATGATAGTTGAGCATTCAGTAAACACATACATAGTGTGTAATGCGTGCTGTGGAAATCAGAGGCAGCTGGCACGTAGAACAAACCCCCAGGGAACAGCAGGACTGCTGGACCGTAAGAGGCTGCCCATCAGACTTTGGCATTCTTCAAATGAACTCAAGGAGTTACCGTAGGGACTGCTGGATACAGCGGCTAATGTCTTTGATTAACATTGAACTGCCTTATGCATGATTAGAACTTAGGCATCTGTATGCTTTTAAGAACTAACAGGGTAGAGATTTTATGAGTGGTCATAAGTAAACATTACAAGTGTTAAAAAATCAAAGGGACATCATTTGGTTTTTAATACTAGAAGGCAGGGTCAAATTCAGGTGACTAATCTTTTTGCTGCCTGAGGGGTACTGTCACCAGCTATTCCTGGAAAATTAGTTCATACATAAACACTCTATCAAACATAAATTCAAGAATCATTTAACTAAGTACCTGATGTTATCAGTGCCAACAATTGGTTTGCACCAACAAATTAAACCACCTGTACTTACAACTCTAATCTCTGGGATAAAAAGTTGAAATATTTTCATTCAACTCATCAGTCTGTCTAATATCATTTCAAAGTCTCTGAAAACACTGCTGAAACTCATATTAAGCTTCATTAACATGAAAACAACAATTATAATTAGTCTAAATGTGATCACACCACAAATTTAAAGTGACAAGTTTTACTGACCAGGTTTAGTTAATTCACTTGTTTGTGAAAAGACTTTAAACATATTGGAAACTATTTTTTTGTTGTTGATTCCTATTTGTTTAAGTTTCTGCCATATATATTAGCAAAAATTGGTGTATTTAAAAGAAATATACATTACGTGGTTATTTCCGCAATAGATATAAACAAGAATCAAGCTCATTTTAAAATATGTTTCATGGTTTAAGGTTAAAAATAATATTCCTTAAAAAATTATTAATAATATTCTCTTACTTTTGTAAATAGGCAAAGGAAACTGTAAGTTCATTTAAGCTCCATGAAATAGCCATATATTTCACTAAGACTTTTTGGAATCATTATCTGATTACAATAAAAATAGATAACATGTATCAGACACCTATGTGCTTGGCATTAAGTTAAACACTTTACATATATCACCTTATTTCATCTTTCCCATGACACCCCATGAGACAGCTTCCCAACATATAGGTAAGAGAACTCAGGCTTAGAGAGGGTGACATGACAAAGGCAACAAAGCTGTTAGGGGGCAGAGCTGGGATTCAAACACCCATCTGCCTGACTAGAGGGCTCATGTTCTTTACCACACCATGTTATGTTATCTTCCGGATTCATGTAATATCTCTGAGAAAAAATTTACAATTGAAATTACCATTCTACATTGAAAACACTGAATTAGATTACAGATTAAGAATACACATAATACTCACCAGTGAGCAGCAAATGGACGACAAAGGTCTACATGAAAATTTTTGAGATCTTTAAATCTAATTGCTGCTTCAATATAAACAAAGAGTATCCAGAGGGATACTGTGGGCAAACACACTCCCCTTTCTGTGGGAAAGCAGCAGAGAGACAAGCATCAGTTAAACATTAACTAATATAACAGATGGGTTGTTTGGGAGACTGGTTCAACTACAGTAACTTTAAGACTTTCAAACTCGGGACTTCCCTGGTGGCACAGTGATTAAGACTCCGTGCTCCCAATGCAGGGGGGGCCTGCGGTTTGATCCCTGGTCAGGGAACTAGATCCCACATGCATGCTGCAACTAAGAGTTCGCATGCCACAACTAAGGAGCCCGTGAGCCACAACTAAAGAGCCTACCTGCTGCAACTAAGACCCAGAGCAACCAAATAAATTAATTAAAAAAAAAGACTTTCGAACTAATTAAAAAGCAATATAATCCAAACTGAAAGCTTTTATATGACAAAAGATGCCTGGAATCATAGACAAAAATAAAAACAAGCATTCTGGCAGAAAATATTTACAATATATGTAAAACAAAGAAGTCATAGCCCTAGCATACAAAGATCTCCTACAAATCAATAGAAAGTCAACTGAAGAAAAAAAAATTAAAAGTCATAAAAGAAAAAATATAGATGGCTAAAAAACATGTGAAAAGATGCCAACTTCATTACTGATTAGGGAGATAAAAATTTTTTAAATGAGATTTTATTATTGTAACCTATCAGGTAAAGCAAAAATTTTAAAGATGGGTAATAGTATAGGGAAGATATGTGAAAGGCTTCCTTCTCATACTCAGCAGTAATATAAATTGGGGCAACTTTCTTAGAAGGCAATTTGGCAGTATAATTAAAAATACTTATACCTTTGACCCAGAAATTCCAATTCCAGGAATTTACCCTACAGAAATACAAAAGAGCCCTGGGAAAAATGTATAAGAATATTCAATGTATTATTCGCAATAGCAAAAATTAGGATTTAGAATTAAATGCCTATCAACAGGAACTGTTTAATTATGATAAATCTATATAATGAAATATGATGCAGCTTTTCAAAAGGATGAAGATCTGTACTACCATAAAATATGTAAAAGATACAAATTCTTAAGTAAGAATGAGTTACAGCACTAAGAAATGTTTCTGACATTTAAGTATTACTCAAAAATTTTTTTTTCTTAACTACGAGCTCATATTCCTTTTATAGTTACAAACAATTTTCATTGTAGGAAAAAGCAACTTGCAATAGAATAAATAAAACTCAAATAATGAGATAATTTTCACTGGGCTTTAGAATCAAAGTCTGTAGGCTATGTCCATCTATGTCAGGACATGACAATAATGGGATATTTCATGAAGATAGACCACAAAGGCATGAGATCCACTAACTCTGGAAAGATCTCCTTTGAGACCATATAAAGCTAGCAAGTTACAGAAGACAGAACTGGAGGGAAAACTCAGTGACCTGAAGAACTAAATGGCTTTTTTCTAAGACTCTTTGGGATGAAACACAAGAAAAATTATAGCATCTTGGTACTAGAAAGATGATCACTTAATCCAACTTTCATTTTATGGAAGAGTAAAGTGAGGCCCAGAGTTTATACAAATTGGGTCCAAATCACAGAGATAACAATGAATCTGCTTCTAGGGAGAACCTAAATCCCCACAGACCTAGTCCATAAGGTAAGAAGACACTCAAAGCTCTGTGAAGACAGCTAATGGTCTCAACCATTCTTACAGATTTAATGTACTGAAAAAAGGGTATTTTCACAATGTAGGAAGACAAACTGCAACCCTTAGGATAATGCATTTTCAATTTCACTTCAAAATGCATTTTAAAAAATTTATATTCTGTACTCCCTATATTAATTTCTAAAGTTATCATAAACAAAATAAGCACATTACAGAAAAAATAGAAAAATTTGGATAAACTATCCATATTTCTACACCTATAAAATAAATAAAGTCAAACCACGTTGAAAATATTTTTGAACTAGTATAATAGTCATGTTGTAGATACAGTTTTTTTTTAGGTATTCTTTTGGCTTCTGTTATGTATGTATGTATGTATTTAGGCCATGCTGTGCGGCACGTGGGCTCTTAGTTCCCCAATCAGGGAGCGAACCCGTGTCCTCTGCAGTGGAAGCCTGGAGTCTTAACCACTGGACCTCCAGGGTAGTCCCGTACATACAGTTTTATATCCTGTTTTCTCCCTCTTAATAGCAAGGAAAAAAATTAATGATATAATATTTTCATTCTTCTGTGGCAATATATAATTTCATCAACCATTCCTAATATTCTTAAGAAAAATTTAAAATTTTAACAACTGAAAGAGGAATTAATCCCAAGCTATAAACATTGCACTCATATTTATTGGGCCTAATAAGAACACAAAGTTAGTTTTGTTTGTTCACTAATCATTCCAAATTAAAACATACTTCATAACGTAGGTATTCCAACATGCATTTCTGCGCCTAGAGCTAAAGAGAGGCCAATATCATTTATAACATTAGCTTCATTGCTGCCCTGTGGGTCACCCACTGAACTCCAGTAGGTTCTATTAACAGTTATATGAGTAGTTTTTTCTCAACTATTAAGAAATTATTAAAGTAATTTATGGAATCATTATAGTTCATCAGAGTCAGATTATCTGAGCTCGAAGGCTCCCTTAAACACTGTCTAGATTACTCCACCCTCACATGACAGAGAAGAAGCTGAGACCTAGAGAGAATGAGAAGTATAAATGGCAACTCACTCGAAACTGAGGGCCAGGACAAGGAAATACAAGTAAAAACTGGTATATGGGAAAATCACTTTAACTAGAGGAAAGCAGACTAAGGAACCAGCATGCTAGCTTATAAATTCAGTCAGATATGAGAGAGTGCTAAAGATGGAGAAAACAATGCTCAAAGTGGATACTTTAAATAACAGAGCTGAACTGTGTCTTCTACCATGGGACAACATCATCCTTATAGCATTTAGAGAAGAGAATGAATGTTGCTCCAGAGAGCTTTTATCAGTTGGTGCTCCAACAGAGGTCAAAATTCTACAGGTTGCAGCTGGGCCTAGGAATCAAGCTTCATGCAGCTTTGCAGAGAAATGTGACAATCTGAGAGCCAATCATCACATCCCCATGCGTCCCATGTGCAGGCTTCATAGTGGACTGGAGCTATCAAAACATCTCAGGTCATCTTAGTTTGTAATAGCAAAAGAATAGCTCTAAGAAGGGAGGTGGCTACGTAGCTCCACTCAAGTCAGAACATACCTGAAATAGTACATTTTGGTTTAGAGAGCCACTAAGAACTAGGGAGATCAGAATGGTGCAAGTGCTTAAAATAACATACAAGGAAAAGCTGATGAAATCGGAGATGCTTTGTCTACAGAAAAGAAGACGAGAGGATATGACAGTGTCTTTAAGGCTCTAAAGAAATGTTAACATGGATGGAAGATTACGCTCATTCAGTGTGGCTCTAATGCAGGGGTCCAATGTTTGGACTAGAGGGATGGTCTGTAAGCCCTTTAAAATTAAAAAAAATTTTTTTCTGTATATTCCCATGTGTTTTTCTGGGGAAAGCCCTTTATATCCTCTAAGTGATCAGTGAGTCCCAAGACAGTCAAGACATGCTGGGTCAAAAGTGTAAGGAGGAAAATTCTGGCTCAGTAGGAGGAAGAATTTTCTATTCCAGTTGCCCCAAAACAACAATAGTAAGTTCCTTGTCACTAGATTTTCAATCAGAGATTAAACCACCATGTGCCAGGGATGCTGTGGGGACTCTTATGCCAAATAAGGGTTCAACTAAATGACTTCTGACATTCCTTTCAATACTGAAGCTGAAGGAACATTTTTCCTATTTGGCACATGGCTGTCTTCAAGTCCACCTAAATAAAAACTGCTTCAACTTCTTTTAAAAAATGGATATCTTCATAATGAGAGCTGGTAACTGAAATGTCTACAATCAAAATATCAAATCATAAAGGCTTAAAGTTTTGATTCAATAATAAAAAAATACATTTTAAAGGTATATTATAATCTATTATGAAAAGGGATCTTTAAAATGTCCACATTTATACACTACCAAATGTAAAATAGATAGCAAGTGGGAAGCAGCAGCATAGCACAGGGAGATCAGCTTGGTGCTTTGTGACCACCTAGAGGGGTGGGATAGGGAGAGCGGGAGGGAGATGCAAGAGGGAGGGGATATGGGGATATACGTATACATATAGCTGATTCACTTTGTTATACAGCAGAAACTAACACAACATTGTAAAGCAATTATACTCCAATAAAGATGTTTAAAAAAAAACTGAAGGATTAAAAAAAATGTTCACATAAACTCAACTCTAAATAATTTATTCAAGGAAATCACCACATTAAAAAAGTTTGAATCTAAGATTTCTATCTATCTAAGAAACCATTAAAACTTACCTGTGTGCCATACGTACTGAACCCACACATATGTACTAGCAGCAAAAAAAAGCCATTGTATGGGGATGAACAGCAGACATATTATATTTGACGTGAATGCTACACAAACAAAAAATACTGAGAAGGCCTAAAGGGAAAAACAAAATAAAAAACATATCTTAGAACATGTTAATTTCAAACAGATTATTAAAAGCACGTTGGACAAAATCTCTGAAACTGCTATGCAATAACTACAGAACAAGTTACAAAAGGAAATTTTAAATATTTGAAATCACCCATATAAAAAGTAGTCATTAATTTAGCATTAAAGAGTAATCCTATTTATGGCCTCAAATCATGAAGAACTGGACCAGAACAAACTGAGGTTGATTCACAGTGAGTTTACTTGGACTCCACAGGTGGGTTACCTAAAAGAAACAGAATTTTAACACAGAAAAGGCTCCTCTCTCCTCACAAAATATTACTAAAGAGACTCATTCTTAAAGGATAGGCTGTTGGAGCACAGATGAAACACAACTGTGGCAAGAATTACACTGATGTTAATAATTTTAACAATGCAGCTTCCTCTGGACACATCATTATCTATTACTAACAGGACATGAGCTCGAAACCATCTTTTCAAGGCATGGATTTGCTCTGACCAAAGCACCAGGCCTGGGTAGAAGAGGTACAGGTTTAAGATGTGGCTCTGGAACACAACAGAACTACAGGTCAACCAAGGGAGCAAGCCCAGGCCTATGCCCTTGCTCTAATCCAGTAGTTCTCAAAACATGATCTGGGGATCCCTGAGGATCTCTGAGATCCTTTCAGGGAGTCTTCCAGGTAAAATAATTTCATAGTAATACTAAGGCATTATCTGCCTCTTTCATGCTCATTTACTCAGGAGTATGGTGGTATCTTCTAGAAGTTACACAATAAGTGATATTGTAATCACCTGAGTTCACAAGCAGATATGGAAATCCAGCTGTCTTCTATTAAGCCAGACATTAGAGAGATTTTAAAAAATGTAATCAATCTTCTAATTATTTTGTTTTGGAAAATACAGTTATTTTTCATTTAAAATGTAATGTGTATTAACATGTAATGGGTTTATTATTGCTATTTTTAAGTGAATTAAGTATTCAATTTTTATTTTAAATTTTATTTTATTTTAAATAAAAATTTAATTTTTTAATTTAAATTAAATGAGTATTAAAATTTTTTCCAGTTTTAATTTCTAATATAGTAAAAATAGATAGATGTAACCTACATAAATAAAAGCTTTTTGGAGTCCTCAATAGTTGTTAAAGAGTGTAAAGGATCTGGAGCCCAAAAAGTCTGAGAACCATTGCTGTAACTCGAACCCAGTCACAAAGCCAGTGATAGGGGCTCCAGAGGTACTTCAGAGTAGAACTGGGCAATTACTGCTTTATCCACTACTCTGTCTTCCTCCTGAAATCCTCCCTCCCTCCTCTTCTTTTCACTGGAATGGTAGAGGAGGGAGTAAAATGATTTGATCAGTGGGTTTAGACAAAATAGCCTTAAAGGCTAGTTTCAGTCCAGAGACCCCATTACTCAATACAGTCACCTAAGTATTGCTAATAAAATCTACTTTAAACATTTTCACTATCAGTTATTGACGACTTTCTTAGAAGGGTAAATAAATCTTTTACACTTGAAAAATATATATATTAATAAACTTACCAGTCCCTGGTATCTGAAGGAATCATAGACGCTTCTAATGAAAAGCCAAAATGGCCACAGGTATTCAAATCTGAACTCCAGGACAAAATCTGCCAGGAGGACGAGTGCCCACACTACCAGGAATTTCAGGTATAAAAACGTACTGCAAAATATAAAAGAATTCAAGGTCATTTGTGAAGAGCTAGAAAAAGAAAATTCACTGCTTTATATAAAAAGAGACAAAAAATATCTTCCTATACTATGAAAACAATGGAGATAAAGGGCAAAAAGAGATGCTGCCATGGCCCACCTAAATTTTAAAAGCTCTGGTGTTCATTCTGAGACCCACAACTATCAAAATAAGATGATGACCCAAAATGCTTAATTCCATTTAAGATGGAAAAGGCCCATTTAAATCTCACCACTATTTTAAAATGTGCTAAGTATCTGACTTCAAAATACTGCAACACTCTCAAAATTACAGCTTTCAAGCTGTTCTTCATTAGAAGAAATGTCGTGGTTGAGTGGCTTGAAATTTGCTGTTTCCCCACCCCTCAACATCTGTTTGAAGAGTCTTTGAAATTCCTGATGCACATCCCTACATGCTTGAAGAATTCTGTCTTTTCCCCCCCGTTTCTCCTCTTGCCTCTCTCTATAGTATTCATGTGAATTAACCAAACAACAACCAAATGACTTCCCAAAACAGACAGAAATTAACTTAGGGAGCAGATGCCAATCACTTCTAAGGGCTGTGAGGGTACCAAAATGTACATTAAAGAAAAAAACCCTGAAAGATCCCAGCCTTGCTCTAGCTGAGATGTTAATGTGTGCTCCCACTTCCCTCTGGACTTATGTTAAATAGAAACACACCTTGATAAGCCAGTCAGAACACATATCTAACCACTGTGATATCTCAAAGCAAGGTAAGGACCTGGATTAAAAAATATATTTTTCATATAATCTAAAAGCCCATTATTCCAATTCATTAGTTGTATCATAGATAATAGAAGCTTTCAGACTCTACCTATTAATAAGCCCCTAATTCTAGGTCTTTAATCTGGTCAATTCTGGAGCAGGTTAAATTTAGGTATTTTTTTAAAAGGTTTTCTAAGATATACAGATGGGAAGTACCTAAAATTCACTTTGACTCGGGCAACAGCCTTGCATGGTGTTTTGCAATACAAGCATTCCAATATTGCTGATTAAATTAGCTGTCTGAATATACAACATGAACAATAAAATCAAAACTTTTAATAAATAATTTTGAAATATATTAAAATAAGGTACAAAAAAACTTATATTCTTGGGGGTAAAATTAACAAAAGCAGGATCCAGCACTGAGGATTCTTTCTATGCCCTATAAAGCCACACAGGTAAAAGATGTCAAGAACAGACATATATGACCCTTAATGTTACAGTATCATAATGATACATAATTTGCAAGTAGGGTCAATTTCTAATACTAATTCTTGGTAGAACTTCTTTGGGCACAACAATAAGTTTTGATTAAGAGGTTTGCTGTAGGATCAAGGAACCCAAGGCAAACCACAACACAAGCTTGAATCTTTTTTTTTCCCATTTATTTATTTATTTATTTATGGGCTGCATTTGATCTTCATTGATGTGCGCAGGCTTTCGCTAGCTGCAGCGAGCGGGGGCTACTCTTTGTTGCGGTGCATGGGCTTCTCACTGCGGTGGCTTCTCTTGTTGCAAAACATGGGCTCTAGGCGCGTGGGCTTCAGTAGTTGTGGCATGCGGGCTCAGTAGTTGTGGCGCACGGGCTTAGTTGCTCCATGGCCATGTGGGATCTTCCTGGACCAGGGCTCGAACCCGTGTCCCCTGCATTGGCCGGCGGATTCCTTACCACTGCACCACCAGGGAAGTCCACAAGCTTGAATCTTAAGTCCCACCTTTTAGTTTCATTTCATTAGAGTCATGTTAGCCAGATGAGGACAGAGCTCTCATTCTCATTCATTAAATCCATCACTGATCCAGTGGAGAGTAAGGCATAGTTTGTTAGAAAGAACGACTGAGCCACGCAGGCATTCAGGAGCACAAATCTAGTTTGAAACTAGATTTCCAAGCTTGGCTTTAAAAGTAAAAGGATTTTTCCTTGTTTCTAGAATTGTTTCTAGGTTTTAAAGAAGAAATAATAGCCTTTCATCCATATTCCTAAGGCATTTAAGAAATGTCATGGAAATGTATTTACTTCTCTGATGAATCCTTTTCCCATGGGGCTGTGTCTGGAATGTAGCCGAATAAGACATGGTGGGTGCCTCATCATGTCTAGCTGTCACTATTCCCCAAGTGGAGAAGACAGAGTTCTACCAACTGCTCTCTGCCCCAAATGCTCCCAAGCATGGCAGGATCCTAATCTAGCTGGCAACATACCATTTCACTGTATAGAAAGCATTATCCTAAGAATGGCAACCTGTTGAATACTTTTTAATAACTCAATCATTTAAACCTAAGGCATTACAAAAACGATCATCTTTGTTACAGTGACTACTCATTTTCAATTCTGTAACTTCAAGGGGGTTCCTTTTTATATATTTAATTTCTTTTCAAACAGCTGCTTTCATACCTCTGATGTTCCTGGACACCCAGTTCTTATGGAGTCACAGTTTGGAAGTACAGATATCTAAGGAAACTTGATCTTTCACAAACACGTGCTATACCCTCAGCTTTCCTCAGGCTCCCCTTCTAGGTGGGCCTGCCTCTAAAATCAAGAGGCAATCTTAATTAACAGTTGATTCTACTCTAGGACTAGTTTTAAACTTTATAGATTCATTTCAATCTAATAAGAGTTTTAGAAAGTTTAAGACAGTTGCCTGATTCAGTATTCACTGAGCCTTCTATATCAGTAAATTATGCCTATCATCCTTCTATAGGTACATGTACAAAAGTTAAAAGACAAGTAAACTAAAATGACTGCTCATCAGTGTAGAAAACCTGACTAATTCCTTTCCTTCCATACTCTGAAGGTCATAAGATTTTGCCAAATCCCAAGAGATGACATTCTAAAGGGGGAGAAAATTTTAGACAGGGTTGTTTTTTTTTTTATAAATTTATTTATTTTATTTTATTTTTATTTTTGGCTGCATTGGGTCTTTGTTGCTGCACGCGGGCTTTCTCTAGTTGCGGCGAGCGGGGGCTACTCTTCATTGCAGTGCACGGGCTTATCATCATGGTGGATTCTCTTGTTGTGGAGCACGGGCTCTAGACGCACAGGCTTCAGTAGTTGTGGCACACGGGCTTCAGTAGTTGTGGCTCGCGGGCTCTAGAGCGCAGGCTCAGTAGTTGTGGTGCATGGGCTTAGTTGCTCTGCAGCATGTGGGATCTTCCCAGACCAGGGCTTGAACCCATGTCCCCTGCGTTGGCAGGCGGATTCTTAACCACTGTGCCACCAGTGAAGTCCCTAGACAGGGTTTTAAACCCTTAACATTCCAAAATATTTCTTTTAAACCATGAAAAAAATATGATTAAATATAAAATATTTTTATATATATAGTTCATAATATGACTTATGGCTAACTTGCTGTTACTTTAATTCTCTGATCCAAATAAATTTACTAATTACTATAAAATATCTTGAACAAAAATTTAAAGCATAATTGCAACAAAAAGATACTTTCCATAATAATATATTGAAACAAGGGCAGACCAATAATGTCTTCTGATGGTCTGATTAGCTTCTACTCTGGGTGCCAGTGAAATACAGAAGAGATATGCAAACATTAGGCTTAATGGTGGTGACTCTTTCACAGTGGATATTAACTATAAGATTCTTTTTTCCCATTCCATTCCCAATAGAATTCCCCATTCTATCCCTACCCTTGCCATTTACAACCATTTTTCAAAATTGAATCTATTTAGCAATACCCTCCATCTATGGATTCATCACCTATGATTAATGAGAAGTAGTATTGAACATTCTTCTTTTTCCATGTAGAGTGCACCTTCTCTCTAGTATCTCTAGCTGCCTGTCACTTAGATCATTTTCTGGAGCTCATATAATTACCACAGGGTGGCCATCAATCCTCAGTACCTGACCTTTTCCCTAGGCAGACTAATGGCCATTTAGCTCACTTGGGCCTCACCACAGAAATGAGTCTGTGGAATATTTCACTGGCTGCGCTAGTAGTTATCTATCACAATCCCAAGCTTTCCTGTCCTCTCCGTAACAGCAACTGTGAATCCCTTTTACCTTTCAGTATGTAGCATGATACCTCTTGAAACAAACTGCTTTGTCTCTACTGCTATTGAATACTTCTCCCTATTGGACATCACCTCCAGAATGTTTGCCCAGCCTCTTGTTCAGGTGGTATCCTGCTAGAGTCTTATTATATGTAATTACAGTTTTGCTACTCCAAGTGTGGTCCATGGACCAGCAGCATCAGCATCATGTATGAGTTTTTTAGGAAAGCAGTATTTCAGGGACCACCCCAGGCCTATTTAATCTAAGGCTGTGTATTAACCAGATCCCTAGACCCTTTGTGCATACATTAAAATTTGAGAAGTATTGGTTTATTGTATAAACTTCTCATAGTCATAGAACTTCCACTGAATTCCACAATTTCTCAAAAAGAAGACAACGATCTACTCAGATCATCAGTACTTATCTCCAAACTGTTAGTTGTCCATCCCTCAACTGGGAACATTCAAACTGTTCAGGGTTAATTCTCCCATTTTTCTACATTTCTTTCTGAGTCACAGACAAGATCCTAACCTAAATACAACTTTAACTAAATGAAGCACTTCCATTACTACTTATCCTTCAGCACGCAGCATGAACGTCATTTCTTCAAAAAAGGCCTCCCTGACCCCACAGTAAAGACTGTTACCCCATCATATGTTCATATAGCATCCTGTACCACAAGAATCATGTTATAATTAAATAACATTTTGTATAACTAATTGTTTAAATGTAAAGTCCACAAGAAGAACAAAGGAGCTGCCCATTTTGTTCCCTGCTTTATTCTCAATGCCCAGCACAGAACCTTGCACACCAGAGAAACTTAACAAATAGTTGTTGAATGAATGACCTGCTGTGCATAAGAATGTTTAGGACCAACAGTAGGGCTTTTATCAAAGCACACACTTAGAGTGAAGGTAGAGGGAAAGATGATGCACAGGTGACTAAGAAGGGTGTCTGAACAAAGCAACACCAACGAAGATAACAAATACAGCTTCTGCCTGAAGGATTACCATGCACCTGCTCCCAATCTGTTCTCACTTTTTCCACTAGGAAGAAAGAAGTCTTATCAGCCTTACTCTGGATGCCAGACTATCACTCCATTTAGCCTTCCTGCCACTGGTTCTGACTACAGTGGGGGTCCTCAAAGTATCTTCTATTAAGCCTAACGTTAAAGAAATCTGCAAAAATGTAAAACCACACCACACTTCTCATGCATTTATTATTGTTATTTTTATATGAACTAGTAATTACTTAAAATTTTTGTCTTAATTTCTAATCCAGTAAAATTTTTAGGTATAACCCATACAAACCAAAGCTCTTTGGGATTCTCAATCACTTTTAAGAGTATAAAGAGGTCCCAAGACAAAAAAATTTGAGGAATAGTGGTCTACAGAAAGTTGTGCATGAGCCTCAAGACTAGAACCACTGCTAATTTCTGCAACCACATCCTTGTGTAAAATCCAGAAAAGGGGAGCAGGCTGAGAAGACCTAAGCTGTTCTGTACTTTTCTTTTCTATTCTGGGCCTCCTGCAGACTGCAAAGAAAACCATTCTAGAGTCAATCACTCACTCACACACACACACACACACACACACACACACACACACTCACTCACTCACTCATGCTTATATACATACACAGCCACTGGAATGACAAATCTAACAGTGTGAAATATGTCCAATTAAAAAAGAAAAAAAACCCTAGAATGGAAATCACTAAAAAAGCTTTTAAGGGCTTCCCTGGTGGCGCAGTGGTTGAGAGTCCGCCTGCCGATGCAGGGGACACGGGTTCGTGCCCCGGTCCGGGAAGATCCCACATGCCGCGGAGCGGCTGGGCCCGTGAGCCATGGCCGCTGAGCCTGCGCGTCCAGAGCCTGTGCTCCGCAATGGGAGAGGCCCCGATGGTGAGAGGCCCGCGTACCGCAAAAAAAAAAGCTTTTAAGAATTGTGTTGTATGGTATTTTTCTAAAGTACTATATGACTATTAAGATATCAGGAACAAGTACTGTAACCTAATGCAACTGGAAAGTTTAAAGTTTTAGAATTTCTGCTTCAAAAACACTTTCAATAGTGTGGACTCTATGGGGTTTGGGATTAAAAGAGGTAAAGAAGACATCAGGAGAAAGAAGACAACCCACAGGCCCTAAAAAATTGTGTTAACATTGTACTAACATTAGAAATTCATTTTATAAATGAATCAAGTATTATGCTTCATATCTTTAATAGCAATAATCATCTACCTAATCATACCTTATGTTTATATCGCACTTGTGTAACTCTTCCAAAAGCTTTCACATTATCTCATTTTATCCTTACAACTATGACATAAGCAAGGCAGTTATTATCATTTTATAGGAAAGAAAACTGAGGAACAGAGAACTAATAGGCTGCAAGACACTGTTGAAAGAGCACAGGAATGGGAGTCAGGAGACCACAGAGAACAGAGTGAATTCTACATGCACTGCTGTGTTGCTGCTAAAAAATTATAAATAAATTTCCATGTAAAGAAATGGACATGATTAAATAAGGAGAAAAACCAAGAAACTTTTGTGTAAAACAGAATTCTATTTTTGTTAAGAAAGAAATATATATGTTTGTTTATATGGATCAAAGAAGAAACCATACTTATAAATTATATAATAGTGCTCATTCCAGAGCAAGAGGACTAAGCTCTTTTATGTTATACTTAGACATTGTCATACTGCTTTAATTTTTTATAACAAGCAGGTATTACTTTTATTTTCTTAACTCTTCATTTTGAAATTGTTTTAGACTTACAGAAAAGCTGCCAAAATAATACAAGGAACTCCCTTATATCTTTCTACCCAGATTTCGCAAATGATAAAACATTTTATCAAGTTTCTATCATTCTCCCCCTATATATGTATACATAGTTTTTTTCCTGAACTATTCGAAAATAATTTGCAGATATAATGTTCCCTTACTCCCGAAATCTTGAAAACAAGAATATTTTCTTATATAACCACAGCAGAATTATCAAAATCAGGAAATTAACACTGATACAATACTATTATCTGATCTACAGAAGTTATTCAAATTTCAGTAATGAACTCACTAATGTCCTTTATAGCAAGAGATAGATAGATAGACCCATTGATCAATCAATCCCAGTCCAGGATCACATTTTGCATTGTTGTCACATCTGTATTGGATTATTTAATGGAAAAGAGATTCTCATTTTGAGAAGGAAAAAAGATTAATGGCCTTGCACAAGACACTCCTGGTACCTGTTTCTTCACCTGAAAAATGAAGATAATGACACCTGTCCTTCATGTAGTAGAGAGTTTGAGAGGACCACAAGAGTTATTACACATAAACACCATTCAGAAAGGGTGAAGTAGCACAAAAAGTAAAACAAAAAGAGGACAGACTTTGGGGTAAGGCAGATAGAGGTCTCTATCAAGTGGTGAAACCTCCTGTAATCTCAGTTTCCTCACCTGTGAAACTGAAGCTAATATCCTTACTGGAACTAAATAACAGAATGAAGATAAAATTATAGTAGTAACAGCAAACAACTTTTTGAGCAGCTCTGTGTCAGGCACTATGTTAAGTATTTTACATGACTTATCTCAATTATCCTTATAACAATCTTATAAAGTAGGTAATATTATTTACTATCTTCATTTTACAGATGAGAAAACTGAGGGTTAAAGCAGGTAGATGACTTGTTCAAGATCAAATAACTAGTGTCGGGGACATTAATCAAACACAAGTTCATATGCTGTTAAAGCCCATATGCTTATCCATCACATTGGACTTTCTCATCTCTTACTAAATGTTTGATAAATATTATTTCCCTTTTTTATATCCCTTTGTGTATACATATTCAAGTTACATAATTCTTTTCTTAAAATAAATTTATTTATTTATTTATTTATGGCTGTGTTGGGTCCTTGTTGCTGCGCGCGGGCTTTCTCTAGTTGCAGTGAGCGAGGGCTACTCTTCATTTTGGTGCGTGTGCTTCTCATTGCAGTGGCTTCTCTTGCTGCGGAGCATGTGCTCTAGGCGCGTGTGCTTCAGTAGTTGGGGCACGCGGGCTCTAGAGCACAGGCTCAGTAGTTGTGGTGCTCGGGCTTAGTTGCTCCGTGGCATGTGGGATCTTCCCGGACCAGGGATCGAACCCATGTCCCCTGCATTGGCAGGCGGATTCTTAACCACTGCGCCACCAGGGAAGGCCCCAAGTTACATAATTCTTTAATTCTCCAAGAGAACCAAGTTTTTAAAAAATGAGCAGACGTACTTTATGAAAGAATAAACACTCGGTACCTTAATTCATAAACTATGAATTTGTAAACACACTATGAAGCTCTGCAGAAAAAGATGTTAAAGTCAAATGCTCTTTACAGAAATAGCTATGGCACAAAAGATGGGACAATTCAAGACTGCTTTCCAACAATATTCATACTCATAGAATGGTCACTGTAAAAGAGAAACGTGTAACTTAAAAATAAAAAGACAACTAATTTTTTAAAAAGCCAGAAACACAATGAACCATAAGGTATAGTTTGTCAAGTCTAGAAAAAGACAAGAAAATAATACTTATTACATCTGAGACAGAAGACTCCAGCCTTAGTATTTCTCGCATCGGAGACAGGAGTTTTTGTTTGACCATGAACATGGCCCCCATTTTCTCCAGAGCTCGTGACCTCACTACAAGATGGCAAAGTACTGACTTGAGTACTGAGCAGCTTATTTGGTTTTTTTTTTTTTTTGCGGTACGCGGGCCTCTCACTGTTGTGGCCTCTCCCGTTGCGGAGCACAGGCTCCGGCCATGGCTCACGGGCCCAGCCGCTCCATGGCATGTGGGATCTTCCCGGACCGGGGCACGAACCCACGTCCCCTGCATCGGCAGGCGGACTCTCAACCACTGCGCCACCAGGGAAGCCCAGCTTATTTGGTTTTTAAAAGTGTTTTGAAGATGAGCAATAATAATATAATATAATTATAATATAATATAATAATATATAATAATATACTTTAAAAACAGAACGAGATTATTTCTAGCCACCTCCCCTGTGCTGGGTAGGAAACAGATCCCAAGCACCCTTAATAAGTCAGTGATCTCTATGGATACACCTGAAGTGGACTAGATGCACCATTTTAATCCACTAAATGCAAAACCTCTAAAACAGAAATGGCAACAGAGGAGATGGGGTGAGGGATAAGTTACTTCTGATGTTATAACCCCGTGAGTCAATGTGACCATATCATCTTTAAGGGCAGCAGAGGAAAAAATACAAAGGAATGAAAGCCAGTGCTATGAAGGGGCTTCAAAGTCTGGGGATGACAGGCATCTTAGAAGGTTGATGAGCTGAGGCCAATTTGATGTCAGTTAAATTAAATGCCAAAGTAAAGATAAAAAGCCTCAAAGAATATACTTTAACAGCTGATTACATTTTTTAAAGTTTCCATTACCAGAATGCATATGCCTGAAGGTGAGAGACCTTGAGGAAATAGTCACTCTTCAGGTATTTGAAGAAATCCACGATGGGAAAAAGAAAGTCCAGCAGAGGATATGTGTTTCTACTGTTGGTAAGTACCATTCTACTTATGCAGCTTGTTGAGCAGAGAACTTATTTTTCTTCTGGACCTATTTCTTGAAAACTATCCAAGTAAAATAATTATACCCAAATCTGGGAAGCCTAGAGAATAAAGTAAAAACTATATTTGAAGAGCACACTAAATTTCATGAAGAAAAGTAATCCAATTATAGTATTTCACTTTGATCTCAACTAAGTTTATAAAATTTCTATCTGACCCTCCAGACTCCACAAGATACATGTTATATCTCGTTATAGCCCCCTAAGGATATCACCTGGATGGTAGCCTAGAAAATGACAAAACAAAACACACATACATACACATAAAACCCAAAGGGTTAATATGGAGGAAATCTGGGAGAAATGGCCAAAGAAAAAGACTCTGGAAATAAAAGTGTTTATAGAACATGGATTGGGTCTACAATATATAGGTATATAACAAGAAAGTGAAAATAATAAGCTATTAAGTCTACCATTAAAATCAGTCTCCAAATCTAGTGAGGTTTAAGAAAAGCCACGAGGTATCAATGTGAAGAAAAAGGAGAGTATCATTAACAAAACAGGACGCTTTTAAGCCAATAATCTGGAATAGATCACATTCCCTCCTTTCCCTGCCTCAACACATAGCAGCAACTTAAAGGGATTTTCAAAACATCTAATGAAATGAAACTGCCAAGAATGCTCAGATGAGAAGAATCATAAATGAAAACAGGAGGAAAGTACTTTTTTTTTTAAGGTAGTATACTACTAGCAAAAATTAAGTACAAAATTCCAGTGTGGCAGATTTGTTTCAATGTATTTCACAGAAACTACAAATACAAGGGTTTAGCTCAACACCTCACTAGAGGTGAGTGAAAACATTTCAATTTCTAATTTCTCCATTGCACTTACCCCCCTACCCAATACCCCTCTAAAACAATACTGCATTTATCACTTTTATGTCAAGTCCAGCATAGCTGAAGTTAAGGCCTACCAAGATTACCAAAATGCTTTTAGGCTGTGAGGTTGCAACACTGGTATCTGGGGTTTCAGTTGCAGAACACATGTACACTCAAGGCAGCCAAGGGTCATGCCAGCCTCCAGTGGCTTTAGTAAGCATAGCCCAAAGGAGTCTAAAACCAGGCTTAGGAAACATCATTAACGTGGGCAGGAAAAGCAGAGAAGTGAAATCTCTGGAGATCAGGTTATTTAGACAAGGGTCTGAAAAAGGAAATTAGGAAGCTGAGAAGTATGTAAACTTTGACCATTTAGAAAGTCAAAGGCCAGAAAACTCTTCTCTGAAATAAGGATGGGGAAAGGTACTGTATATACCAGGGAAGTCCCGAGTCCTAAAATGTAAAAGTCAGGTACAGTACTACACTGCTTAAGCTTCAGGCAACATACTACAAGGAGAACCCCGCACACCATGACAGGAGGTATCCATAAATCCACCAGTGAAGGAGTGCTTCCTTCAACCACCAGTAACAAAGCTATAAAATAATTTCCTGAAGCTTAAAACACCTGCCTTACTTAAAATTCTTATATTACTTACTTGGGTAAGGAACAATTTTAACGGCAGAGACTTTAAACATAAATGTTTCTGCCTCTGTCTTTTACTCACCGCACCTTATCTCTTCATCTTCCTATTATAAAATCATTAATTCTCAGAGGGGAGTAGGGAGCCTGGCAAGATGAAAGGTGAATGAACCACCCGGAATTCCCTTAAGCCTTTTAAAATCTACATAGCACTCCAACCCCGCTTCACCTGGAGAATCACTGCATGGAGTAATTAGATATTACTTTTGGGAGCGTCTGGTGCGTGTGTGAAGGCAGACACAGGGAGAGAGTCACTGCCCTAAAACCTGAGGACCTCTGAAATGTTATAGTTAGGTAGAGTTATTCATTTTACTTTCTCTTATTAATAACTTTTTTTCATAATTTCCAAAGCACTTTCACATCTATTTTATTTGAGTTAGAAAATACATATTCCCTCACATAGTGGCAACTGTGTACTTCATCATAAAATAGTACAGGGCAAAATTGTTAATGCATCAGGTGAACCACTAAAACAGCAAGGGAAAATTTAATTCAACTAAAATATTCTTACTTGAACAGGACTCAAAGTTCTTTGGAACCTCAAAACCACTGTACAAATTTAATTGGGCATTATTATGGCCTCCTAGACTGTAAACTCCTGAAAGACAAGGAACCATGTCTTATCCTGTATCCTCCATAATTACCAAAACAATGCAGGTTCTTAAATGAGTAGAATGGATTGGCTTATATTCATTTATTTACTAATTCACTTGCTCAACATTTACTGAGGACTGAATTCCTATTCTCTGTCAGGCTCTATACTGGCTCAGATTTTTTGAAAATGACAGTGATTTTAGCTCATAATAATGTAAAAGAAAATAATCACCATTCCTATTTCCTTCCTCTTATTTTTGATTACTAACTTGACTGGAATAACATATTTCTATACATTTCAGTTTTCAAATGATGGGCACGTATATAAATGTAGGTAATATTAACATAATGTTAAAATCCATTTTCCATCTACCTTGCCCCTGAAACAGAATTCTACCACAGCCATTATAATGACAATAATGATATCATTTGACAATCACCTCAGTCACAGTTGCTGGACTGGAGCCCATGATTAAAAGCATCTCAGCAACAGGATTTTTTTTCAGCAAGACCAAGCAGAAACTGACCCCTTGTTTTGACTACTCAACTTTTGTTTGATAGTTGTACCAAACATATGGTCTTTCCTGACTCCTTAAAAATAAAACAAATATGGTAAACTGCGATAACAACTACATGCTAAATAATGTTTGTATTAAGCATGCTAGAATTTATAGAGTTTCACAAACTGTACATTATTTCCTCTCAGTCCTCAAAACTCACTCGACAGGTGAAAGAACTGGGGCTCAAAGTGGTGGATGCCCTGCCTATCCCACACAGCAGAGCTCGGACACTGAGTCTGAACCTAGGTCTCCTGACACTCCCAGTCCAGTGCTCTCTTCACCACAGCTGCCTCCTTGCTACGCCAAGCTCAGAGAGCTGTGCAGACTGAGAACATGAAAATAATAAGTCCATGAAAAGTTATGCTGTGAAACAGTAGATAATGGTTATCAAAACTGTCAACGGAGCCTGAGAAAAAAACAAAGCTCTCTATTTAATGAGATAAAACTTGGCCAGACATTGAGAAACAAAATGGGCAATGGTGTGAAAAACAATTTAGTGTAGACTTAAATGTGATGATTAACAGAAATTTGATACTCACAAATCCTCAAACACCTAATCTGTAACTAGCCCAGTCATTCTGTCTGCTTTAGAAATAATTGGAAATTTTCTAAATCTTTTTAAAACAAAATTGTAAAAAAAAACCCAAAAACCCAACACTATGGTCTTGTTCTTCAGACAATAATACTCCATAATATAAACTAAGAAACAGATAAGTGAATGAAACACTCATTTGATATATGATGCTCCAGGAGAAAAGAAAGTAGAAATATATGTAAGTTTTTTATTAACGTTTAACCTAAAGAATGCCAAACAGAGAAGAGTAAGCATATTTGAGAGCTGAAGTACTGTTGGTTTTTTAAACTTTTACAGATGAAACTCTGAATAACTTGCATAGGGCATTTACTATCAACCTTTAGGGTAAGAAAATTCAAATTCCAAAAGTTCATCAGTAAAATAATAGACCTTCATTAGACAATAAATTTACTTCTTCACATTGATGCACACTGATTGAGTGGTTACTATGGGTCAGGTACTAAACTGGGCATATTTGTTCAAATACCAGAGAAGTTGAAATACAACAGAAAACATGTAAACAATATGGGATTCCCAATCTTCTCACTACATCATCATATGTTACTGTAAATAGCAGCCATTCAAATAGCACGGTTGTCCTTGCTCTACCAACTCTGTTTAATACGCTTTTTCTATTCTTGTGTCACTATTAATATTAAATTGTTAAAATCTTTTTCAATAGGCAGGGGGAAAACCCTTCCTTTATTCAAGAATTATAGTGTGTGTAACTTGAAGAGAACTTTCCCCCACCCATTAAATCTGTAGGAAAAATGGTTTTTGCTTTTACAGTTTTAGTTTAAATGGTCCGGTTTGATTGATTCAGCATGGATTTTGGCCTGTTTTACTCACTGCTACACCCTTACTAGCTAGAACAGGGCCTGGCACATAGTACATGTATTTGTTCAATGAATGAACTCTTCCTATGATCTGTGGCTCATTACATAAGGATATATCTAAAAACTTTTTATTTCAACTGACTTCTTAACCCTTTTAATCTTGAAATAAAAAAAACACCCAATGTTTACATCAGTCAGCTGCTTGTGGAAAGGAATCATTCTAAATGTGTAAACAGTAGCATGTGCAAGGTGTACAGCTATGCTAAGGCAACTTGGGTGTTATCAGCTACCTCACATATTTCTCTAAGTCCCACAGCTAGAAGAGCTAAACTGTAAAACACCAGTTAAGCTTATACGCACATCCTGAGAATTCTCCTTTGTAAACTAATTACTTCTCTTCTGAAATCATTTCTTTATCAAGGCAGGTACCATTCAGAATTAACATTGTGAGAACCAGAAAATAACAGTCCTACACAAATTTTGCTTAGGGAAGCTGGGATTCTCACTAAGTTGCCCCATGAACCTGTTGTCCTTCTACCCCTCAGTCCTGAATTCAATTTCTATTTAAAGGGACACTGCTTTGTTTTTGGAGAATTAAAACAAACTAAAAACAACAACAACAAACCACGCGAGTTTGGAGAAAATCCTTAAAGGGGTTCGAAGAAAACTATCTGCTTGGAATTGTCAAAATAATGCTGCTGAGAAAATGATCATCACTCCTTCTGAGTCTGGAGCGGGCCACAGGCCATGATTTGGGGGTATCGGCTTCAGCCCTCGGTGCCAAATTTGAGATCCCATAAAAGAAGTAAAAGGCGAAAGGGGGCAACGTGGCCACCTGCCCAGTCCGCAGAGGGACCGCGGGGCCACTGTCTGCTCCCAACTTTGTCAGCCTTCCCCCGCACCAGTGCATATGGTCCACACGCCTCCCGACTCAGGCCGTTGACTCCCGGGCCGGAGCGGGCTGGGGGACCAGCGGAGGCCCGTCAGCCCCTAGAGCAGCTCCGAGGGCCCGGCGGCGCGGATGGAGAGGGGGTCACCGCCCCTCCCCCCCGGCGGGGCCCGGACAGTCCCAACGGCGGCGCGGCGGCTCCCTCAGCCCGCGCCCGCCGCGCCCGCCCAGCCCTGCCGGCGGCCCTCGCCACGCCCCGCGCCCTCGGGGCGGACCCCGGCGGGCCGCCCGGGGCCCCATGGGCAGCGCTCCACCGGGGAGCCCCCGGCAAGGGCGTGAGGCCTAGTCGGGGTTACATAACGGGGTTCGGCCCCTCCAGAGACGGCCGGGGGCCGCGGGGCCCGCGCCGGCGGAGGAGGGGGCGCCGCCGCTCACCTGCCGTAGATGCCCTCGGTGATCCGGTTCCGCTTTAGGGGGCGGCGGAGCTTACTGCATTCGGCGTTCCGCCGCTTCATCCTCCCGCTGGGGGGCCGGGTGCCCGCGCCGCCGCCGCCTCTCACCTCAGCCGCCGCCGCCGGCCCGCCCCGCGTCGGGCCTGGACTCTACCCCTGGGGCCGGTCACACAGACATGGAGCCAGCACCCGGGGGGAGGGGGTGGGACGAGGAGGTGTGGGCTCAGCGCTTCCTCCGCCTTCGGAAACAAAGAAATGACAATTCCGGGGCCCGCCCGCCCCAGCACCAGCCAGCCGTCTGCCCCGCCTCCCCCGCTCCGACGGACGGCCTTCGGGGCCAATCGAAGGCGCCACTACGCCGCTGCCGGCCAATCCCAGGGCCCTCTGTGGCAAAACGGACTCTAGAACCCGCCTCTTTGAAGGACAGAAGAGTACGCCAATCATTACGGTGTCTGGGCCCGAGTCCGAGCCTATCAGAAAAGACTTAAATAGAGGCTTATAAATAGGCCCTATAAATATAACATCCTATATTATGCCTTGTTGAGAAGGTACATTTCATTATTATTGGATTGCATTTCATTGTATTATAATCCACATTAGAGCATACGGTGCTGTTTTCATTGTAGGCTATCACTAGCACCCTATGAAATCTCGAGGCCTGGGTTTGCGGCATGTGCGTATCTGGGCTGAACTGTGATCCAGTCAGTCGCATCATTATGTAAGGGGCTCACAGCACCCTTCTCATCCGGGAGGCGCCGCGGACAGCGCCGGGGGCCTTTTCTGCGGAGCCTGGAGTGCCCGGCCAAGCCGGCCGCGCCTGCCAGCGACGGGGGTACGAATGACAAAGCAAACCACACACACACACACACACACACACCAGCGACGGGGGTACGAATGACAAAGCCACACACACACACACACACACACACACACACACACACACACACACACACACACACACACACACACACACACACACACACACACACACACACACACACACACACGCCAGCTTCCCGCGACGTGGTGACAGCGCGGCGGCCTATCGGAGGAGGCGCGGGGCGGGGCCGCTGCAGTCCTGCCTCCTTGAGGTGGTGTCACAGGGGGCGGCGCCGTGGGTGCGCGCGACGTCGCGCGAGGTTGCTGGGGGTGTGTGGGGCGGTGCGGCCCGGGCTCCACGTACACAGGGCGGGCTGGGCGGCGGGTTTTGCGGGCACCGCACCTGCTGCACCCGGCGAGCGTCGGCTTCGGGAGCGTCTCTGCCCCTGGGCAGAGGTCTGGAGATGCGGGGATGCCGGGCCAGCGACCGTTCTCACCTAACATTCCTAGAGCCCCGATTTTGTGCCAAGAACCGTGCTAGGTGCTCTGCATCTATTTGTTCATTTACCCCTGCAACGCAGGTATGGCAAAATAACAATTAGAAAAGACAACAAAAAAATTTTTAAGAGAAAGAAAAAGATGAATGTATGTCGAAAAGAGGAATGCATGTCATTAAAGAAAACTGGGGAAATGTAGCACAGTTGCTGGGTTGTGGGGAACACCCATGGGTCTCATCACCTTAACACAACTACTGTTAGCATTCTATATATTCCCCTTTCTTTCCAGTTTTCCCCCATGGATGATATATTATTACTATTACTGTTGTTCTTATTATTAAGCAGAATAGTGATCATATTAGATATTCAATTTTGTATTCTGTTCTTTGCCTAACGTAAGCATTTTTACATGCTATAATTAATGCACCCTTCCTAAATATTTCTGATGATTGCAAAATCTCCTGTCAAGTGGCTGTACCAACTTAACCACTCACCAACAGTGGGACAGTTAGATGGTCTTACAGCACATTTTAAAAACTTACAGGAAGCAGATGCCGTCTTTTGTCCTGGGATACGTGGACCTCTCCCTGCCCTGTGATCACCCCCTGAAATAAAAACCCGCCCCAAGAAGGAACTTGTAATTTACACCAAATGCGTCATCCTCAACTGCTGCTCTTTTACTTTATACTGTCACAAACCTTCAAGGATCAGCCAGTGCCTGAAAGAGAAAACCCATTCTCTTTATTATGGCATCCAAAGATGGTCACAATGGGGACCCACCCCTATTTTCCAGGCCTCCTCAGGCAAGCAAGCCTCATCTACTCACTGTCCTAAACCCACTAGTACAACCTTATCTTCCCTCCTTCCTGCCTTTACTCCTACAGAGAGTATCTCTGTCAGTATTGTTCCTAACTTGTGGTTTCTTGGGTGAGGCTTGTCCGTCCACCTAGATGAAAAGCTTCTTGGGGCTTGGATTCATACCCTGTAGAGATGCAGTTTAGAGAAATGGCAAGAATATCTGCTTTTTCACACCAGGATTGAAATTCCAGCTTGGCCACTTACTAGCTTGGGCAAGTTACTGTATGTCTCAGAGCCTCTGTTTTCACTCAGGTTTGTTTGAAGGCTTACCAGATGCTGAACTCTCAGGGCCAGGCATGCAGTAGGTAACAGCAAGTCATTTCTGTTAACAGTATACTTGTTTTCCTTCCTTCACCTCTATTCCAGCACATTGATAAAGTGTCACCAGGCAGCCAAGGATAACATACTCTGTGAGCTCAAAGTTTCACCAAGGCTGTCCATCACTGTGAAATGCTCTGCTTGGAACCACAGAAAAAGACTTCAGTTGCCAGGGCAGGTTGGTTCATGGAGAAGGGTACAGGCGGAACCTAAATCAATGACTGGAGGCTGAAAGGCATAGGTACATGGTGAGGTCATGGCTCCAGACTCCATGGGGTTCATCAACCTGAATAGCCCTCCTCTCCATGACTGCAAGGTTCCAGATTACCTGGGCCAGGGACTAAGACAGTCAACTCTGTGAGGTTAGGGGCCATATCTGTGGTCTTTTCCACTCCTCACTGGGTCCCTGTCGTCTAGGACAGTGCCACGGCACACTGTGGAATGGGTAGGTGAATAATCCAGAGAAAAGATGAGAGAGGCACTGGGGACACATGCCAGCTTTCTGGAGCTCACTGTCTAGCCTGCCATCAAACAGGTTCCTGACAAGGGCATTCCATGCTGTGGAGAAGTGTGGAGTGGCTGGGTGTTACTGGAGTGTGTGGCTGGGAGTTACTATTGGGCAACAGACTATCTGAGAGCAGAGGAAGGGCAGAGAGAATCCCAGGGTTGGCCCAAGATGATGCAATCTGGAGGTCTGGGTTCCAGTCCCAATTCAGATGTCAACTCACTGGTGTCCAGAGTTGAGTCACCTCCCCACCCTGTGCCAAGATCACCTCTGGGAGACACTTCAAGCCCTATGTTTAGAAGCAGAACATGTTAGCTCCATTTTACAGATGAGAAAACCGAGGCTCAGAGAAAACAAGGTCATGCAGTTGGTATGGTAAAGGAATTTGGCTTGAGTCACAAGCTGAGCAATATGAAGCCTTGATGCTCTGGTGCCTGTACATGGCTCTTGATGGTAAGGATTGTTGATCTAATGATTGGCTGGAGTGGGATGATGGGAAAGGCCTCCCTGTCAAGAGCCCTAGGACACGCCACAGTAAGTCTGCCCTTCTCCATTCCCTTCCTCTCACACCTCCTGTCCCAGCTGGACCCTGTATTTTCCTGACCGACCGTAGCCCAAGCCCCTCTGGCTCTAGCCAAGTTCCAGCCTTTCACCTCTGCAACCTGAAAGGACCCTTTGGGATCCTAAGGGCACAGAACTGGGCTGAGATGAGGCCTGACACAGAGCTCCCCAGTTCCCCACACTGCCACCACCAATCAGGAAGCAGGGGAGATCAGCAGTGGCCATTTTACAGATGAGTAAGACGGGGAAGAGGAAATCATTTGCTCTCATTCAAAAGACCAAGGGCCAGGGCTTCCGTGGTGGCACAGTGGTTGAGAGTCCACCTGCCGATGCAGGGGACACGGGTTCGTGCCCCGGTCCGGGAAGATCCCACATGCCGCGGAGCGGCTAGGCTCGTGAGCCATGGCCGCTGAGCCTGCGCGTCCAGAGCCTGTGCTCCGCAACGGGAGAGGCCACAACAGTGAGAGGCCCGCGTACCGCAAAAAAAAAAAAAAAAAAAAAAAGGCCAAGGGCCAGACAGGAATTCAGGGCTGTTCCTCCTCTTCTGGGACTTTCTGATGGCCAAGGGGTTGGGATTGGCATGTGAGCTTCAACTGAGCTCAAAATAGCTCAGAATAGCCTGGAGAGAGATCATCACACCCTATTTCACATGTGAGGAAATTGCATACCCACCTCTTTCAGCAGCTTCGATCCCCTCAAACCCGCCAGGCACGGCTGGCCCAGCTCCCTTGAGCTTTGTTCCTGTCCCACGTGAGTCAGAGAAAAATCCAGACATTGGATGGCCACCTCCTATACGTGTGTCTGTATCCCCCAGAGAACCCTGTTAATGAATGATGTTCATAGTATGTTTAGAACAGAAACAGTTTAGAAATAGCCCAGCTATCCCACAAAGGGGGCTGGTCAAACAAATGATCACACATTCTTACTGTGGAAATCAGTGTGCCATGGAGAATGATGACACATAGCACTTACTACGTGCAGGCACTCCTCTAAGTATCATATGAATTTTGATCTAATCCTCACAACAATCCTATGACAAAGAGATTACTACTGGTGCCATATTACAGATGAGAAAACCGTGACACACACAACTACTGAGGCTGAGCTCTAGAGCCTGCAAGCCACAACTACTGAGCCCACATGCCACAGCTACTGCAGCCTGTGCGCCTAGAGCCCATGCTCCGCAACAAGAGAAGCCACGACAGTGAGAAGCCCACACACTGCAACGAGGAGTGGCCCCCGCTCGCCGCAACTAGAGAAAGCCCGCGCACAGCAATGAAGACCCAACACAGCCAAAAATAAATAAAAAAATTTATTTTTTAAAAAAAGAAAAGAAAACTGTGACACAGAGAAGTTAAGTCATTTGCCTAAGGTCACACAGTAAGTGATAGAGCTAGGATTCAAAGCCAGGCAGTCTGGTGTCAGAGCCTGGGCTCTTATCCACCATGATAGTGTTATAGAAAGATTTTTCCTGGCTTGGAAACCGCTTATGATATTCTGTTCATGAAAAAAGCAAGTTACTAAACATTTGCTATATAATCCCTTTTTCGTAGGGGAAGAAACAAGGCATAAATTCACATGAATAGAAAAAAATCTGAAAGGATATATACACAAAGAAGTAGAGCTGGTTTGGGGAGATGATGAAATCATGGGTGCTTTATGTAAGCTTTATGCACCTTTGCATTTTTGAAGTTTTCTATGGTAAACATGCCAAGCTTGTGCCATAATAATAATGCTAACATTTATGGAGTGTTTTCCACACATGTGACACTTTATGTGCATTACCTCATTTAATCTTCACAACCATCCTGTGAGATCGACCCTGATTTTCTCCACTTTACAGGTAAAGAAACAGACTCAGAGATATTGGTAGTCTTACCGAAGGTCACACAGCTAATAATTTGCAGAGCTAGGATTTGAACCCATGTTGCCTGACTCCAATGCTCATGTTTGTTAAATGAATAAATTATTGACTTAGCCACACTTTAACCAGGCATGCCCAGAGCAGGATCACACCCTTGGTGTGGACAAGCTTCCAGAGAGGAGATGGAGGGCTTACCTACCTCCTTGGTCACAGCTCATGACTGAGTTTTACAGTACTTGACTCGGGTGAGGAGGGCGTGGTGAGTATTCTCATAGAGTCCTGTTTTTTACAGAAAACGCATGATTACACGTGAAAGCTGCAGTCTCTCTGACTTGACTCATCACACCCGGAGGAAGCCTGGTCACTCAGAACAGGAGGCCACAGTCATGGCACCACTTGCTCACCTTCATTTCAAAAACACAGGTTGCCAAGCATGCTTACATAGTCTCACATTTATAATAACTCTGTGAGGAAAGCAAAACAGCTCATCTTATTTGACTCATAAGGAAATTGAGACTGTGAGTTGTTTAGGTAATAGAAGGCAGAATTGCAAAGAAGTTAACAGCACAAGCCATAGCGTCAGATGGATGTGGGTTGGGTTCCGACTCTGCTGTTTATTAGCTTTGTGACTTTGGGCGCTCACATCACCTCTCTGAGCCTTAGCTTTCTCATCTGTAAAATGGGAGTGGTGATGCCTGTACTCACAGGCTTGAGGGGAAGAGTAGATGAAATAATGTATGCAAAATGCTGGGTTCAGTGCTTGGCATTCCAGAAATGGCAGCTGTTATTCAGTCAACAGATATTTATTGAGCACCTACTATGGACTAAGCATCATGTGCTGAGGATACAACAGTCAAAAGTCCCTGGTCTCCTGTTGCTTGGATCTGAGTCAGCGAGGGCAGGAGCATGCAGATACTTCGGTGGAAGGGTGCTTTTGGCATAGGGAGTGGCAGGTGCACACAGAACCTTTTCCCCCCAACATTTTGTTATGAAAAATTTCAAACATATACCAAAAAAGTTGAAAGAAATGTTCAGTGAAAAGCCATTCACCTCCCACCTAGAGTAAACAATTAACATTTGATTTGCTTTATGACATTTCTGGCCTAGATCGCCTGTGCTTTTTTGTACTAGGGGCCCTGCCTTGAAGATTTGGAGTCAGACTATCTGGAACTGTCATCAGAAAACAGGGGTCTTCTGCAAGAGTTAGAGAGAAAGACAGAAAACTCCCCTTTTGACCAGTCTTCTGGGAGAGGCCACCTGTGGGGCTCCCCTCCCTTTAATAAAAAAAGCCTTTCTGTTCACTGAGGAGCTTGGTCCTCTTGTCAAGTGGTCAGTCCCTCACTGAGGCAGGATCAGGACACACAGTGGGTTAGGATGCCCCTGTGAGAACCAGCTGCTGTCATCACTGAATTTGCTAGCTGGTAAACGCAACCATCAGGGGCTCCAGGCACAGGAGCTGGCAACCACTGGAAATCTTTGGTGTTCACCTGCCTGACATTTGGTTTCCCTGGGCTGCCTGGCTTACAACCTGCTGGTACAGGACCCATGCCAACAGGGGTCACATTCACTTATCCCCCTCACAGGCGAGTCCCTCTTTAAGGAAACCCAGCTCATAAGAAGTGCTGATGGCCAGAAAAGGACCAGAAATCAGAACCAGGACTGACCATGAGGGCTAATCTCTAGAGACCAGGGCACCTACTCCCTTATTTACTGTTGAGATAGCAGAAGTCTTAGAATCCTACATTCCTAGACTTTTAGAAGTGGAAGAAGACTGAGAAGTTATCTGGGCTAAAGTTAAGTGGTTAAACACCCACGTGCACAAGTCAGACTGCCCGAGTTGAAATCCCAGCTCTATTACTTACTAGCCCCATTAACTTGGGCGAGTCACCTAACTTTTCTGTGCCTCAGCTTCCTCTGTTGTAGTAAAGGCTAATAGTCCCATCTCACAGGCTAGTTAACTGAGTTCATACATGTAAAGTGCCTAGGACAGTGCCTAGCATGCTAAGTGCTTAGTAAATTTTAGTTCCCGAAAATACCTAAAGCAAAAGTAACCAGGTAGTGGTTTGCAGCCATTTTTTTCCTATGCATGTCTTAACATACTGTGTCATTATTATTTTACAAAAGTGGGATCATACTTACACACTGTTCTGTAATTTCCTTTTTCACCAAATAACATATCCTCTGTGCCGTTTTTGAGAAACCTTAAAAGCATTTTCCTCTGGATTTCCCCCCATGTTCAGAACCATCATATGGGTGGCAGATTGTGTGTCCTGTAGTTTACTTAACCAGTCTTCTACTATTGGACATTCAGGTTATTCTCAATTTTTTCACTTCTGTAAATAAAGCTGTGCTGAGCAAGAAGTGACTGATGTCAATGACTGTATGACCTTGGGTGTGACCTTCTGGGTCTCAGTTTCTTCATCTAAAAACAAAAAGACAAGATTCTACCGGGTGATTAAAATCTCCCTTGATCCAGATATGAATCACATGCCAGACATCTCTGACAAGCAATCATCAATTTCTGCTTGCATTCCCCTAGTGACAGGGTGCTCACTACCCCATGAATGGTCAATAAAGTATCCACTCATGTTGGGTCAAAATCTGCCTCCCTGCTACTCCTAGCCAAGTTTTAGTCTCTGGGCTCCCATAAATTCAGTCTATACTCAGTGGCCAGTGGCTGGCCAGTGCAGAAGGTAAAAAACTTTGATTCCTCCCTCCCTCCCTTTCTCCATGCTTACTATGTATTAGATCTTCTGCTGAGCAAATGGATGTGACCACAGGAAAAGTTAGCTGCAGGGTCAGAACTAGATCTCAGGTGCCCTAAATCCTATTCCAGGGGACTGTCCTCCATTGTGGGTTGGGCGTGCTAAGGCCGGTGGCCATCCTCAAATGCATTGCAGTGTTCATGCCCCAGGCGGAGCCCTGGGATGCTCTGTGAGCAGGTGACCAGAATGGGGGACAATTTTAGCCTCACCAGGGTTTTACTAGAGCTGGACCCAGGCCTCTTTTCTTTTCTCCCACCTGTCCTTAAGAGATTTAGAAACAGGTCAATTTAAATACAGTTTCAAATAAAAATAATTTCAACTGTGTAGCTCTGAGGAGTTAGTCCTCTGTGGGTCCTGTGTCCTCCCCAGGGCTTAGCATTGCTCTTTGCTTTCATTCATTCGTTCATTCAATATGTCCTTTTTAAGAGCCCACTTGGTGCCCTCCCTGACATGTGGTAAGGTTTTAAAGAGAAATTTTGCCAATCCAAAGCCCCATCTGAGCTTTAGTTTCCCCATTCGTAAAATAGAGGTGTTGAGTTGATCTATTCTTTGCCATTCTTGCAAGATATAGTGAAGGTAAACGAAGTAAGGGATAGAGAAGGATTCTCATGTTTGGGGATTGAATGAACGAATGCCCTCTTTTCAACTGAGCACAGTGACTGTAGTAGGAATGTAGCAACTACTTGTTGAATGAAAAAATCAATGAATGATTGAATGAATCAGTTAATGTTGGAATAAATGCATTTTTTTCCTCCTCCCTGTCACTGCCCCTCTGCCCCTGTGTTAACTCCATAGACAGGCCAGCAGGGCCAGCCTTGAAGCCTGAGATAAGGCCTTTGGCGGGTGTCTCCCCTATCCCTCCCCCGAGTGGGTGTGGAGCCGAGGTGTAATGCCCGGTGCTGGTGGAACTGACGCACAGAGACGGACACAGGATGGGCTCTAAGTACCAAAAGTCTGTGCGGGGCCTGCTGACTCTGTGGGCCTTTATGCTGGAGGTGACTCTCATTCTCGTCTTCTTCTTTTTCACCTCTTATGAAACTTCTGTAAAGGAACAGAAGAAGCTCATGAGGACCTATCGAGGTGAGTGTCCAGAGGGGAGGTGGTCACAGAGGCAAATAGCAGGGGCAGGGGAAGAGGAGGTCTGTGGTCCTCCAAGGGCCTAGGAGCTCCTTTCCACAAAGTCTCCGAGGAAAGGGGTTCCCTCATCCTCTTCCATTCGTTGCGCAAAGACCCAGCCAACAATACAGTCTCTTCTTTAGGACCGGTGTCACCATCACCTCTTCCGTGAAGCCTCCCTTTATTTGTCAGGGCAGAGGGAGGGGCCTCCTTTTCTGTGTTCCTAGAATTCCCTTTGCCAAATGGTCTTCACAATTCTCTGCTTCTCTGCTCCCCCACCCCCGCTTCTCTCTCCCTAAAAGCAATGAATTTCATGTTGTTGTTGGGTTTGGGGGATTTCGTTTCCTTTTTTTGTCTCTTTTTCTCATTTCTGTGCCACCCTCCTTTTGGAAGCTTTCCTCTCACTTAGGGGATGGGAAGTCTGCTTTCTGCCTGCAAATCCAGAGCCATAAGCTCTGGCTGAAGGGGAATGTAGGATGGTTGTTATTTTATATGCAGCTAAAAATATTCATAGACTGTGATGAGAACAACTCTAAACAAGACAGACATCCACAGTGGTGTGGCTTTTGCTTTTTTTAAAAGTTCAGATGAGTTTTCAAGTATATCTGTGGGTCAATATGCTGTTTATGATAATGGAAGGGCCTCCTTGAGTGAAGTCCCTGGGACAAAGCTGAAACTTGAGCCTAGTTGAGCGCTTGCTTGTTTCTAATTGATATTAACTAGTTAACTGGAAGCAAAGGGAAGGCATCCCTGGGCCCTCAGCAGTGGCAAGAAGGAGAAGGAGATGACTTGGGAAGGGAAGTCCCTATACTGCTTAATGGGCTATAGCCCAGAGAGGGCTCTCAGTGCTGGACAAGTGAGACCTGGGCACAATTTTAATTCATTTCAATTTACTTTAATTCTTTTTAATCCGGTACAATGTAATTCAATCCATTCACTCCTTCATTCCCTCAACCCTGTATTACAAACCATGTGAGATCCAAACGCATGCTAATCAGGGATGATATTTATTGATAACTTACTAGGTACCAGGCACTATTCTAAATGCTTTACCATAACTCTACAAGACAGGTACTATTATGATCTCCGTGGTTCTGGTGAGGAAACTAGGCACTTAGACATGGAGTGGTTTGCCCAATGTTGTTCAGTTAGCAATAGCACAGCAGATTTAAACTTAGTTAGCCTTATATTTAAAATAGGTAAACAACAAGGACCTACGGTATAGCATAGGGAACTCTGCTCAATATTCTGTAATAACCTAAGTGGGAAAAGAATTTTAAAAAGAACAGATCCATGTATATGTATAACTGAATCACTTTGCTGTATACCTGAAACTAACACATTGTTAATCAACTATACTACTGTATAAAAGTTAAAAAAATTTTTTTCAATTAAATAGATTAAATAAATAAATAAATAAAACTAAATTAAGGGAAAAAAATAAACTTAGGCAGCCTGGTTTGAGTTTCCATGCCCTTAACCATGATGCTTCACAACCCCATTTTACAGTAAGGTTGAGTCTCTTGTCATATAATCAGTAGGCGTAGGAGCCAATATTTAAACTTTGTCATTTGGGTACAGGGTCCCTCTTCTTTACCCCTAGGCTGTGCTGCTAACATATAATAGATATGTGTCCTCAGATGCTCACTTTGTATGGAAGCACAGAGGAGGGCCCACAACCCAGGCAGTGAGACGGTTATGTCAGGAAAGGCCTCTGGAGGGAAGTGACTGCCCAGTCAGGACTTGGAGGCTCAGTAGGAGTTACCACGTGAAAATGGAGGGTCAAGAGCGCAGTAGGAACCATTGTGTGTCCACTCATCGGACTGCACCAATCTGGGGTTTAACAGTGCAGTGCTGTGGGAGCATAAATAGGGAAGCAGGGTGTGGTGGACCCATTGCACTGAGTAAGAAGTTTGCCCTTCATTCTTTTGATCTAATAGGAAGCAGGAGTGTGATCAGTTTGGGTTTGGGTTATGGAGAAAGCCATTCCAGGGCTGGCATGGGGATGGGGAAGGGAGCATGACTTGAGGTAGAAGGCCAGTGTGGAGGCTGTAGTGTAGTATGGACCAGGGGGCTTCAAATTTTTCTGATCATGCACACCATTATTCAAGCATGCACCATATTTATACGTACTGCTACATGAATACATTTTGTACATTATTATACATGTACACAGCTTAGAAAATTTGAAAGAAATCAAAAGTAAATATAAAATATTTTCAAATTACTGATCATGATGGTGTCAGTCACTCTTAAGGCAAGGTCCATTGTTACTGTTAACGATAGTGGATGGGGACTTCCCTGGTGGTTAAGAATCCACCTGCCAATGCAGAGGACACGGGTTCGATCCCTGGTCCGGGAAGATCCCACATGCCGCGGAGCAACTAAGCCCGTGCTCCACAACTGAGCCCGTGAGCCACAACTACTGAAGCCTGCGCGCCTAGAGCCGGTGCTCTGCAACAAGAGAAGCCACTGCAGTAAGAAACCCATACACCGCAATGAAGAGTAGCCCCCACTTGCCGCAACTAGTGAAAGCCTGCGTGCAGCAACAAAGACCCAATGCAGCCAAAAAAAAAAATAAATGAATAAATGATAGTGGATGGCAATCCATTCCTCGGGGTCTTCTTAACAATTTCAAATTATCTTGCTTGACTTCTTGTCAGATATGATTAGATTGACTTTTTCTTTTAAACTCTGAATGTGGCTGACAGAGAATCTGCACGAGGAGAAGTATCACTCTGCTCTTTTGTTTCTGTATGTTTGGCTGCCATTATTGTTCTGCCTTCAATCTGTGTTTTTTGACAGGAGTTGTTTGAGCCATTAGTCCATTTTGTGAAGGTTAATTGAGTTAAAACTACATAGCAATCTGTCAATCCACTTAATCTAATCCAGTCCCTGTAAACGATAAGTTATTTAAACCAGCCAATTCTTTTTTTTTAAACATCTTTATTGGAGTATAATTGTTTTATAATGGTGTGTTACTTTCTGCTTTAGAACAAAGTGAATCAGCTATACGTATACATATATCCCCATATCTCCTCCCTCTTGCGTCTCCCTCCCACCCTCCCTATCACACCCTTCTAGGTGGTCACAAAGCACCGAGCTGATCTCCCTGTGCTATGTGGCTTCTTCCCACTAGCTATCTATTTTACATTTGGTAGTGTCCATGTATATGTCCATGCCACTCTCTCACTTTGTCCCAGCTTACCCTTCCCCCTCTCCGTGTCCTCAAGTCCATTCTCTACATCTGTGTCTTTATTCCTGTCCTGTCCCTAGGTTCTTCAGAACAATTTTTTTTTTAGATTCCATATATATGTGTTAGCATATGGTATTTGTTTTTCTCTTTCTGACTTACTTCACTCTGTAGGACAGACTCTAGGTCCATCCACCTCACTACAAATAACTCAATTTCATTTCTTTTTATGGCTGAGTAATATTCCATTACATATATGTGCCACATCTTCTTTATCCATTCATCTGTCAATGGACATTTAGGTTGCTTCCATGTCCTGGCTATTGTAAATAGAGCTGCAATGAACATTGTGGTACATGACTCTTTTTGAATTATGGTTTTCTCAGGCTGTATGCCCAGTAATGGGATTTCTGGGTCGTATGTAAACCAGCCAATTCTTAAAAAAGACATTTTTAAGACAATCTGGAAACTGGAATAAAACATGAATATTATATAATATACAGAAATTATTGTTAGTTTTGTTAGGTGTGATAATAGCATAGTAGGTGGGTTTTAACCTATTTAGAAACAGGTTTAACAATTTAACAAATAGTGAGCCCTATTTGTTAGAGAAGCATATTGAAATGGAATGATGTCTAGGGTCTGCTTCATGCCAAAAAAAAAAAAAAGAAGAAAGGAAACAAGGATAATAAAAACAAGATTGACCCCATGTGACAATCATCAAAGCTGGGAACGGGTACATGACGTTCATCATGCTACTCACTCTGATTTTGTGTATGCTTAAAATTTTCCATAATATAGAGGTAAATTAAAAAAAAAACAAATCCCTGTCGTTAGTTGCAACATGACGAATATCGAGAAACACATGTCACCCCCCTGCTCAGTGGCCCAATATTCCCTTAGAACATCTTCTGAAGCTAGGAGACTAAGCTGTCTGACAGCCTGAGCACGTGAGAGGAGGCTCCTGGGTTCATCTGAACATTAAATGCTTGCAGAGTTGCAAACTTCACCAAGTGCCTTTAGGGGTAGAAGAGCCTAGATTAATGGTTCTCACAATGTGGTCCCCAGACCAGCCACCTCAGCATCCCCTGGGAACTTGCTAGAAATACCTGGGCCCCCATCCATACCTACTGATCTGAAACTCTAGGGTGGGGCCCAGCAATCTGTGTTTTACCAAGCGCTCTAAGTGACTCTAGTGCTCTTGGAAGTCTGAGGACTCCTGGAGCTCGACTGATTCACATCTTGCCTCTGCCACCTCTTAGCTGTGAGACCTTGGGCAAATCACTCAACCTCTCTCTGCCTCTGTGTTAACCTCAGTCACATGATGATAGTACCTATTTAGTTGTCAAAAGGATTAGAAGAATGAACACATACCAAGACTGATAAAGAGTATTATCTTTTATTATGAATAAAGTTTAATTTCTTAATTTTGTTAGTAAAAATGAATAGAACTAGAGTGCTAATATCTCTTCTTCCAGCAGCCCCTATGGATTGTCTGGAGCATCTTCTGAGGGGTGTGATCCCTACTCTGATGACCACTGGCCTGGATGACCTGTGATGAGGCCAAATGGGCAGGGACAATAGAGAAGTGAAGAGTCAGATTCAAGAGCTATTTAGGGGATAAAATCAGCTGTTCTTGGTGAAAACGAGGGAGGAGTCAAGGATGGCTTCATATGTGAGATTTGGCAGATGAAGGACCCACTCCTGAGATGAGAGACACAAGGGGAGGGGGGCAGATAGTGGGGTAAATGAACAATGATATGTTCATTCTGGGCTTGGGATTCAGGTGCCTCTGAGATGCTTGGGGGAAGCAAGTGCATCCATTATCTATTGCTGTGTAACAAACCACCCCCAAACGTAGTGGCTCAAAACAGAAATCATCGGGCTTCCCTGGTGGCGCAGTGGTTGAGAGTCTGCCTGCCGATGCAAGGGACACGGGTTCGTGCCCCGGTCCGGGAAGATCCCACATGCCGCGGAGTGGCTGGGCCCGTGAGCCATGGCTGCTGAGTCTGCCTGTCCGGAGCCTGTGCTCCTCAACGGGAGAGGCCACAACAGTGAGAGGCCCGCGTACCGCAAAAAAAAAACACAAAAAACAAACAGAAATCATCTAACTTGCTCCTGATTATGATTCCATGGTTCAGCAATTTTGGCTGTACTTGGTGATGCAGCTCTTCTGTCAGTTTTACCTAGGGTCACTATGCATCTCTAGCCCGGAGGTTTGACTGTGGCTGAATGGCCTCAGATAACCTTATTCAAACGTTCGTCAGTTGGTGCTGGCTGGCAGCTATCCCATGGGGTTCCAGCAGACTAGCCCAGACTTTTCACATGGCAGCAAATGAGTTACCACAGTAAGAGAGGGCAAGCCCCAATGCGCAGGTGCTTTTCAAGCCTCTGCTTGTATGGGGTTTGCTAATGTCCCATTATCCAAAGCCAATCACAAGGCTCAACTCAGGTGGGAGGGGTCTGTACTGGAAGGCATGATTCATTGGGGGCCATTACTCTGACAACCTATCACACAGAGCCTGCTTGCAAGCTGCCACATTGGGGGACCATCCTGGGCCCTACACTGTGGCTACCACCCAATTGCCCCCATACTCCTTAGAAGCAGTAAGCAGAGCTACTAAAAGACAAGAGCGGCTTTGCCAGTGACATATAAATACCCCCAAATCCTGGTACCTTCTATATCTCAGCCTTGACTGTCCCTTTGATTGGGCGATCTCTTTTTCTTTTCCCAGGCTGCTGCAGGGAAGGGGAAGGCAGCATGGGGCTCCGTGGATGGTCCCTGACAGGGGCTGCAGAGGTCCCCCCAGTCAGTGGTGGGGAGCACAGTGTGGAGATCGAGCCCAGGGCCTGAGGGACAGAAGCTGGGCCTGGCTTCAGAGCTGACGATGCTGAAGTGTCTGCAGGCCAGAGGGAGAGGCTAGGGTGGGTGGGGACACAGAGTGAGACTCCCAGGGGCAGCCAGGCCGAAGGAAGGGGCAACAGTCTTGCCTGAAGTCACAGTTAACAAGTGGCAGGCGTGGAATAATAGTTACTAACACTTACCATGCACCCAGTGCTAGGCTAAGCAATTCGAAGGAGCCAGCGAGCTCAGTACTCACAGCAAACCTCTGAGCAGGTGCTATTGTTTCAGACCATTTTACAGAGTAGCAAGCAGGTACACAGAAGTAGAGCCAGACTCTGAACTCTGACAACCTGACTCAGAGGCCCACACTCTTCGTTTGACACTATGGAAGAGTGAAGAATATATGGAGAGGCAGGATGGTATAGTGGTTAAGCCCAGAGAGGCGGGATTCAGCTCTGCCACCAACATTTGCTAGCTGTATGACCTGTGCTAATTACAGCACCTCTCTGTGCCTCCCTGTCCCCATCTGTAAAATGGGGATAATAAATAGTACCTCCTGCATGGGCTTGTTGAAGGTTAAGGCTGGCAGGCACTTGGAAGAGTGCCTGGTATGTGCCGGGCACCATATATGTACCCGCTGTTACAGTGATGGTAATTATTGTCCTGCAGGACTTCCAGGTTAGACTTTCTCTAAGTCATGGGACTTTCATAAACTTCTGAAGGCCTGCCTTAGACAATATGTAAAACTCCCCTCTGGGGCACGGCTGTTGGGGCCCCTGCAGCAGTCCTCTCCTTATCACCCCTGGACACCTTAGCATCATTAGCTTATCAGACCAGCAGATGATGAGGGGCTCAGCGCAGGGTCTGAGAGGCAGAGGCTGACACCAGTGGGGATGCCCTGAGCTGGGGCCCAGCGCTGAAGTTGGGGTCCAGGTCGTGAGACATGGGAGGAGCAGGGGTGGGCCAGAGCCCTGGGAGGCTGGGAGAGGAAATGGGAGGATGCATGGGGTGAGAGTAATGGGACCCTGAAATCAAATGTTATTTACTGACCAGTTTGGGGTGAATGTGCTCTGTCAACAGCTCCCAGAAACTGCCACCCTAATTTCATCCCCCTGGCCGAAGCACAACCCCACCCTCAAGGACACTGTGGGGTCTTGGGAGGAGGGTCCTGAGTGCCTATACCTGGCAGCAGGCGTGGCAGCTGTGCCTGATAAAGCTCCCCAACCAAGAGGTTCTGACTTTCTATCTTTAGAGTCCCACGTCTGCCATAATCCTGGTGCCCTTCCTCTCCCCACCCACTGACCCCCTCCTCTGAACACACCAGAGCGGTGAGGTCCTTACAGAGTATCAAGTCTGACTCCCATGTGTTACAGATAGGGAAACGGAGGCCCAAAGAGGACAAGGGACTTGCCTAAGGTCCTTTAGTGCATTGCGGGCAAACAAGAGCAAGAGACAGCCTAGCCTGATGGGAGGGTACTGCACCAGGAGTCCAGAGCTTGGCTCTGCTACTGACATGCTGTGTGCCCTTAAGTAAGTCACAGGCTGTCTCTGGTCCCCTTCTGTAGAATGAGAGGAAAATGCAAGCATCCCCCTACTCATGGAATCTTCGATAAGTCTGGACCCTTTGCATATAGCATTGCTGCAAGATGGTGGATGTGTTTGTTTGTTTGTTTGTTAGTCTTTTAACAGCAGTGTTTAAGGAAAGATTGAATTTGAATATCTAAAGTGGGGTTCGCAGTCTTCAATTGGCCATAGCCCTCACCACTCCCTAATACACACTGTACCCTTTATATACATAGTTTCCTGCTCGGCTCCTGAAGGAATTTGAGGGATCCCAAGACGAGCCCCTATACAAAATATGCCCTGCCCACCCCCATTCCACCCCCATTCCTAAGGGGATGCAAGCAGGAGATGGAAACATTGCCTCCCCTTCCCTTATGTCAGATAAAAAAGGTGAAAGAAGTTGAATCCTCCTGATTGTTCACTTCTCACCCACTCCCCAAGTCCCCAGATCCCATGGAGATGCCCAGGTTTCCTATAACCCGGTGTTTGTCAGACTGACCTGGGCTCATCAACACCCACCCAAGTCCTATGTGCAAGATTCTAGGTATGTATATTTTTCAATGAAAGTGAATTTAAATGTAAATTGAAGAGGCTTTGGAGAGATCTGGAAATGAGAGCTTCCTTGTTATCAGAGCCAAGGGTGGAGACCAGGTGAGTTCTTATTGCTGTGATGGTGATAATGGCGCTGGTGGTGAATAACCACCATTTACTGAGCTTTCTCCATGTGCCAGGCATGGTGCCAAGCTCTTGAACAAAACATTACTTCCTCTGGCTCTCCCAGCCCCCTCCGAGCGGGGGATAATTGCCCATATTTAGCTGATGAGGAAAGTAAGCAACCCACAAGGCCGTGCAGCTAAGAGGTTGAAACATAAAAACTGCCTTTTTTTTTTTTTTTTTTTTGCGGTACGCGGGCCTCTCACTGTTGTGGCCTCTCCCGTTGAGGAGCACAGGCTCCGGACGCGCAGGCTCAGCGGCCATGGCTCACAGGCCCAGCTGCTCCACGGCATGTGGGATCTTCCCGGACCGGGGCACGAACCCGTGTCTCCTGCATCGGCAGGCGGACTCTCAACCACTGCGCCACCAGGGAAGCCCAAAACTGCCATTTTTAAAGGTCAAAATGGTCAAATGTTGGCAATTTAATATGGTTTAACCTAATAGGGAACGATAGAGGTGGAGTCAAACAGAACTGTCTGACCTCAAAGCCCATGCTTTTTCCTTTAAAAAAAATTACTTACTGTCCACATGCTGGTCATAGAATTTTTTTTTTTTTTTTTTTTTTTTTTTTTGCGGTACGCAGGCGTCTCACTGTTGTGGCCTCTCCCGTTGAGGAGCACAGGCTCCGGACGCGCAGGCTCAGCGGCCATGGCTCATGGGCCCAGCCACACCGCAGCATGTGGGATCTTCCCGGACCGGGGCACGAACCTGTGTCCCCTGCATCGGCAGGCGGACTCTCAACCACTGCGCCACCAGGGAAGCCCTGGTTGTAGAAATTTTTAACACTGAAAATTAAAAAACAAAAACTCTCCTAAACCCAGAGATAATCTCCATGGGGCAAAAACTTCCTTCAAGATCTCCCTCCAGGCATTTGTACACGTATGAACATAGTTGGGGTTGTTGATAAAATAGTCTTTACTATTCTGAGCAATTATGTGCCTCATATTGTTTGATTCTGGCAACATGATGAGAGAGGTATGATAATTTTTCCCATTTAATAGATGAGAAAAGCAGGAGGGCAGATAGTGTGGTAGCTCAAGGCACAGGCTCCAGAGCAGACCGTCTAGGTTGAAATCCCAACTGGAGCAAGTTACTTAACCCCTCTGTGCCTCGGTTTTCTTGTCTGTAAAATGGTGATAATAACAGTACCCGGGACTTCCCTGGTGGCGCAGTGGTTAAGACTCCGCACTCCCAATGCAGGGGGCCCAGGTTCGTTCCCTGGTCAGGGAACTAGATCCCACATGCATGCTGCCACTATAAATTTGCATGCCACAGCTAAGGAGACCGCCGGCCACAACTAAGAACCGGGGCAAACAAACAAACAAACAAATAAATAATATTTTTTAAAAAAACCAGCACCCACCTTGAAGGATGCTTGTGAGAACTAAATGAGATAGTTTACATGAAATGGTTAAAACAGTGTTGGCATTTGGTAAACACTTAATAAATGTCGGCTGTTATTAAAACTCAGAGACATTAAATAACTAGATTAAGCCACACAGCTGGAAAGTGCCAGAGCCCTGATATGACCCCAAGCTTATCTGGTTCCAGAGCCCAAACTGTTATCCATTTTGCAAACCTGGAATTAATTCAAAGCATCCGCCCGTTTCCTCTTGCTGGTCCCCTCCTGAATATTAGCTAAGTCCCTTGCGCTCATCTGTCACAGCAGCTCCTGTGCAGGGTCTGAGGCTGGAAAAGGGGAGGGTCACCCATGTGGCTCTGGTGCTTTCTGCTGCCCCACCAGGTCCCTTTCAGCAGGGGTCAAAGGGAGAGAGCCGTTTTCTGCGAAGATAATTTCGGTTCTTGCCTATGAACCTCTAGACCCGCTTCTGCCCCCTCTTCTGCATGACCTGAGCTAAGTCACCAGCTTCTGTGGCCTTATTTTCTCTCACACATGATCAGGAGGTTGAACCGGATTCTCAAAAGCAGGAGTCAGTACCTCTACTGAGTGTAAACTATGTGCAAGGACTTGTCCTGATGCTCTACACGTGTTCATATCATTGTGTTTAATAATAACAATAATTGCTGCATTTACTGAGCACTCGCTATGGGCCAGGCCCTGCATTAGCTCAGTTAAACCTTCCCTCAAACCTGCATGGTATGTCTGTGTTATCCCCATTATTCAGATGAGAAAACTGAGGCTCAAAGAGGGGAAGTAACTTGACTAAGCACTCTTCAATGATCTTTAATGTCCCTTCCAGCTGCCGTTCTGTAAAACTCCAATTTCACACAACCCTCCACCTTGTCTGCTTCTCTTCCTCCTTCTCAACATCTCTTCCCTGAGCAGACTTCCAGGATGTTATCATCATGGCAGTCCTTGGCTTGGGTTTCCTCAACACATCTTTGCGGAGACACTGCTGGAGCAGCGTGGCCTTCAATCTCTTCATGCTGGCCCTCGGGGTGCAGCTGACAGTCCTGCTGGATGGCTTCCTGAACCAACTCTCCCTTAGGAAGATGGTCCTCAATCTTTCCAGGTAACTGGATGGCCGCTGGATCACTTTTGGGTCCTTGGGGGTCTGGGCCCAAGAGGGCAGATTCTAGAAGAGCTGGCTTGTCCCCTTCTCTTTCTAGCACCGACACCATGCAATACTCAGGACTTATTTATAATAACAAATTACTCATTGTTTGTCTAAAATTCAAATTTAACTGGCATCCTCTATTTTATCTGACAACCCTGCTCTGTGACATCACAAGGGGCCCAGATCTACAGCCCACCCTGTATCCTTTCTTTTTTATTGATTTTGATTTCATAAACTTATACAATAAATATTAGTTCAAAGAAAAAATTAATAGAGATTAGACAAAAAGAAATAGAAATCTCACACTCGGATAGAGAGTCTCTTGAAAAGAAGGAAGTACTCTCAGTCCTCAAATGCTGGTGGACAAGAAATAGGCTTGTCTTTAGTTTCTTTAAATTAACTTTGATTTATTTAGATGCCTTTATAAGAACTAGCAAAATTAACCTGTGTTGCTAGAAGTCAGAATAATGGTTACCCGAGTGTTTACTGATTAGGAAGGGGCACAAAAGAAATTTATGTGGTGCAGTAAACATTCTCTATGTTATCCTGTATGATAGTTAAACAAGAGTATATATATATATATACACACACACACACATACATTAAGTTGTACATACCTGCAAAAAAAGTCATTCACACTTAATAGGAGGAACCAGGTAAAATTTCTTTAAAAATTGTTTTTTGGTTTTATCCAATTCTGAAACTTTGTCTTGCCCAGATGATGGGTAAATCCCACCTTAGGTATCTTGGGGATGCCTTAAAGGCCATTCTACCCTCCCCTCTGAGACCCTACTAAACCTCTGGGCACTGCTGTTAAATATCTCTCCATGAACCAGGCTCTGTGCTGGGCCCTTCACAAACAATGTTTGTTTAGCCCTTCCAAGTAGGGGTCTGATGTGGCGTACAGGCAAGGAACTAGACTCTCAGAGCTCGTAAGACACTTGCCTAGGGTCACATAGCTAACTGGTGGAAATGGCTTCAGTTTTAACTCTGTAACCTTTCCCACACACTGCAGAGTGGTCCTGACAAGAAACCCAGTGTAGCCAGCTCCCCACGGGCCCTGAAAAAATCTCTTCACCTTTTTTCTTTTAAACCATTTTAGAGCTGATCCCCATGGGGATTCAATAACCCCAGTAACCACCTGGGAAGTGACAAAGGGCATTCTGGGGGAACTCCAATAGGGTGGTCCTGGTCTGGTGTTTCTGCTGCCTTGGCTTAAGGTCACACAAGCCTTCGGCTTCCTGAGCCTGAGTCTCCAGGCATCTCCAGGCTGCCCCCTTCTTCTGACGTCCTGCCTGCAGGAATCTGTTTGCTCTCGACTCAATCCGGAAAGACAAGAAGAGGCCATTTACAGCCCGAGTGAACGCCCCTGCCCTGCCCTGACCACTTGGGTCCTCCCAGCTGTGACCCCCAATGGGGCTGGCTTCACAGATTTGAACAATGGGCTCCTTCCTGACCTTTCCTGCTCTGGCTGGGCTGGTGGGCGGTGTCCAGGCCTGCCTCTCAGACAGGCCCTCTCCCTCTCCTGCCACCTCACCCGCCCGAGGCCTGACCTGGCACTGAATCGGTTCTGCCCTGAGTCACCGATGACCAGTCCCTTCAGGGCGGGGGCCTGTCTTATTCAGTTTTATCCTCCTTTGTCTTCCTCACATAGTAAGGACTTAGTAAATGGTTATTGGAACAAAGATGAAAATAAAAAGAACGCTGAAAGTTGTGATATTTTTAAGGCGGTATGTTAAAAGGTCTTGGAGGGCCTATCATAGCAATAACCAACCCCCTTACTTTGCTTGACTCACTTTGCCCTCCCAACAGCTCTGTAGGCCTTGCCTCTCTTATAGATGAGGACATGGAAACACAGAGTGGTTAAGTCATTTGCCCAAGGCCACACAGCCAGGAAGTGATGAGCCAGGATTCCAACCTTGGCAGCCTGAACAAGACTGTCCTAAGCACCGTACTTCACTGTCTCAATACCTCCCTGGTCCCAGCTGGCCCCTGAGGTCTGAAATCCTCCCACTGGCACAGAATCTCTTGAATTAGGCTTTTGCCAGTTAAATGAGTGCTCACCCAAAAGCTAACATGGCCAGCCACAGTGAAGCACTGAGTGACCCTTCATTTCAAATAATTCCTGGCCCCTGTGAGGCTCCTTCCCCATACCTTTGGCCTCCTCTGGCTTTCCCTCTGAAGTCCTTGAGCCTTAAGTAGGGCACTACATTGGCAGCAAACAGTGGGAAGTCTGTGTCCAGACTTCAGAACACAGGCTTTGGATCCAGGCCAGATGGGTGGGTTTGAACCTTACATTTGTCATTAACTAGCTGTGTGGCCATTACCAAAACAGTCACCTCTTCCAGTCTCAATGTCCTCACTTATAAAATGGAGGTACTGAATGGTACCCTAGCACCATTTACAGAGGGCTACCTGTAGGATTAAAATTTAAATGAGGTGATGTACTTGCAAGCCTGTTATACATAATGCTCAATAGATTATTATTATTACTATCACTATTATGGCGGTGGTGGTGGTTGTAGCATCATCATCATCAACTCCCAGGGGGAGGGGTGGTCTCAGCAAAGTGCCAGAGGAGGGTGGGTTGGTTTAACCACAATGGATTGTCCAGCTCAGTGCCACCTCCTCCAGGAAGCCCTCCCTGATGAGTCCAGTTCACATTGCTCTCTCCCTCCAGTGAACCCCTCTGGCCTCATGCTATTGCAGATGGTTTTAATTGACAGGGTCATGATGTCTGCTTTGTCTCCCCAGGCTAATCATAAGTGTCTTGAAAACAAAAATTGTTTTCTCCTTCTGAATCCCTGCACTAAGCTTGCTCACTTGTCAAGGGAAGGAAGGAATCAGTAATAGCACTGAGTTAGTTCTTTGTGCCAGTCATGGTGTGCTAGACACACATGCACGACTATTCCTTCTAATCCCCGCAACACTCCCGTGAGATAAGTATTATCATCCTTCTTATTTTACAGATGAAGAAACAGGCTCAGTGAGATTAAATAGCTGTTCAAGTGGAAAAGCTGGAACTGGAAGCCAGGCTTGTCCTACTTCCAAACCCAGTCTCTTTCCACTACAGGGAAAAGGAGAGAGGAAGGTGGTGGTGCCTGAAGGATGGGCGGGCAGGTGAAGAGCGCCCTCTATTGAGCATCTGTGAGTGATGACAGTAGAAGAGAAGCCCAGGGCAGAATCCTAGTAGTCAGATCCCAGAAGCGGTCCCGTGGGAACCATCAGACATTCCTATGAGAACTTCGGAGCATCCTCAGTACAGATGAGTGTATGCAGATCAATCAGAGTGTGGCTGCCATCCTGAGGGGGGGAGGGGAGGAAGGAGACCCCAGACTCGGCAGCCTCCATCCCCATGAGAGCGGAAATTTTGTCTATTTGCTCTCCTACTCCATCCCCAGTTTCTTGAAAAGTTTCAGGCAGAGAGTAGGTCCTCAACAAGTGTTTGCTGAATGAGTGGATGAATGAATGGGAGGCATCCTTCCTTCTCAGTCATCCCTGTCTTGCCCCCTCTCCCCAGTATTCAGATATCCACCATGAGCGCTACATCTGTGCTGATCTCAGTGGGTGTCATCCTGGGGAAGGTCAACCTGCTGCAGCTGCTGTTGATGACATTGATAGAGGTGACAGCCTTTAGTGCCACAAGGATGGTCGGCAAGGAAGTCTTCAATGTGAGTGATGGTGCCGTGAGGAGGCACCTCGGGGATGAGGGCTGAGCAGGTGAAAGGGGAGGGCTCTGTCTCCACTTGATAAAGCTTCTGGGATTAAAAAAAATTAAAGACAGGCCAAAATGGGGTTGTAAAAGTGTGGTCTATGCTAAACATTTAAACATAGCAAGCAAATGCTATGAAGGTGGTTCCCACGGTAAAAACTGTCAAGGAAAGAGGTCAATTCCCAGAGATGGAAAGCCCACCGTGGGCAATGCATTATAAGCCTTTTCCTGCTTTGTTATGGTTTTCATAGTGGTTGTTTTAAAAAGCTGCATTAATTCAAAGCCATCTCCTCTCTTCTCTGCAGCTTCAATGTTTTAGTTTAGATGGTCCGGGGGAGGGTTTGGCACTGATTTTGAGAGTTCACTGCTTCTCCTCAAAAACTTCAATTTAGCCTGGGTTCGTTGCATGGAAGGGTTCAGGGGAAACTAGAGCCAGAAACCAGAGCTGTTCCCAGTAGAGGCAACTCAAGAAAGGAGTATTCCAAGCTGACGATTCCCAGATGTGGTTTTTGGATTCCTGGGGGACCTGAAAGAGATTAAAAATGCAAGATTTCGGGGCTTCCCTGGTGGTGCAGTGGTTGAGAGTCCGCCTGCTGATGCAGGGGACACGGGTTCGTGCCCCGGTCCAGGAAGATCCCACATGCCGCGGAGCGGCTGGGCCCGTGAGCCATGGCCGCTGAGCCTGCGCGTCCGGAGCCTGTGCTCCGCAATGGGAGAGGCCACAACAGTGAGACGCCCGCGTACAGAAAAAAAAAAAAAAAATGCAAGACTTCTTCAGTTCTTACAAGGGAATTCCACAGACTTTCATTTTTATGTGCGACTGAGGGTTCCTTACCATTCATTCATTCCTTTCACAAATATTTATTCTGAGCCTGTTGTGTACCAGGCACTCTTCTAGGCAGTGGGAAAATGCAGCTGTCGTAGAACTTCTATTCCAGAGGGAAAGACTGCCAATAAACAATAAAATAGGCAAAAGATACAGTGTGTTAGATAGTGATAAGTACTATGGAGAAAAAAATAAAATGAGGAAAGCAGACAGGAATAGCTGTGAGGGAAGATAAAGTGTTAGGGAGGTTGGCCAAGGAAGGCTTCACTGGGCAAATAATTTTTGAGTAAAGAGCTGAAGGCAGCAGGTTTGCAAGTCACGTGGGTATCTGAGGACAGTGGCAGACGGAGGGCAGGGCCGTGGGAGTGGTCTGCCTCTTTCAGGAGGAGGATTGTGTCAGTGACACTGTTTAGAATTGTTGGCACATGATGATAATAAAAAGCAGATGGACTTTTAGTTGCTTTAATTGTTTTAAATTCTCTACAGACAATGTGTCCCCTTATTGCCTGTACCCAGGGTGGACCACTCCCTCCACCGTGCACTCCAGGCAGTGGAACAGACGGTGCAAAGTGGTACTGACGTGGAAGCATGAGTGTGGGTTTGAGGAAGAGCAAGGACAGTGTGTGTGGATTGAGCAGGAGGTGCAGTCTCAGAGGATGTGGGAGGGCAGATCATGCAGGGTCTTGTAGGTCGTAGTAAGAACGCTGACTTTGACATTGAGGGAGACATTGAGGAATTCCCACCCCCCTCACTGGGGGATTCTGAGCAGAAATATGCCATGAGCTAAGATTTTAACAGGGTCTCTCTGGCTGCTACGTGGAGAAGAGTCCGTTGGGGGACAAGGGTGGAAATGGGGAGACCAGTTAGAAGATTATTGCAAAAACTTGGGAAAGTGTTGATGGTGGCTTAAACCAAGGTGGGGGTCAGTGGAGCATGGTGGTGAAAATTCTGCCAAATCTGGATATTTGTTGAAGGCACAGCTGACAGGACTTACCAGTAGCCCACGAAGTGAGTTATGAAGGGTTACTAAATTTGATATTCGTAAAGCAAAATTAACATATAGCTGGAATTTTCTGAACACTTTAGTTCAGTATTATAAAAATTCTGGCTGCTTCATGTTGCAAAGATCATATCACTCATACTCTATGCAAAATTTGAAATTCTGCCAAAATGTAGGAAGCAGTGGGGTACATGTCCGTGTGGCTCTTCCCCCACCTAAGTGGACTTCAGCCAAAGGTGTTTAAAGACAACCAGAGGGGAGTTCCCTGGCAGTCCAGTGGTCAGGACTCGGCGCTTTCACTGCTGTGGCCTGGATTCAATTCCTGGTCCTGGAACTAAGACACGGCTGCAAGATGCAAGACGCGGCCAACTGAATAAATAAAGCCAACCAGAAGCCTGTCAGGAATAAATACACAGCAACTCACAGGACTCCTCTGAAAGGGGGGCTGCTGGGCAGGGTCAGTCTCCTGACTTCAAGTCACGCCTCCTACATGAAGCCAGAACTTTCTCCAAGGAACACGGGAGGTTCCCTCCCTGTGGGCAGAAGATGCTGACACTCACTGTTCCCACTGGGTTTTGTTGCAGATGGACAACCACATAAGCATGATGTACATCCACGTGTTTGCGGCCTGTTTCGGGCTGACTGTGGCCTGCTCCCTCCCAAAGCCTCTGCCTAATGCAGCGGAGGACAAAGATCAGACGGCAACGAGCCCCAGTTTGTTCGCCATGCTGGGTGAGAACAAGGTGGCGTGGGTGGGCTCAGATCTGGGGTGGGCAAGAGGCTCCAAAAGGGCTCTCCAGAAAATTCTCTCTCCTTTTCCAACCTTCTCTGGGTGTCTGAAGCCCCTCGGTAATGATCCATTTCTTCAAGTAGTATCTGATGAATTCACATCTTTGAATTCCCCTCTAGGGAACTTCTCTTCACTAATATCCAAAGGAGAGGAGAGGCTCATTACATCTCAGTTTAAAGAAGGTTATCCAATAAAGCAGAGAATTGGACATGTGAAGAAAGCCGGGCCTAGGAGTGGAGGGAAGAATGGGGGTGGGAAGAGAGGAGTAATCATGGTGTATCAATAGTTTGAAGAGCTCCAGTAAAAGTGATGAACTTAGAGGCTGGGAGAGGCTTAGAAGAAGGAAATCAGGCAGTGAGATCACCAGCAGGCACCTGAATACCAGGCCATTGGGCCAAATGAAAGCATACCATTAATTTTTTTAAATAAGCATTTAAGCCATCACAGGCCAGGGTCAGGAGGCCTGGGGTTTGGTGATTTCAACTCTCTAGACCTTAGTTTTCTTACCTAAAAAGTATGTTAGTTGGGCCCTACCAGCTTAAGAATTCAGAGAGGAGACATGATTTGTCCAAAGTCACAGAGCAAGAAAGTGACAGAGATGAGACTTGCCAGGTCCAGAATTCTCCTGCCTGAAGTCCCCCTGGCTCAGGCTTTGGAGCAGGAATACTGGTTCCGGCCACTGACCCTCTCTGGCCTCCAGGCACCCTCTTCTTGTGGATGTTCTGGCCGAGTTTCAACTCCGCTCTGCTGGACATTCCGGACGAAAAAAAGAAGGCCTTGTTCAACACCTACTACGCCCTTGCTGTCAGCATGGTGACAGCCATCTCAGTGTCAGCCTTGGTTCACCCTCAAGGGAAGATCAACATGGTGAGGAGGGGGGCTGTCCCTTGGGCAGCACTTGGGTCTTCTAGGCCTGACACACATATTCACACCCCACCCGCCGGCCTCAGTGCCAGCCCCACAGGTCGGGAAAGAACATATCGGGTGATGGGGTCTTGTCTGCAGCATCGTGGGGCATCAGCCCATCAGCACTGCCTTGTCAAAATGGGCCTGGAACATAGGAGACTGTCAAATGAGCAAAGGCCCTCTGGGGGGAGTGATTAAATCTATCAGCCTTGACATCAAACAAACCCAAGTCTGAACCCCATTTCTGCTAGTTACTAAAGCCAGCTCCCATAAGCAAGAGTCAGCAGAGAAAAACTGGGGTAGAAAGAGTCATCCTCTCACCTTCCCCCAAGAAATTTCAAGAATGGAATAAACGGAATCAGAAGTAAAGAACTTTGTTTCCCTAGCCATCTGAACTTGGCCAAGCCACTTAAACTTTTTGAGTCTCAACTGCCGCATATGTAAAGTGGGAATTGAGAGATGAGGCATGTAAAGGGCTTCATGCCCAGAGCTAATAAGTGCTGGGCAAATATTAGCTGCTATTATCAACGTAGCTGTGAGTCTGTGTGTGAGTTTTCGGGGGAGAGGTGGGTGAGATGTAGACTAAAGACAAAACAAGGTCCCATGATGATCAGGGCATGAGGTCAGCCAGCCAGACATGATGGGAAAGTCTAGACAGATGTGGGGGCTGGTTAGGGGGCGGAGGTGAAGGGGAGAGAAGATGGCCAAGGATGACAGGTTAACAGCACTAAGGGGAGGTGAGGGTCCCCACAGGTGAGCTCCATGGTCACAGGGAGTCTAGGATCAGACAAGGTAGCGACATCCAGGGAGGCAGGTGTAGGCATCAGGTCAGGGAAGCCCAGAAGCTGGTCCCAGGGCCCAGAGCTCCAAGATCTGGGTAGAATTGAGAGGGGCAGAGAGCAGTAGCCTAAGAGCAAGGCAAGGCCCCAGTTCTAGAGGAAGTGAAGGTCATAGCAGAGACATAACCCAGGAACAAGGGCCAGCTTCTTGGGATGGGGTCCAATAATACAGGGTGACATAGGCACCAAGTAGCCAATAATAATAATAGTAAAAAACAATAATAATGGTTTATATTTTGGGGGCATTTACTCATGTTCTATGCCAGGCATTGGGCTCAGAGTTTTATATATGGTAACTCAATTTTCACAATAACCATATCAGTAGATACAATCAAAACCCCATTTTTCTGGTGACAAAATTAAAGCACTGAGTGGTTAAGCGCCCAAGGACACATCACAACTAAGTGTGAGCATGGCTAGGATCCTGAGTAACTGCACTTTCAGGCTAAATGACTCCCAATCAGGGTGACTGCTCCCTGAGCCTGAGAAGTGGGGTGAGATAAGACCGTTGGTGAACTCTCAGCATAGGGGAGGGGCTAGTTTCGGGATCAGAGAAGCAGGGAAGACGTTACACTGTTGTCTTGCTACCGGCTTATCAAGTAATTTAGAGAGATGCTGTCCTCTCTGTGTCATTTCGTTCACCCACAAGCTATTCCTTTGCAGACTCACATCCACAATGCGGTGCTGGCAGGAGGTGTGGCTGTGGGCGCCCCCTCTTACCTGATCCCTTCTCCTTGGCTTGCCATGGTGCTGGGTCTCGTGGCTGGGCTGATCTCCATCTGGGGAGCCATGTATCTGCAGGTAAGGAGCTGGGCAATGAACACCTGCTGCTTTGGCTTCCACCAGGGTCCAGGCCCCTAGAACATGGCGGGCCATCTTGTAGTGCCAAGGGCTGCATTAGTTTAGCTTCACAGCTAGGGTGAGGGACCCACCCAAGTTGGATGGTGCATTTGTTAAGATCTGGGGAGCAAGTATCAGAACCTATTCAAGCTTGCTTAGGAATAAGGGGGATTTGTTAGAAGGCTACTGGAGTATCACCGAACCCAAGGACAGGAATGCTGCTGGGAGCCCAGGAATGGCTGGCACCAGGGATGCGAGTCTTGTGGGGAACACAAGAAGTCCCTGCTCTTCTTTTTTTTGCTTTTCCTGAACATCTGCTTTATTCTCACTCTGTAGACTTCCTTCTTCTTCTCCTACTCCACATGGTGGAATGTCGTCTTTCTCTTCAAGAGAGCAGCCAGGTGAAATCTCTTGGCCCCAGTTGCAAATTCTTTGGAGAAGGGGCTCCTTGGTCTAGCTTGGATAATGTGTCCATCTTTGGCTGGGTGGGAGGTAGGGCACATCATACATGCAAGTCTGCTGTCCATGAACCATGTGAGTGGGGGTTGGAAGGGCAGCACTCAAAAGAGGGATGCTGGGCTGATAATCCAGGTCACGTCCACTTCTGATTATTTAGTTTTTCTTCTAAGTGGATGGATTTTTCTTCCTTCAATATTCAACATATACTGGTAACATCAGAATGCTCCATTATAGCCAATTTGTTATCACACACTTCTAAGGGAAATATTTAGGAGCAACAGATCTTCATAGGTTTGAAGACCTGATGGAGGAAAAAGGAATAGACTTTTGGGTGACACAAGAAGATGAATTTGGATGAACCGTGGATATTCAGGGAGGCAGTTTCAATCCCAAATAAGGAAGAACTTACCAACAGTTCGATCTGACCAAAAGATGGCGTTGTCTGCTTTTCATCTTTGGAGTGGAAGCGCCTGTCTTTTTATCTCCTCTGGTTTTGAGATCCTCTGATGGAAGTAGGGCATATTCAGCAAAACGTGTATCACGGGAATTCCCTGGCGGTCCAGTGGTTAGGACTCCGAGCTTTCACTGCTGAGGGCCCGGGTTCCATCCCTGGCGGGGGAACTAAGATCCCACAAGCCGCGCGGCGTGGCCAAAAAACATGTATCACAAGTATCATGAGGCTCAGTGTCTGTCACTTTCTCTGTGCCTCAGGTTCCTTGAGTCTATCACTGCGGGAAGGATTCAAAGATGATTCACTGATTTTTTCATTCATTCATTCACTCATTCATTCAACACATTTGTTTTAACAGTCATCCTGTTTCACAAGCTATAGTGTAGTGAAGGAAATGGACAAATAAATGCAACACAGTGTGTTAACTGCTACTGGAGCACATCTAAGCTGGCCTGAGATGGGTTAGTAAATGCTTCCCAGAGCAGAGAATGTCTCACCCAAGTATTGACAAAGAACTTATATTAGCTAGGGAAAGAAATGTACTCCAGGCAGAAGGAACAGTGTGGTCAAAGGCTCAATGGCGAGAAGAGCATGTGGCCCAACCAGGAAACAGAAAGATGTTCATTGGGCTGAAGCCTAAAGTTCATCAGGGAGTGTGCCTCTCACCATAGCCTTGAGAGATGGCAGGTGCTCAGGAATACCTTCTGGGCGAGTTCAAGAGTCTGAATTTTTATTCCCAAGACCATGAGGATTCTGAGGAGGGAACTAGCCTGATCAAATTTCCATTGGTATCCACATCTGTTGGCTCCCGGCCATCTGGGAGGCCAAGTGATGAAACGGAAGGAGCACTGACTGGGCGTCTAGAGGTGTGGTCAGATTCTTTCCTGTTAATCAGCCATGTGGTCTCTTGGATGGCAGTTAGGTTTGGTCTAGACCAGTGGGTCTCAATCAGCCCCTGGGGACATTTGACAATATCTGGAGACAGTTTTGGTTGACACACTTGGGAGAGGGGTGCTCCTGGCATCTAGAGGGTACAGGCCAGGGATGCTGCTAAATCTCCTACAGTGCACAGGAGGGTCCCTAGCATAACACAGAATCATCAGCCCCAAAGGTGAGTAGTGTGGACAACAGACCAGCACTGGTGTCACCTGGGACTTTGCTAGAAATGCAGAATCTCAGGCCCCAGACCCACCAAATCCAACTCTGCATTTTAAGGAGCTCCCCAGGTGCTGTGAGTGCACATTCAAATCTGAGAAGCACTTATTTAGTTGAGTCCTGATGCCCATCACCCTGGATGCCCTGGATGCCAAGCGTCTGTGAAAGGGTGGGTAAGGAGTGTCAGTCCCACATGCAGATCTGCTGATAATGGTGTTTGTCCCCAGGTGTGTCTTCAACGAACGCTGGACCTCCATGATGCCTACGGCGTGCAATATACCTTTGGCTTGCCGGGTCTACTCGGAGGGGTCACCAACATTGTGCTGATGGCATTTCAGGTCAAGTGGACCAAAGTTTCCACGTAGGTCACTTGGCTCAGCCCCTTATCACCCCATCCAACTCAGGAAGGAGTGTGCCCAGAGCCCTTGGCCGGGGAAGGGGGGGGCGTTACATTCAGGGCCGGGCACTCAGAGGCCCCAGTGAATATCCGTTGGCCAATTTATTCTGAAATTCTGCCCAGCCCCTACTGTGTATGGACTTATCACCTGTCCAGGCCACTTCTTTCTAAAGCAGGCAGCTTAGGTGCAGGGCAAAGGCAGACAGTCCTGAGTCCTCCCCAAATGCAGACAGAGCAGGCAATCAGGCTCAAGCCAATTGAGCTTGTTTTTCAGTCCCTGGTAGTTTAGGTTGTGGTGAAGTGTGCCATGGGGTCTTGACCTCTTCTTAGCTGGGCCATGCTACCTAACCTCTCTGAGCCTCTGTCACCCGATGGTAAATGAAGATAATGATAATTCCTCTCCTCATAGGGGTGTTGGATGCTACTTGAGGCCAGGTACTGTGTGGTTAAGAGGATTTGATATGTTAATGTAGGAAAATGCTGAGTACAGCCCATCCCTGAGACCCAGAGAGGGAAGGAGCTTGGCTAAGGTCACACAGTGAGGTGGGACCATGGGTCTCTGGACCAGAGTCAGATCCTGTGTCCCCCAGACAATGGACAGCAATGATCAGAACCCTGGTCATCACCTTCTGGAAGTTGTTTATCTTCTTGTTTCTTTCCTTTTTTTTTTTTTTTTTTTTTTTTTGCGGTGGGGGCCTGTTGTTTATCTTCTGAATGTGACTCACATATAATGAAAGAGTGACTTGGGCACAGGGATAGATTTTTCCAGATGAACTGAGTTAGTGATAACAATAATGATATTACTGATGACAATCAGCACTGTTTATTGACTGCTTTCTAAATGCTAGGCATTATGCTAAAATCACTACGTCATCATCTCATTCAATCCTCACAACCACCTGGTGAGGTATTATTAGTTTTCCCTAAGAAATGATACTTTGGGGGAGTTAGCTGTCCAAGGTCATGTGGCTGAAACCTGGCTGTAAAGGTTATGAGCACCTGCGGTGGGTGATGAGAGCTCATCGCTGTGGAGGTATTTCAAAGAAATCATGGAGGTCTGCATCCCTCAGTTCTAACAACAGAGACGACCATAGCCCCAAATTATAGGAATCCTCTATGAGCAGGTGAGATATACCTCTATGAGCTGCTTGGGGGTGAGGAGGATGCCATTTGGGGGTGGGGAGGGGATGGTCTGTGTGAAGCAGTGCATCTCTGTAATGGACTCCAATGATGTGCCTGCCACTGTTTCAATAGCTGTGTGACTCTCAGCGAAGCTTTTTCCTCTCTCCGGGCTCCTGAGTTCCCCTCTGTAAAATGAGGGGTTGATCTAGCAGGGTCCTACACTCAGATACCTGTAGGGACCAGGCAGGTCAGGTTAAAACTGAGACCGGTGAGGGGAGGGAACTATGGGCATTTGCTCTTCAGTGCCAGGCAGCTAATACCATGCAAGGTCCCAGGATAAGTGTTGCCAGATCTAACGACTTTTCAAAAGTCAGAAATCCAGAGTTTTGCATGTACTTCCCAAGCATTGGCAAAAGATTCAAAATCATTAGAAACATTGTGTGGGCCAAATTCTGCTCATGGGCTGCCGACCTGGACCTTCTGGACCACCTACCCTTCTATCCCCCAAATTCTGTGATTCTGTGGCTCTCCTAGAACAGTGGCTCTCAACAGCATCAGCATCACGTGGGAACTTGTTTGAAATGCAAATCATACCCCACCCCAGACCCACACAATTAGAAATCTGGGGGCAGGCCCAGCAGTCTGTTTTAACGAGTCCTCTGTGTGATTCTCAGACAAGCTCAAGTTTGAGAACTATTGGCCTATAGCAAAAAAAAAAAAAAAAAAAACAAAAACCAAAAAAACAAAGCAAAGCTGTCAACCAGCAGTGTGCTGCTAAAGCACTAACAACTGGCTCTCCAGGGAAACAAAGCCCTGACTTAGTGCATTTGCTGATTTCTCCCTGTGGCCAATTTCAAGCCATCAAGGTAACACCCCTGAATGTGGAGTTGAGAAGAGCTGAGAACTATCGGCCTGTGTATCTGTGTGAGCTGGCTCCAGCACCCCTCTGCAAGTCCATTCTCATCAGGATGAGACAGCCGAGGACCAAGAAGTAGTCCTCTCTCCTCTGCGGGAACCTGGCAAAGGGAAGGGCACAGTGACAGCAATGACCCCTCTCAGGGTGGCCTCTGGTCTGCTGGAAGTAAAGGGCACAGGCTTCAGGGACAAACAGACCAAGGTCACATTTACCCGTTGTGTGACCTTAGGCGTGGTATTCAAACTCTCTTTAAGTCTCAGTTTTCTATCTGTAAAATAGGATAATAAGATCCATGTCCCAGGGCTGCTGTGAAGATTCAGCAACATATAATAATTAAAGGGCTCAGGACAGTGCTTGGCATGGAGTAAACACCCAACACATGGCCCCTTTCTTTGTGATGGTTACTGACGCTGCTGCCTCCGTAGGAGGGGCATCTGGATGTGGTGGAAAGATGGGGAAAGGACTGAGCTGGCAGTTAGAGTGCTTTCTGGGAAGTGTGGATCAGCTGCTTTATTAGCTCTGTGTCATTGGATGAGTCAGTTGACGTTACATTCATTCCACAAACAATATTTGTCGATTTCCTATTTGGGTGAGCGAATGTAAATGAGTCAGATGCTGTGCTTGGAGGCTGGATAGAACATTTTTCACAAATTGTGGGATTTTTTAAAAATAAATTTATTTAATTTATTTATTTTTGGCTGCGTTAGGTCTTCGTTACTGTGCGCGGGCTTTCTCTAGTTGTGGCAAGCGGGGGCCACTCCTTGTTGCGGTGTGCGGGCTTCTCATTGCGGTGGCTTCTCTTGTTGCAGGGCATGGCCTCTGGGCGCACGGGGTTCAGTAGTTGTGGCACGTGGGCTCAGTAGTTGTGGCTCACGGGCTCTAGAGTGCAAGCTCTGTATTTGGGGCACACGGGCTTAGTTGCTCTGCGGCATGTGGGATCTTCCCGGACCAGGGCTCGAACCCATGTCCCCTGCCTTGGCAGGTGGACTCTTATCCACTGCGCCACCAGGGAAGTCTCTCGATTTTTTACTTTCTTAATGGTATCTTTTGATGAACAGTAGTTTTAATTTTATCATAGTCCAATTTATCATTGTTCCCTCTATGTTTAGCTCCTGTGTGTCATGTTTAAGAAATTTTTGCCTACTGCAAGGTCACACAGGTGTCCTCCAAGGGCCGCTTAATAGTTTAAAGTGAAGCCCTGGGGTTGCTTTGAAGGAGAGAGGACAGGCAAGTGTGTCCAAGGGGGCAGGCAGGGGAGATGGGTCTGATGGCCAAGCTGTACTCCATCTCGCCCTGATAGAAATAAAACCTTCATCTTTAATTGCCTAATGAGGAAACTCAGGACTGTGAGAGGTTAAGTGCCTAGGGTCGTGCAGCTAGTGACAGAACTGGGACTTGAACTTGGGTTTTCTGACTTCTACTCTAGTTCATCGTTCATGGGGTCTGAGAACTAAAGTAAGCCAAAGAGGATCTTGAAATCCCTTCTTCCCCTCTACATGTCTGCATAGCTTTGTGGGAGAATGACAGGAATGTACTGCCTAGGGAGGGGACATTTGTTCTCCTGGTGGCCCTTCCTGACAGCATCACTACTGATGCAGTCTTTTCTGTCCCCAGTGACCTCTGCAGCCTGATGCCCAAATGTGACCACCTCTGCTTTGTCATTTCTAGGCTTGGCTACCAGATACTCACCGACTCCGGGGCATTCAGCTTCACCATCATTATGGGTGTGGGATCTGGTCTTCTGACAGGTCAGTATGAGACCACCCTTCTTCCACCATTGTCCAGGGCACAGGGCCTGGGCCTAGACTGCACCTGCCCCATCCCTGGACGTGTATGTGCCCATCCCCTTCCCCCTGAACCCACCCCCTCAGCTCCAGCCAAAGGAGGCAAAGAGCCCAGACCTTGATTAAAAAATAAAGGAACACAGGATTACAAACTTTCATAATTGGAAAGGTCCTCAGAAGTCACCTGGACACTGCAGCCTCTTGAGCCCAGGACTGGTGATTTCATCAAATTTTGCACAGAAGACCAAGGAGACCCTTATGCTACAGAGCTTACCTTTTACTCCCTGAGAACACCTAAATACTATTTCATTCAGCAAATATTTGTTCAATATCTGCTATGAGTCAGGCACTATTCTTAGGTATTCGGGATACAGCAGTGAACCAAATTCCCTGGCCTCATCGAGTTGACATTCTAGATGGGGAGAGGGCTTTTACCATAAACAGAAAAATAAATAAATAAATAAAATAAAAAATATATGTGCTATGTCAGATAGTAATAAGCACTATAAGGGAAATAAATCAGGGTAGGGGGAATGTAGAGTTATTGTGAAGGTGGGCTGCTCTTTTAGAAGGGTGGTAAGGAAGGCCTATCTAAGAAGCTGACTTTTAAGCAAGGACTTGAATGCAAAAAACGAGGGAGATACCATGAGTTTATTTGGGAGAAGAAGATTCCATGAAAAGGGACAGCAAGTGCAAAGGCACTGAGGCAGGAGCATGCATTGCATGTTTGGGGAACAGCAAGGATGTCAGTGTAGCTGATGTGGATGGAGTGACAGGGAGAGTGGCAGGGGTTGAGGATAGAGTGGTAGCAAGGAGCCTGATCATTCTGAGAGATGGGAAGGCATTAGAGATCTGTAAACAGAGGACTGATGTTTTTTTGCTTCTGCAATATGACAGACCTGCAAAGAATCTTGGGGAGATACCAATTTGCCAGTCTTACATGCTAGGTGAAAACATGTATTCTGTACAGAACTGTTCACTGTTATTCTACAAGCAAACAGCTTTTATTGGTTAGACTTTCATATATTGTATCTCTAAGCATGGAGTGAATGCCAAATAAGAGACAAAGTAGCATAAGTAGACACTAAGGAGTTGTGTGAACTTGGGCTTGTCACTTTGGGCATTGGCTGGCTTCTCTGTAAAATGAAATGATTATAGTAACTAATCATATGGCATCCTTTCAGCTCTGAAACATGTATGAAAGTACTGTTTGGAGTTTTAGAGAGTGAGATTGGCTAGAATTGCTTTAATGTAACAATTGGCCTCAGCTTTGGACAGAGTCTGAGGTGATTAATTAAATACAGATAAGAAAAATGTCTCCAGCCATCACTTTACATTCTATTCATGGTAGCAGTCCAACCCTGAATAGGGTTGCCAGATTTAATAAGTGAAAACACAAGGCACCCAATTTGGAATCCAAAAGTAACTGAGCATCTTGTATTTTATCTGGCAGCCCTACACCTGGCCTCTCACACCATTTACCACTCTGCCCAGTGTGTGGAGGCTTCCTATGCTTCACTGAAGCCAAGAAAGAGAATAGAGGAAAGACACTCTTATTATTCCTTTAAGAGTTAAGACCAACCAGCTTTCCTCTTCACATGTTGCTTTCCACATGAGGGAGCCAGTGATAAAAAAGGATTTGGACAATGGAAGCGGAAAGAGGCCTCCAAGAGGCCAAGATGGCAACAAATTGACCCCCTAAAGCCAAGCATTTAACATGTGAAGAGACCCCATTGCGTGGAGCCCATCTATAATATATGCACTTATTTAAGAAACCATCTTATCAAGCATAGTTACGGGGTTTCCCAGGTCAGGCAGATTAGAAATAGCTGATTAGACGTGGACAGGTTTCTAGAGGCAAGGCACCCTGGAAGAAGTTAGAAGTGAAAGCAGAGAACCTAGCAGGAGAAGAGAATTTCCTAAAACCAGTCACAAGAACATGAGAAGCTTAGGCTGCTGGAGAACAGGCCAGTAACCTTCAGCAGCTGTAGCCCTTCTCCATGTTACACAGCACATTTCATAAAAGGATGTTCCTAGGAACAGTTCTGATTTTTTTTTAAAAGTCTAAATGTGTTCAGTGTTGTCTCATAAGACAAGAAAATATAATAATTTTAGAGGATTTGCATCAGATGAGTAAGCCTCAGCTATCTGGAAAATATATGTAGGCGACAGGGATCATTTCTGAGTAATTCTAGCTAAATGAGGTGTGCTGATTGCACTCCACACGCCAATATCAGTTAAAGGCACGCACTATAAGATGAAAATATGAATAAGCACACACCTACTCTTGTTAATCTTACTATTTAATACATTGCGACTAATCATCATTAAAAATACACAGATAAACCTATCAATGGCATTTCCCTGCTTCACATGAAAGGTAAACACTACTTTATGTACTGGAAATTTGGCAGACTTTGAGCGACTGGGGAAGGCATAGAGCCCGAGCTCTCTGGGTGGAGGAGGGATGGGTGAAAAGAACAGGCACAGAAGCAAGTTGTCATAAACTACTTTCCTAACAAGTGGAATCTTGAGCTGAGGTCACTGGGACTTTACTGGAACCAGTGAGGATGGACCTGCAGGGGTGGCTATTTGAGTCGCTCTCCATGGTAGCTTTTGCATTTTAAATGGATCAGCTCTTAAGTGGGGCACCGTCTAACAGGGTCCTTCTGTTCCATCTTGGGAAGTGTGTTAATCCATGACTGTCATATACCTCCTGCGTAACCTAAATCCTTTGGATGTAACTGCTCTTGCCAGTTCCTTTTGAAAGATGTCTATAGAATTAATTAAGCTGGTCCAGGAAGGACAGTGCTTCAATTTGTCTATCTCCTGGTTGTGGAAGAAAAGAGGATTTCTGTTGAGATACCATAGTTGACTTATAATATTTTGGTTAATTCTGAGATAACAAATGCAATCATCTAAGTGTGTAACATTTAATTATGAATTTAAACAGGTATACTCTTAAACCTCAAGATATGGAAGTCACCTCACGTGGTTAACTATTTTAATGACCAAGCTTTCTGGAAGGTAAGAGTTTTAACCTATTAATGTCTAAGGTTTTGAGTGAATGAACTTAAAAAGATACCTGGGTATATATGTTAACTTGGCATTTATTAGAGTAAAGTAACAAACAAACAAATCCAAGATGTGTGTGTGAGCGTGTGTGCATGCGTGTGTGTGTGTGTGTGTGTGTGTGTGTTGGTGGGGGGCTGAGGAGGTAGTAAATGTTCCCATTTCCCTGATGCCTCAAAATCACTGAGGGTCAGGGATGCGAGAACTGTCACTGGCCACATGTCTCCTCCCCACCTGGAGTCACCAAAGTGGGCGGGCGAACAGTTCGACGTGAAGGTGATGGAATCCTGCAGTGCAAGAGCCAGAAGGACCACAAGGGCCAGAGAGTCCAATCCCCTCACTTGATAGACCTCCAAGTGGAGCCATGAGTACCCAAGTTCTCACAGGGAGTGAGTGGCACAGCTGAAGAAATTAGAGCTAGTGGACATGAGAAAACTTGCAGCATAGGTGTCTGGGGTTATTTAGTCAGGGGACATAAAGCTCAAACAACTCAGCTGCTGCTGAGGGTCTCTGTGACATTGTAGTGTTGTTATCATGACTGGGCTAGAAAGGAGGTCAGGGCTCATTCCCTGAAACCCCACTGCCCTCCTCCCTTTAACCTACACTCACAGTTCACAAAGCATTCTGATGTGTGTCACCTTAGGTAATCTTCCAATTGATGCTGAGGTTGGCTGGGCAAGCAGGGACCCATAGTGCCAAATTATAAATGGGAAGTGGGGGCCGATAGAGGGCAGGCTAACGCCCAGCATCATGCCTTTGTGAGTGGAAGCAGTTCTTCTGAGTCCGAGGCCAACCCTTTCTCCACCCAGCAGGCCAAGATACTGACCACTAAAGGGACAGAGAACCAGCCTTACTATAGGCCTTGGCATTTGTGTCTGTAGGGGCGAAACAGAGAGAACCTATGGAGAAAACCCACCTCGTCTCCCTTTCCTTCATCTCTGTGCTCTCTTTCCTCCTCTTCCTCTTGAAACAACTTTCTAGAGGTATACTTGACAATGAACTGCACATATTTAAAGCATACATTTTGATACATTGAACATGTTTATACACCTATGAAACCATGACCGCAATAAAGGTAAGAACATATCCATCACCACCAAACATTTCCTCCTGACTCTTTGAAACTGCTCCCTCCTGACTCCACCCGGTTCCATCCCCAGGCCACCACTGAACTGCTTTCTGTCCTATAGATTAGCTTACATTTTCTATAATTTTATATAAATGGAAGCACACGGCATATACTCTTCTTCGTCTGGCTTCTTTTGCTCAGTGTAATTATTCTGGGAGTCATCCACGTTGTTGTGTGTAATCTGCCTCATCTTGCACCAGCTTCTCTCTATATGGCTTCTCCCAACAGCTAGTCTCTCCCAGTCCCCTGCAAGTGTTCTTGCCCCTTTAGCAGAAGCAGGGTAATCTAGTGAAAAGACTCAGAAAACTGGCTTCATCCATCCATTCATTCCACAAGTGCTTACTGAGCAACTATTATATACTAAGCACTCTGCTCATTAACGAGAGATACCACAAATAGGACAAATATCCAGCTGAATTATTTGAGTTGCAATAAATATTTGCTGAACAAATGAAGGAAGTCTGAGGAACACCCCCTCTCCCAACACTAGCCCCTTGCAGCAGCAGGTGAAATGGAGATTGTGTCCCTGGAACAAGAAGACCTGGATTCTAGTCACCATTCTGCAAGGTCTGATGTAGGCAAGACCCTTGACCTCTCTCACTGGTAAAATAAGAACAGTAACCTTCGTTCTACCTCACTGGATTGTTTTGAAGACCAAGTGGGGTCATAACATATGTGACCACATTATGTAAAATGCAAACTGCCATGTGAATGTGAAAGTTTATTACTAGGGGTTTAGACAACCACAAAGGAATGTGTAAGCCTAACAGCTATCATTTATTGCAAGCCTATTGTTTCCGATTCTGTGCTGGATGCTTTTCAACATTATCTGATTTTATCCTCGCAAAAACCCTGCGTAAGAATAAGTCTCCCCGTCTGCAGATGAGGAGTAACTTGTCCAAAGTGACAGAGCTAGTAAATGGAACAGAAGGAATTTGAATCGGTGTCTGTTTGGCTCCAAAGACACAGCATGTATGTGTTGTGGGCAGCTACTGGAGAATGGTTATTTCTCCCCTCATCTTCTGATGTATTTTTTTTTTACAGCTGAGTAGAACTATTTATTCAGCAGTGTAACACTTATAGCTTGCATTTAAAAAGCAAGAATATAAACTTCCAAAGCTGATAAATCCAGAGGTGATTTTTTTTTTTTTTTTGGTAAACTATCCAAAAAGACATTTTAAACATTATGGAATGCCCTTTATTGTATGTCATAGAAGCAGACTACTGGGGGTTGGAAGGGACATTCCTTCACTGGTTGCCCAGACCATGCTCAGCACTTCCTGGGATGGGGCACTCACCACCCCCAAGAACACCCATCCCATCCTTGGATGATTTTATTAAGATGTACTCATTCATTCACTCATTATTAATTCCATAAATATATTATCTAATATGTGATCAATATTGTATGAAGAGCTGGGGAGACAAATCTAAATAAAATTTAGTTCTAGGTCTTAAGGAGCTGCATGTACTAATCCTTTGTCTTCCTGGAAATTACAGTGATCCTCACCCAGATACTGATTTACAAAAATCCAATTTATAATTTTTCATATGTCTTCTGCCTTCACTAAGAGGATATATTCTTTCAACTTTTAATTTCAATTTCATAAACCATAGATTTTATTTCATGTTTCCGAGGCACAAGGACCCACTGACATCCATTTATTAAAATGAAGAAAGGAACTTTGTTTTGCGAGTCTCCCATGGACAAGCCCCTGTTCTGATTATTGTGTGGATGCAAACAGAGAAAACAGGGGTCTAAGCACTTAGAACTGGATCTTTACCTGTGCACAGCTCTATCTATTAGGCACTAAATAAGTAACCTGGGCAGTAGCTGCTAGTTGAACCAACAGAGGCAGAGGTCACAAGCTTGGGGAGGTCAGGATTTGCTGGACGTGGCTAAGTGACAGAAAGTGAAAGACATTCCAAGAAAGGGGAGGATTGAGAGCAAACACAGGAGAAGCATGAAGCAACTGGCTCAGGGGCGAGTTGGTGAAGAGGAGGATGAATGGTGGGCAGAGTCACTTGAATCA